>NW_024962271.1:530653-877445 GCF_019238085.1 Lagopus leucura | reverse complement strand
TCTTTTCTTTTCTTTTCTTTTCTTTTCTTTTCTTTTCTTTTCTTTTCCCACCTTTTCCTTACTGTACTGCATGCACCATCCTCATAGCACCTATACACCTAGTCCAGTGTACTTTGGAAGGCAAAATTCCCACTGAAAGCAATGCTTAGAAGTTTCTCTGAAAGATGTTAATAGGTGTGAAAAGAAAGGCAACAAAATTAGATGAGCAATCTAAGCCTTACGCAGAGGGGTTGCAAGCGGCATCAAGTGCATTCATCAGCTTAATCTTTCTACTGAGGCAATAGGCAGCTCACATTCACATGTGTCCTTGTGCACTGGTTAGTCTGAGGCAGAGAACTTGCAGTCCTGCCTTTAGGAAGCCACCAGCACAGTGTGTGGAGGCACAGCCTGCACCACATCTGTTTGCTTTGCCTTGAACATCGTCATTCTGATAAATCTGTTTACTGCTGGTTTTTCTTCAGAAGTCTATTTTCTTGTGTGCCCCACTGCACATTAATTCTTGAAGTGAGTAAACTGATTATAATGCTCTAAACTGCATAGTGCAGGATGGAGGCCACAAAGTTTCCCCAGTGTTTTTTGCTCTGAGACCCAAAATCATGCCTGGATTGTAAATTCCCTCTTTTCCCCCCCTTAACATGGGCGTCCTTAAACTTTCAGGTCTTCCCAATTAGATGGTTTATGTTATTAGTGGCAGTTGTGCCTGTGTTGTACAGAGCTCATACAATATTCCTCGTTTATTGATGTATTTAACCGCTGTCATGCTGAGAAAGGATGGCTGCTCAGTAGCTCTCTTGAGTGAGGATTTATCAAGCACAAGTCTTCTGAGGCCAAGGGTGCAAGCAGCTTTCCACAACTCTCTGTCAGCAGTATTAATATCTAATTCTGTCTGGGGCACAGTAATGTGATTTCTGTAAGGATTCTATGACCAGAATGACTTTACTCGTGGTGATGCCAGATTACTGTGTACCTGCCCCTTTTATTTTCCCTTCCTTTTTCTCTTGTTCCTGCTTTTGTACTTCCCTTTTGGTTTTGTCAAAGGAATTTGTTGTACTGCAAAGTGGATCAGGGAACTGATCCAGCTTAAAAACCACCTGATGTTAAAGCCACACAGATCAGTCTCCTGACAGGTTCATGCTGTGGGAACCTGCAAGGAAGAGATGAGCGACATTACCATGAGCTGGTGGCAGTACATGAAGTCTTTAATCACATAACTGTGGTCTGAGGGACTTGTTTGTGATGTTGGCTGGGCTCTCTGTAATCAACAGGGAAAAACTACTGCAACTATTCCAAAAGCACACAAAAGAAAGCACAACACCGAGACCTACTGAAGAAGGCCTGTTTGGTAGGAAGGTGCAGCCCAATCTGGGAAGCAATTTCTGTTTTGTGAAGGGAGTGCACGAGAAATCAGCACATGTAAAATCTGTCCACCCACCTTATTTTCTTCTGGCTTCCTGCTCTTTTGGTCTATGACCCTATTTGTAATGATGCCAAGCACCCATGATGCTGGGAGTGGGGTCTGGGAGCATCTCTTTTTGGAAGGATTGTGTGACTTTAATGTGCCTTGGCTTCTGCTTTGACTTTGGCAAGGAACTCTCTTTGAACCGTTTCACTGGGTTTTTTTTGTTTGTTTGATGGGAAAATTAGGCATATGAAGCAAACAAGCTTGCCTGAAAACCAGGCTAATAGTGTGGTAGAAACAGCTCTCCAAATATTTTGCTTAATTCGGTCAACCCTCTTTTGTTTGTGCACTCTTGATTAGGTTTAGTAAGACAATGGTCTGGCTTCCCCAGCTGCCTTTTGACACTCTAAGTAATTTGCAGACCTGTAGTGCTTCATGCAGCAAGCACTCCCATTTTCTGTTCTCTGTCCTCACTTTTGAACTGTAACTCAGAAATAACTACAGCTGAAGTAACTGAAGTGGGTGTCTACAGAAATTCTTCATTTTTAAGCTCTCTAACAAATACTAAGCCATGGAAATAGCCTGATCACAGACAATACTTCTGTAGCCAAGATCTTGTCCAACTTGTAAGTTTACTCCCCTTTGCTGATGTATCCCTGAGATAGGGAAAAGATGAAAATCTAAATCTATTCTGCATGTCAACATGTGTATGGCAACTGCTGAGTCACGGCCTGAACCTCTGATTGATCACCTGAGGTGAGCCATGAGTCAGCCAGAGGAGCACAGGTGAAGGCAATTCACCTGTGCTACCGGAAGGGGTGGAGCCAGGCTCCAGCCCTCCTAGACCTATTTAAGAGCTGGCTACCAGAGGGGAAGGATCTCTTCTGGAGATCCTCCTCTTTGATATCTTCTAGTGAGCTCAACCCAAGGGTAAGCTCTTCTACTTATTCTCTTTTGTGATCCTTGTTTGCCTTACTCTTTTGATTATATTGCAATTATAACATCTTGGTTATACACTTTGCCTTACTCTTTTGATTATATTGCAATTATAACATCTTGGTTATACAACATGTCAATCCTTTTTTTTTTGTTTGTTTTTGCTTGTTGGTTTTTATTTGCAAAGCTTCCAGTTAGTCTTGAAAAGGAACTTAGTCTGATCTTGAGAAAGAAATGTGGAAAGGAGAACTGAGATGTTCACAAACATCTCCACATTCATGCTTACTCTGCTCTTTGCAATTGGTGTTTCAGTGTCGGTAAGTTCCCTCTTGGGCACCAGCAGTGACACCAGGATGATATTTCCATTTACAGCCACTGGAACTTAAGGCCTTTTTATGGTGTCTTAGTTGTGCCTCTCTGTGTCTGCTTGAAACAGGTTTCTTGACTGTAAGAAGCTTATTTAACCCAAGGTTTAAAGCTATTTTTATCCAGCATTAAATGTGCATAGAGAGAAAAGGCATTGAGAGATAGGACAGCACTGTTTTTCCTCAAGGTCTCCTTCATGCTTCAGAGAAGTGAAATGCTATTTTCCAAAAGAATTCAGAGAAGATGCAGATATCCTGCACATCCACACTGCCTGAGTCAACTGGGAGTGATAGAGGCTGACTCACCTGCAGAAGCCCACTGGTGTTGTCTGAGATCTTACTGAGTTCTATCAGTCTCATGGAAACTTCTTCCCAGACCACTGCTCCTGCACTGTTTGTGACATTAAATGTGAGCCCTCCCACGGTCACCTGAGGGATGACGTGCCAGAATTGACAATATTTTAGTAAAATATTGAAGCATATGTGCTTCTTAATACACAGACCCTTTGTACAACTTGGAGTTTATCAGAGCCCTTTGTGCTTTGGTTCCCCAATAGTAATTAGAGGTGCTTATGGAGGTGCCAAGCTGCTGGGCTTTGTTTTGCAGAATTTTAAGCATTGAGGTAAAGATGACTGAGCCAATTTGGCAGGCTGTATGGAGCAGCAATAATGCTCCTAACAGACAGTTTCACTCCACCTTAAGTGAAGCAGCATGTCTGTTGCCATTGTGAGCTTTTAATCATTCCAATTACAGTGCTTTTCTCATCCTGACAGCTGGCGTGCAGTGGAGTCCCTTGTTAAGGCTTGCATGTATGGTAGGGTTTTTATTTTATTTTTAAGTCAAGTGAATGACCACAAGGCCAAACACAGACCCAACACCACCCAGCAATTTGCTCAGCTGGAGAGTTTGCTGATTTCATACAGCAGATGTTTAATGCAATATCCACTGTAATGTGTGTAATAACTGCCCTTGTGGGCTGCAGCAACACAAAGCATGCTGAGTCCAGGGGGTTATTAGAAAGCCACCATTTTGGGTTAACAGGGGCTTCATTAAAAAAGCTGTTTCTTGTAGCTGGGTGTTTAGCAACACAGGCTGTTTGGCTTTAGAGTCAGAATTGGGAAAATCAATGGTAACAGAATAAAAATGTATATGAATCTATATAAAACAATGGTCTGCATCCTGATAAAGGGATGATGTCTCAAGTGTTACTCAGCCTCACTCCAGCATCTCCTGAAAGCCACACTGTGCTGACTTCTCAAGTGAGGCAAATGCACAGGTTTTGGCTAATGGAGGAGAACTCTTTCCCCTTCCTAGGTCACTGAAAATGTTACTTCCTCAGAAGCTTTATGAACAAAGGGGTAAAATCCATTTCTGCTTACGATGAAGATTCCTCTAGGAATCATAATTTGCCTCTTCCAGCCATGTACCAGGAGTAGATTCTGTTGCTTTTCTGTAGATTCAGCGCCAAAGCCTGAATGAGGGCTGTGGGTTTCACTCTCCACCAGGCCTTTCATCACTTGTGATGGGTCAAAGATTGAGTAGCATCCAAAGGCCAGAGAGGAAGTTCAGCATGTGTTTTTCTCTTAACAGCAATGCCAACTCATGCAACTCCCTGGTTGACCATCTAGTGACCTGAACTGGGAACTGGTTAGCCTAAAAACTAATTTTTTTCTTTTTTTTTTTCTTTTTCTTTTGATCCCAGCACGGTCTGTTTTTTCCTTTAGCTTGGGTTAACCAAATGGCCAGTAGATGCTTCTTCTGGCACAACAAGAGGTTGGTCCAGATTGCACTAAGTCAGTTCCTACAGCCACGTTACCTAGTATCTTACTCCAGTGTCACTCAATTCCCAGGAGTTCCTCAGAATGTCTTCAGAACTATATTCTCCAAACAGTCCTGAGTTGAGAACCTCCACTTAAAGTGCACTAAATCAGATGCACAAAGCCTGTTTGAGGAGAAGCGAGTCATTGTGTTTGCCATCCTGCCCCATTAACACAACCTGACTTATGCACCAAAATCAGCTGTATGGCAAAGTCCTCTGAAGGCTGGGGAACCTGCTGAAGAGTAAGTCTATACCAGCTTCTCTGAGAGTCTTTCCTTTTAATCCTAGCAGGCCTCACAGCTCTGTGGAGCTGGCTGCTTTGACCTTTTTTATGTTGAAGCTATAGCTTCTCTTTGGTGCTGAGCTGGAACCGTAGCTGCTGGTGTCTTCTCTAGCAATCAGAGACTTTCAAGTTTTGGCTTCACCTCCACACAAACAACGATGAAGGAGCCAAGAAATGTGAGGAAAACACAAACACCCTGGAGAGAGACCATGGCTGTGGTTTTACACCTGCCTCCTGTGCTCTCCTCCTCCCCAATGTAAATTTCTATTTGAAAATTGCACAAAAGGAGTTGCTATGAGATCTTTCTCCTCTTCTAACAGTGCAGAGCTGCAGGCTTTCTTTTTCATAGGACCCCACAGAAAGTGCCTGCAGGACAAGGTGATCACCTTCTGTGTATCCTGGGAGCTAATGGCTCCCTTTGAGGTGTTGCATGTATTCCAGCAAGCCGACGACTGCTGGTTGCTGTAAGCAGAACTTTGCAGAATCAATCTTGGCACTTTTAGAAGTGAAGCACTGCTTTCTTTTTTACCTCAATTCAGGATTCAGTCTTGCTTGAAGACGGCGTAAATTCCCAATGAATTCACCATGCACGGCACTGGATCTCAGGTTTGCTTTGCTCCAGCAAGACCACAGAAAGACCTTGAAAACCTGCTCAAAAGGGCAGCTTTGCTGGGTGCTGAGCAACCTCTGCTTGTATTCTCTGAGTTCCCTGCCCCTTTCCAAAGAAGGTGGCTTAGCAAGCACAGGGAGAAGGGGCTTCAAAAGAAGAATTTGTGTTTAAAAGGCACTTCTGTGTTGCTTCAGATCTACATCTATTCAAAAAGGCTCGGGATTGCTATGGCAACCCCAATCACAAACTGTGAAGGGTTCATACTGAATCCCAAAAAGGTTCAAGCTTTAAGGGCTCTTCTCTCTTCCTCTTCTTTCCCATTTTCCCCATCACAGAAATCACTTCAGAGCAGATGGGCCTATAGCAGTGTTATCATGGCCTCTTTGTGCACTGGCAGCCCTTTGTTCCTTGGCTTCACAAGGCTGAGCAAATGCAGCTGCTCCTGGAGTCGGTGGGAATATCAGGTGTTTGCTTTCCAATTACTTAAATCAGCAGGATCCTTGCAATGAAATCACCCAGCTGGATGGCTCTGCTCGCTTCCGGATTGCCTTGCTGGGCTCAGGTCTATAGCTGCCAGTCTTGCCTTACCCTGTTTGGAAAGGCACTCTGACAACAGCAAGAAATCTCTGTGGCAAAATTCTAGGGCTCTGAGAGATGAGCTCTGTTAAATCTTGCAGGAGGCAGTGATTTAAAAGAACTTTGTCTCGCCTACATTACCCAAAGTAGTTGTGGATGCTCCATCCTTGGAGGTGTTCAAAGCTGGGTTGGATGAGAGTCTGGGCAATGTGATCTGGTGCCTGATTTAGTGGTTGGCAACCCTGCCCACAGCAGAGGGTTGGAACTTGATAATCTTTGACGTCCATTGCAACCCAAGCTATTTCATGTTTCTGTTCCTTACAGCCTGCTTCCAAAGGTTACTGACCTGACTGCAGAAACAACTCATTGGCTCCATGCTCATGTCTTGACACAGGCTGCAGGAATACTGTGAGCTTCTGTGGGTGGGAACTTATTTGACTCCTCCTTGGGTTGGGATGGTTTTGGCCATCTGGCTGCTTGCTTGGTCCCACTGTGGATATCTTTTCGTGGTGGCATAATTGGACTTGTAATTTTTTATCCTTGTCCCACTTATGCAAATAGGGTGTTCACACAAAGCTCTGTCCATCTGATGATCTTTGTGGTGAGCAGGAGATTCAGGGAATTCCTTTGCTTGCCCTCAGTGTAGAGGAATATCTCCTGGTGATCTCTCATTGTGTTGCACTTCAGAACCATGTTCCTCTAGACTAAAGTGCAAAGAGCAATTTTCTTCAACTCACTGGCCTACATGTCCCTGATGGACAGGATGAGTTCCTACACAGATAATATTTTCTGTGCCATGAGGAAGAATATCTCCTGTATTTGCGGTGAGTCAAACTCGGTGCTATCAGGGACTCTATGGCTGCTCAGTTCACCTTTCTGCTACCAGAATTTACCATGAGACGATCAACTGACTGAAAGCGGAGCTTTCTTTATTGCTATGCTCCAGATTTTTCCTGATTTATCTCAGTTGACTTTGTCTGTTTGTTGAAACAAATCCCTCTAAGTCTGTCCTTTACATAAATGGGTGTGGTGTGCACGTTTTATGGAACGACACATTTGCACTTACATCCTTTGGCTGAAAGGGTAGCCAGCTGGATGGGTGGGGGGATTTCCTGCCTCACAGCAGCTCAAACAGGAAATAGGCACTATTCAGCCAGAAAGACCTTCTCAATTCACTAGAAAACATGCCGCGTGAGCTTCCAGGCATATCTGGCTTTGATTATCTTGTACTTGTTGGATCAGGTGGAAAGAGATTTTAATTCTTTTAGTTTTGAACAGAAGTAGCAGTCCAGGCCAAAAGCAAATGGGGACAATCTGAGGAATTAACAGCAGAAAGAAAATTAAGATGGTGTGAGGTATTTCATTGTTATTGCCTGATTGAGCTTTAAAGAACAGAATGTACAGTACTTATTCATGCCCTTGGATGATTGTTAAATCAAGAGGTTGGTTCAGCAGCACCTTCAGTGCCTGCTGTGGGAAGATCTTTTGCGGACGCTGGGTTTGAGCAGCTCTCACATCGTATTTCTAGCAATGAACATTGCAGAGTATGAACGAAGACCCTTCCACCTCAAACACACATCATGTTTGCAGGGCGGAACAGTCCTGCAAAATTCTAGTGTCAGTCCTATTAACTTTGCATTAAAATGAACAAGGAACTACATTTTCTGGGCATAAATCCAAGGTAGGATGTTTTAACCACATCAAAGTGTTTCATGTTCTGGTGACTCTTTCACATGCTAACATGTGAAAACCAAGGACAGCACTAACTGTCCTTTCCAGTGGCACCACAGATTGGCGCTGAGTTTTGACACGTTTTCTCTGAAAGATCTGTAAAGGCTTTTAATGTGCAAGACCCAGGAGCTTGTGCAAATCAGGGGCCAAAAGTCTAATTTGCATGTTTGCCATGACTATAAGGGCTCAGTTAAACTGAATAGGTGTTTGGGGATTAGTAATACTCTGGGGCTAGCGGAACAGAAGTGTGAGGGGGTGGGAGGTGGTTCTAATTTTGTGATTCCTGCCACTGTGAACCCTGGCTGACGTATAATTAACTTTCTTGATTAGCACCACTGAATAAAAGTATGAATGAACTGTGCTGGGTTGCAGGGTGGGCAATGAAGCCTTGCAGATAGAACAGTTGGTAATGAACTTTTGCTAGCCAGAGGCTTGGCATGACTTCCTTTTCCCCTGCTTATGCTTAAGCTTATGCTTAAGTCAGTGCCTCCTTCCTGAGCTGGAGGCACAGTCTCACCAGGAGTCAAGGTAGTGGTGCCGTCCTGCTCATACTGCCTTTTTTCTGTCTGCAGGCAAAACAAGCAAGGCAATCCATCTCTTCCCCAGAAAGCAGGAATAAGTAGCTGTAGAATCCTACAGGGCAGATGGTTGATTAAAAAAAAAATAATAGAATCCATTCAGTTTAGATCTCCCTCGTCAAAAATAAAGGAATATAAGAGCTCATTATTACAGAGCCCCATGCAGGAGCTTAGCAGATAGCAGCAGCAACAGCTCAGATTATTGGTGTATTTATAATAAAGTCTTTTAAGTCTGCTACATGGAAAGATTTGTGAGTCAGCAAACACAGCAGATAGATCTGCAAGGAACAGGCAGCACAGAGAGGGAAATTGACAGGGATTATTCAACACTGAGCATGCCTGAGTCTGTTTCAGTTTCCTTTAGCTATAAATATTGTTCTGGGAACGAGAGGTCCACTATTTTTAATTTCTTTGAAAGCTCAGTGCGTAGAAGACAAAGAGAAGTGTTGGTTTGTGACAGATTGTAATAGAGCAGGTCGGACTGACCAAATAGGCTGGAATGCAGAGATCTATGCGCTGGGATATTCTACCAAATCACCCATTTATCCTTTTCACCTACGTTTGGAAATATATTGTATTTTACAGATGCATATTGCAGTGGGTTTGAGGGAACTGGTTGACTCTGTGATAGGTTTACAGCTGGAGATATCAATTTAGAGCTCGTAAGAGTGAGGGCCCTTAATCCTGTTCAGTCTGGAAGTTCCTTGCAAGACTGAGACCACAGAGGGCCCAAAAACAAAGGGCAAAAAGAAATGTCTAGCTGGCAGTTATTTAGCAGCTAATAGCATTTTTCTTCACTCAGGAAAACCTCTATGGTATATAATTTTTTGCATTTAAACCTTAGGCAAAAACTGAATTACATTTACTGCTGTAACCAGAAAGTAGCTGCTGAATGCTACAGCCTAAAATGGAGATTTCAATGAAACATGCCTGGCTCGTACCAAAAGTTGGTTGAAATGGGATGCTTAATTCACATTAGTATCTTTAAAAGCTTTTTCTAAACACAGATTCTAATCACTTCTGCTCACTGATGGTCCCTTCCTGCTTTCTTTAGCAGCAGTAATCCAAGTAACCTGGACAAACTCCAGCGTGGGTAATTATGTTCTCCTGGCCTAATTTCTTCTTGTTGTTTCAAATGGATGCTATTTTTGGTCTGATATCCTAAAGGAGCAATTGCTGCTATGTGCACTCTTCAAGACTTTGTGTTTCATTTGAGTTAGCTGTGGCTGGAGATGCAGCATATCTTGAGTACATTGTGGCATGTTTATAAACTTAACAATCCCTTTCATAGGGATAAAGTGGGAAGGGAGCTAGTAAATCTAGCCCACATTTTACAGCATCTACTTCAATTATTTTTGGTTGACATTTATCAGATATGTATTAGATATAATCTGGCTGCTTAGCATAGATGCATACTCTGTGATGTGCTCACAGCACTTCAGCACTTCTTGGCATTCACCACTGACTTTGGAGAGTGCTGGTAGTTCTGCCAAGTACTGGGTAATGAACACTTCAGCTGAGCATTTACAGCTTGTTCCTGGTTCCAGCTGGTCAGCCTGTACCTGCAGCACACCAGTGGGTCCTGGAACTGTGTGTCCTCCAGCAGGACTCAGCACAGACAGACCAGCACACCCAGCATGAAGCAAACCGTGAGATTAACCCTGCTTGATTTGTTATGACGATCCCCAGACGAGGCAGAGGCCTGAGGAGATTGCAGAGGGATGGAGCAGATCTGGTGGATCAGCCTGGGGTTATCAGCTGAATCAAACATTAACTAAATTAACCAGGCTTCCTTCCACATCTTGATGTCTGCTCTGTGTGTGAAGTATGTACTTACTTGTATTGCTGTGTTACCCACTTATTTTACTAAATCTCATCCTTCGCATGGTACTTACCTGCCCTTTTTCACACACTGCTGGCTCATTCTATGACCTGTGCTCCTGGCAGGCTCCCTGCACCAGGCAGGCAAGCACAGGAAAAGAGCAAGGTGGGACCAACATTCCAGGGATAAGTACAGGAAACAAAGAAATGGATGTGGGAAAGGGTCAGAAGGGAAATGGATGTCAAAACTCATGATTTGAAGAAGGATGGGATGGGAAGTGGGAGGGTGACTGGAGAGGAAGAGAAAAGCTGCTGCAGGCAAAAAATACAGCAGTATACAGAGTATGCCAAAGCTCTATGGGAGGAGAGTGGAAAAGTGAGTGAGTG
Source organism: Lagopus leucura (assembly GCF_019238085.1). Classification (NCBI taxonomy): domain Eukaryota; kingdom Metazoa; phylum Chordata; class Aves; order Galliformes; family Phasianidae; genus Lagopus; species Lagopus leucura. The sequence goes on along the minus strand of NW_024962271.1, from coordinate 866,939 downwards.
TGTGCGTAAAAGAAAAAATGCAATCTCATCAGTGCTCCAGCCGTGCTGACATTCCTTCTCTTCTTTTCCTATAGTGCCTAAACTAGAGCTGCAATCATTGACAGTAAAAACTTCTTGTTTTGTGTCAGATCACAGGCACTCAGACATTGTGCTTTCATTAGTGTAGTAAAAAGCCACCATGAATTGTATATGTTTGGCTATACAGGTCTTGTTCTTTGCTCAGACACAGGTGCAATTGCTGTTTTAAACAGTCAAACTCAGAGAAATGATGCACAAAATGGGACAGCTCATTCCCTGATGCTTTGGTTGTGGACAAACTTGACCCAACATCTTTTAAAATCACATACCTTTTTCTTTGTTGCTAGCAAAAGTGTGAGTTGTGAATGCCAAGTAAGGTCACCAATTCCTTGAAATAAGAACATAATATAATTAAAACTACTTGCAATCTGTGCAAGAATCGTTGTAGTCTATGGTTTAATATCTTGAATAAAGCACTCCTGTGATTCTGAGAAGGACTCATCAAACATCTATGCCACCCCAAGCTGAGCCCACTGTGGTGTTTTCCAGAGACAGTTATGATTATGAGAACTGAGGAGAGGCTGTGCAGTCACTTTCAGTTGGCTTCCAGGATGCCTTTGTTACTGATTTCATGAGTAATCTAAGTAGGTTGTTTTTTATTTCCTCTGTACTTCAGTGGATAGAGAAGTGGAAAACCCCCTTGCAAATTAATCTGCCTTGAACTCTGCCTATTCTTGGCATTATCATTTTTGCTTTTGTTTCGGTGCACTGGGTTCATGCTTCAGCCCTGAGAAACTAAGGAGCTGTCAAAGACCTTTGGTCTCCCAGGTCCAAATGTTCAGTAAAGCCCTTTCTTTATGTAACCACTGACTTGAAATAACACATCCATATCTTCTGAAAGGGACTGAGAAAGAAGAAACACTGCAAGAAGACTTTCTTCAATGGGAAATGCATGTAAGAGAAACACGATTGAAAGTTTACAGCACTGCTGCCACTACTGAGTGTTCAACAGGAGGAAAGTGTTACGGAGGCATTTTTACAACTGCATCATCATTAAACAGTTGATGATGATAACCATGGTGATGTTGTCTTTCTCCAGCCTTTTATCTTTGATGAGTGAAAGCATGTCACTCATGTTCAGTGTTAAATTTATCATGCTGCCTCGGAGTCAATATCAGTGCAGGGCGTGTGGTTTATGGAACTGGAATCATTCGGTGTTTACCTGGATTCACCTCACAGCATCATTCTGGAGGAGAAAAAAAACCAAACCATTTAAAATACCATTCTTATCCGGTGAGACTTTACTTACACTGGGGTGGCCTCAGCCAATTTTCTCACATTCATAGAGTAAGAAAACATCAGAATTTCAGACTGAAGAGGCATTTCTGGAGCTATCCCGGGTCATACGTTTTGTCCCCAAAGGTTAGACACAACCAAAGAGGCTCTCATCATCTTGAGCCATTTCCTTCCTTTCATCCTTGTAGGCATGTCCATCTGTAACACCACTTTCATCTAGTTTGATTTCATTTTCATCTTTTCCTTCCATCTCTGTTACTGAAATGATGCAAAATACCACATTTGTATCAGGAAAATGAGCTGAAGAGCTGATAAATGTCTGCACACTGAAACTTCTCCTTTAGGGCCAAGTGTGGAAGTCGAGATGAGTCACATGACAAAAATCCAGTGATAGCTCCAAGAGAAATGCCTTCCAAGGCCATCCCATCCACTGCCTGGATGCTTTGCTTCATGGTGTGATCCATGCACGACAGATCCAGCAAAAGGCACTCTGCCTTCCAGTAATGTTGGGAATAAGTCAGGTTTTGGAGATACAATATCTGCGCTTTGTTCTTATATCCACACATGGAGCAGAGTTGGTACAGGTAAGAGGGAGTAGGCGCAGCTCTAGCACAGAACAAAAGGCCAGAAGAGCTCCTCTGTCACTGGAGGGAGTATTTTCCCCCCACTCACTGCTTTTCTGCTGACAAAAAAAAAACAGTCAGTGAAAACAGATTTTTCTTTGGTCTGTTTAGCTCCAAAACTGACATCTGAAATTAGAATATTTGTTTCCATTTCTTCCACGTTTTCTTGGCTTTTGTGTGATTACACAGTAAACTCAACGTATGGTGGAGTTCATGTAGAAAGTACTTGTAATGCCTAAAGCAGTGAGCGGTGCAGTGAGTGCCCTGTCAGTTACCCTAGAGATGGGAAATTAAAATGACAGTGTTCCTTATTCCTTATCACTGTTCTAGACTTGAAACCAACATCTTTTTTTTTCACTTATTGGCTCCTTTTTTATGTTGCACAAGGAAGGAGCTGAATTTCTGTTCCTATCCTTACGTTTAGGAGCTACAAACAACCTGTTTCATACATATTCCCCCAACCTGCTGAAAAACAGGAACACGTACTCAGCCTCTCCATTTCTGGGGTTGAGCAGAGGTCAGATCTCAGAGCTCTGCGATACATTCTTTGACTTGTGCTCACACAATTTCCTGTGTAGATGCAGGAAGGGGACTGAAGAGATGTTGGTGTTTCTTGTTCCAGGCTCAGTGCTGTTGTTCCTTGCACAGCAGCACCCGGCTGTCTGGGTATTTCTCTGATAAGCACTTGAGCTAATTTTTCATTCTTATCAGTTCAGATGGCTCATTTGTAAGAGGTTTCAAAACCTAATTTCAAATGGGCAAAAAATAATCCTATCAAAAGGTTCTTAGGATTATAAAAGCATTGGTTGAGCAGACCTGGTTTTTTGTCAGAGAAGCACGGAGTGCTCCAGGTGCAGTTAATACTCTGGAAAAGCTCTTTATAAAGAAGGTGCAAGACCCCTGAATCAAAGTTCTGCGTATATTGCTGTTCCTACTCTCTGAGCTCCTCTGGGGTTTAGAAAAACACAGCATAAAGTCATGTTGTTAAGCTGAGTTCAGAGGTGAAGCGATGCACTGTGGGTGCTGTCATGTTGTGATCTGGGGAGGCACTGTGCACTCAGTTGCACACACACAGCCCAGATGCACCCTCACTGCACAGTGCTGCAGAGCTGCAGCTGGGGCCCTTGGCTTGCTGATTTCTTGCTGTTTGGGAAAATTGAAGTGTCACAGTGACCGGTGTTAATGGATTCAGTAAAAGGTCAGCAAGGCATGTAAGCAATGAAAAACAACTCTAATTGAAGCTGCTCTGCTGTTCTGGTTGGTTTGACTGAAATCTTTCCAAAAGGACAAGTGTCACAGAAGTGACTCGGGATGTTCCGCAGGAAGAGAGAAAACAGGACCCAAGTTACAACATTTTTACTAAATTTAGTCACAATCATGAGACCCATCCTCAGGGTCTGCAGCTCTGGGCAGAGCAGAGTGACCCATTCCTAGCTGCCAGGCATAGCTGTTAATTTGGTCTTTGTGGGGCTGGTTACAGAGCAATTAGCACTTTCCTCCTAAGAGTCAAAAGGGAGGCCTCCAAGGAGCAAACAAGTTTTAAAACCTATGGGGAAAGCAGCATTGTTCAGGTTCAGTCCCAGGAGCCCTCAACAGCTTCATAGTGAAGGTAAGACTCCTGTTTCACAGTACATTCTTTCCCCACATTGGATTTTGTCCACGAGATAAAAGAAGATAAACAAGTGCCATTGTGGTACACCATTTTCTCACCTTCACTATCCCCTCCCCAGCTGTGACATCTGACCTAAATGTATTTTCTGCTCTATATTGCACTGTCACTAAGTGCACAACAATTCTTCAATTACTGGAGAACAGGGAAATCTGTCAGATGTTCCGTGTCCTTATGATTCATTAAGGTTGGAAAAGAGCTGTAAGATCATCTAGTCCAACCCCATCCAGTCCTACCATGCCTACTGTGTCTCTCAGTGCCCCATCTCTGTGAACACCTCCAGGGATGGTGAGGTGACTCCACCATCACCTGCCTGGTGTTGTCTGGGTGTTTTAGTGTTTGTGTACTTCAACTTTATAAGTCCGTTTATTTTCAGACCATAGTAATAAGCAGTTTCACATCTTCAAAGTGCTGTACAGGTAGTATCCCACTTAGTCTAGGAAGGGAAAGCAAGGAAATGATCAGTAACATAACTAAATGATTTAATTTTTTGAAAGAGCTTAAGGCTTAAGGGGAATTACAGACTCTGTGGTGAGCTAAAAAGTGAGGGAAATAAGCTGGGTCCTGAATCTACCCAAGCTTTCTAGCAGACAAAATGAATTGTGCCACTCTTCATATATAGTCCGGAATGCTTTTGCCAGGTAAAAGGGAAGAAACTGCACAAATTGCTGAACTGAGATCATGGGAAACAGAGCTCACCTTTCATTACCAGCAGGGTGATGGGGCTGTGATTGCTGGTGCAGGAAAACCACCCTCCCCAAAGCCTCTGACCATCACCATGTGAGGCCTTCCACGGGACTGGGGAGCTCTGGATGTTCTGCCCCAGCCTTACCTCGCCAGGATCCTGCTCTCCCTGGTAACCACCCAACCTTCCCTGGTGCAGCCCTTTGTGACTGCTAGTGCTGCTATGCTGGGAATAAACGTCACATGAGGGAATAAATCAGAGCTGGGAGCATTTGAAGCCCAGAAAAATGCCCAGTTTACCAGTTAACACAGTACCCCTCACAAAGATCTTGGCTTGTTTTGTTACATGGGATGCCAGTTGGATGAAAATATTTCTTTTTGGATGGTAGTAATAGAAGAGTAGGAGGACATGAGGTCATAGAAAGCTAAAATCTTTGCGAGAGCCAAGAGCTGGTGTGAATGCAGCCCTTTCTTTCAAGATCTTCAGCCATTCTCTGCATGCTTAGAAACACTTTCTCAAGAACTGGTTTTGAAGTGCTTCAGCACAAGAAAACCATTCCTCCTTCTGTCTGCTGAATACTGATTTACTGCTGGCAGGTTAGGGATTGAAAACACTCCTCGTGGTCTCCTTTCACTGGGGTGTTTTTTCTTGTCCTTCCTCAGCTCTACTCCAGCTGTGATCCTATACAAGACTTGCCCTTTCCGTGGTGCTGCTCGGGCTGAAGAATGTCCCAAAGGCATTCTGTACACTGTTAATTAAGCAGTGTTAAGCAATGACAAGTGTATGTAAACATGGTCAGCATTATATTTGCTGCAGTATCCCACATAGCGATGTCAACACTGGCACCAGTCACAGCATGGATGGCTTTATATCCAGCTGGCTTGGGCAACAAAGCCATGTACCAGAGTGGCTTTGAAACCCTAATTTCCAAAGTGAGATAAAGCTCTTGGACAAAGTATTCCATCACTTGGTAAAGTTTTAGTAGGTCAGCTCTCAAATGTCAGGGTGCTGTTCAGCTGTGAGACCTGCTTTAAGCTAGTGCCCATATATGCTGGGTATTTTGCTCTTGCTTAAAACTCCTTTGCAATTAACTGTATCTCGAGAAGAAAAATATTTTTTTCTTCTACTGCTCTTGAGGTTTATCTGTCTAAAAGCTCTCTCTATTGCTCTGGGACACATCAGGATCATTTTAGGATCAGTTCCACACAGAGTAGCCTATCCTTCATCGAGGAAATCTCCACATGTTGCCTCGAGCCTGTACCCATTTATCACCTTTGCCAATACAGATGTAAGGGAAGTCTAGACTCAGATGCAAACTGGCAATAATTTCTGAGCCAAGCTATGTTTTATGTTGAAATGATGGCTCGTTAGGTTAAACTGCACCTTTAATGACATCTTTCAATCTATTTTATTGTTTGCAGAGAATTAATTATGGAGACATTCCTGGTTTCTGGCATCATCTGATCTTGTTCATTGCTTGAATTATGGGATTATAGATGAACCTCTTGCATCCATAAAGAAATTAGTTTTCTGTGGTTCTCTTAGAGGTGAGCGTTACAGAGCACAGGACTTCCCCAGTGCATACACTGCATGCAGCTTGGAAAGGTTTGGAAAATGTTGTGTCTGTGTAATAACTAGGCCATAAAGCATTTAGTGATTCACTCTAAAACAAAGTCTGCTTCACTCCTGGACCCCCATAAATCTCTGGATACTTACATGAACAGCTTTCTTTTTACTTATGATCAGAGTGGTGGTTTAGAATAGGGCAGGCTGAGAGGCAGAGAATTTGAGAATGCCCAGATCTGCTGTACAGACAATAAAAGTGATGTACTGTGAGATGCAGGGACTTAAATCTGTTTTTATGTGAGATGCTGAAATGGTTCTAAAAAGCTGTCATTACCAGTTTGTCTGACCTAGAACTAAAGGCGTGTTCAAAAATGAATCAAACCATCCTGAGCTTTGGGGGAATAGCAGATGAAGTGTTGCACGGTTCATATGCTATTTTTTTCCCAGATATTGAATAAATGAAGGGTTGAAAGAGGAACAAATAATAAAAGAAAGCACAGGCACCCATCTAGCACATGATATCCAATGCTTTTGATAGCATCATTGTAACTGTAATGTTATAGTTTTCTATCCTGATGTTTGTTGTATTGATATGAAATCATACATGAGTTTTTCAGATACCACAGCATTTTTTTAGGCCTTTTATACATGAGATTAAACAGAATGACCCCCACAACGATTGCAGTCTTTGTAAGCATGCACTGCACACACAGCTATGGGAAAGGTGTCACATAATCTTTATTTTTTCTTTCTCTGAGTGAATTCCCTTGGTTATACAAAGTTTTTGGACCCGAGAAGTGAAGTCTGGGAGCACTTTCCAGTTCTGAGTGGTCCCATACTGGAACAAATGTTACCATCTGCAGCAAGGTTCTCCAGAAGTCTTGTCAAAGAGGCTGCTGCCATCCCAACACAGGGCCAGGAGCTCACATTGAGGATTTCATTGGGGTCTCTCCCTCATCTTTGGCATGACACGCTTTTATACCCATAAGCACGTGTAATTGATGTAATTAATTGAACCCATGGTAAATATACTTCCATAATTAATATCTGCATGTGTAATCTGGAAGGGATCAACACAAAGGCAGAATTTATATCCACTAGTGTTTAAAGCTCTTTTTGGCAGTTATACGTTCTGCATGTAGATATTCAAAGTTGAAAGCAAGGCTCAGCCTGGTCTGCTCAGGCTTTTTTTTTTCCTTGCTCCCAAACACAATTACAAGAGCATCTGTGGTAACTGCATAGAATTTGTTTTGATTCAGAACTTCCTCTTCTTGGCATAAGTTAGAGCTCTGCTCTGACTTAATGACTGCAACCACAGCAGAAGCTCCTTAAGCCAGCAGAGTACTGGACAGAACACAATTCAGTTCTGTCCTCCCTCCTTGCATCTGTCACTGTTACCACAGCCTCCCCTGGAGTCTTTGGAACACTGTAGAAAAAAATACCCTTTCTCCTTTAGACTTTCCATTTTGTCTAATATATTTTTTCTTCTATTTCTCCCAATTTCCTCTCAGTCTTGTTTCCTCTTTTCCTTCCTCATTTCATTTAAAGTCCATCTTATGTTGAGTAAAGAACCAACCTCTGTACCAGACAACTTAGTTTTAGAAGAGATAACACCTATTCTTTTTCTTCTAGTAGCAGTCTCTTTCATGTAGGCAAAGATTTTCTGTGTTGTATTCCGTAATTAACTTGCCTCTGAGTCAACCAGTGCACTCTACTAATGCAAATCTTTTCCTAGCTAAGATCATTTATTGTTTGAAAGAAAATTCAATTGTAATCAAAGTAAGATTAAAAAGTAACTCAGCTGGTTTAGTGGTTCACAAAATTTGGCAATGGAGAATTTGCTAAGAATGGCAACATTCATTTTCTTATAATCTGAACTTGCTTGAAATTCAAAATGAAAATTGTACTTGCTTGAATCTGCAGCACAAAGTAGAAAAGAAAGTCCTATTAGAATAAATCAGGGTGGAGTGTGTGGAAAGTTCCACTCCTGCAGAGTGGCCCCAACCACAAAGCACTGTGCAGGGCTTCAGGTCCCAGACGTTACCCATGGGCATTTAGAAGCAGAAATTGGCATGTAAACCAAATGAAAGATTTCACTGCATCTCAGAGGGGTGCTTTGCACTTCCTGTAGTTATATAGCAGTTATATATAGCAGTTACATATGTGAGTTGTAGTTACAAGCCATATTATATTCTCTCTTCCAAAATCTTTTCTTTCTACAGCGGAATAGATTTTGGGACTTTCAGTCTGTATAGAAAAGGAATGTGAGGGAGAGGCAGGTAGGAATGGCTTTGACCCAGCTCAGGCTGCTTCTCCACTGGCTGGAAGGACACCTGTGCTACGTCACTTTAGTGTTTCCTATCTAATGCCTGAACACTGCAAATGCAGGAGCCTAAATTACAGTAGGTGGGCATAAATGCTGCAGTGGCTCTGTCAGAAGAAAGGCTGGCTGGGAACATGTTTATGCCCAGGATCCCCATGAGTCTGCTCCCACCCCTTTCCTACATGCAGAGTGAAATGGGCTCTTCATCACTCCAGGAGTGAGTATTCTTCTCCTTGATTATTCAGAACAGAAATTTAAGCCTCACTGAACCCAGCCCACATATTCCTACCGGAAGTTCATGTTTCAGAAATCAAGTGTTTTCTTCCAAGAAAGAGTATTGACTTCAGTGTGGCCAAGATTCCACTTCTAAGTTGCCTTTAAATCTTTGGCACTTGGCTGTGGCTCATTTCCCTTGCAAATCCCTGAGGTCAGGATTCAGCAGTACGATAAATCCAGCTTAAGGGCTCCTTGTCTCAGATCAGAAGAGTCATGCCATACAGCACTGATGCAAAGTAAGCAAACCTGCCTGTTTAGAAGCATTAAAAAGTAATTTTTACACTGGACCAGAAGCCTCACTTGTAGGTGAAGCATCTCCTGCTACTGCTGCTCTAACTCCTTCACTCCATCAGAAATTGTCCTTTTAGGCTATGGGAAAGTAGCATTCTGCACTCCAGCTAATTCAACAGAAATACAGTCACGTGCCAATGCCTGATCCATATCAAATGTGTAATCCTGGCAGATCAGCAGTGCAGAGCTCTGGTATTAACAATCACAGAAGCAGGATGTCGGGCCAGAAGCATGGGAAGATGCTTGAGAAAGGAACCAGTGCTTTCTGGGAGGATGTCCAGGTAGTTAATTCTGCAGGTCCTTTCAGCAGGGAACTGAGCAAAGCTGCTCAGGCAAATCCCTGTAAGGAATTCTTTAAGTTCTGGAAAGATTGAGGGCTCTAAGGAGATACTGCCAAACAAGAAAGCAGCTGTGAACCATCAGCTTAGTAGCTGTAATGGAGAACTATTCATCTTCACTCCATCACGTGAAGATATTTCCTAAGATGGCCCCATCCCAACATTTGCTGGTAGCATAAAAATCTACACAAATGGCTGAAGCAGCCAGGGCTGGAATAGTTCAAGTGCTTTCTCACAGCAAGAAGATTAGCAAATTGAAGTGGTTGATGTAATGAACTCATTCCTTTGAATAATAGCATCTGATTTTAAGGAAATTAATTCTATTTCCATGTAAAGCACATAGCTGTTCCAAACTGGTTTCCTAATGAGAACAAGAGTGTACGCCTGATTGCAAATTTTCTTGATTTTTTCTGGTTATCTTTGTGGCCCAAAACAGTCCGTGCTTTTTGTTTCCAGTAGTTGAGCAACAAAGCTTTTCTCTGAGACATGTTTTATAAGTTTTATTGCCCATTTCACTGTGTGACACAGGTGCCTCACTAACCAGGGACATTTCTCTGTGAGCCTCAGACTGTGCTGCTAAATCCTCGTGATGATAGAAATAATAATAACCGTGAATCTCACATCACATCTGCAATAGCCAGGACGATTTTGCAGCTCTCTCATGGAATCACTGGAAACAAGGGAGAGGTTTCCCCCAGGCACCTGTACAGGCTGGGAGGAGTGGTCCTTGAGAGCAGCTCGGCAGAGAAGGACCTGGGGGTCCTGATGGACGAGAGACTGAACATGAGCCAGCAGTGCGCTCTGGCAGCTCGAAAGGCAAATGGGATCCTGGGCTCCATCAGTAGAGGGGTGGTCAGCAGGGACAGGGAGGTGATTGTCCCTCTCTACTCGGCTCTTGTGAGGCCCCATCTGGAGTACTGTGTCCAGGTGTGGAACCCTCAGTACAAGAAAGACATTGAGATTTTGGAAAGGGTCCAGAGGAGGGCGACTAAGATGATCAGGGGGCTGGAGCACCTCCCCTATGAGGACAGGCTGAGGGAGTTGGGCTTGTTCAGCCTGGAGAAGAGAAGGCTGCGGGGTGACCTCATTGCAGCCTATCAATACCTGAAGGGAACCTACACCCAGGAGGGGAGTAAACTCTTCAAAAGGGCTGATAACAGCAGGACTAGGGGAAATGGATCCAAGTTGAAGGAGGGAAGATTTAGGTTGGATGTTAGGGGGAAGTTCTTTACTAGGAGAGTGGTTAGGCCCTGGAACGGGCTGCCCAGGGAGGTTGTGGATGCCCCGTCCTTGGACGTGTTTAAGGCCAGGTTGGACGGGGTCCTGGGCAACCTGATCTGAATGTGTATGTTTGGTGGCCCTGCTAGGCAGGGGGGTTGGAACTACATGATCCTTGGGGTCCCTTCCAACCCGGGTGATTCTGTGTGATTCTGTGTGATTCTGTGTTTCCAAGGGAAAGTAATTTCAGAGGGAGCCCAGGGCTGTACGGGCAGTTTGTTCTAGTGCTCCTGCAGATGGAGAGTTAACATGGGCATCTGTGGGGCTTGCAAAGCTGGAGGGAGGCAGAAGAAAGATTGCTCAGAACTAAAATATGCTCAGGTGTGTACAGTGATCACAATTAAGATTTGTTTCTTTGTTATGGAAATGACTGCTGTGTATAGGCAATATGACTGGGTGGAACTATTCATAGAATCATAGAATGGCCTGGGGTGAAAAGGACCTCAAAGATCATCTAGTTTCAATCCCTGTGCTGTGGTCAGGGTCAGTAACCACCAGACCAGGCTGCCCAGAGCCATATGAAATGTTCTGCTGGTGAAGGTTCTAAGCAGAAGTGAAGCTCTGTTGTGCTCAGCCTTGGGTAAATACATAATGGGATGCAGCCCCTCTTCTGAAGAAATTCCATTATAAAAACAAAAGACTTAGGGAGGATGGGGAGCAGCAGAGGCAAGGAGAGGAAAAGCAGCGTGCCCCAGGTTAGGCAATAGTTGAACATCAGAAGCAAGAATAAAACTGGAGCCTGCTTCTTCCCACACTGCTGTGATGGGATCTCACTCCCTCTTTGACTCGTTGTGAAATAAATCATTGCTTGCAAAAGTGAGTCCTGCTACTCACATACATAGCTGCAAATCAATCCCATGGCAAAGGTTCTCGGTCATTTCTGAGCTGTGGTTTTTCTATTAGAAGCGTGGTCCCTGAATAGTGAATTTAAGCCCACAGTTGCTTTTCTTATTAGTGCATCATGGATCCCTTAGAAGTAGTCCATGGAATCCTCATTGTCTGCAAATTACGGTGTGAAAGCCTGTGTCTTATAAGGCTCTTTATTCAGTCTTGGTCTTCAGTAATTGTTGGCTATTTACTCTAAATACTAACAGCTGCAGAAATTCTGAGCCACCCCATTTCTTGTCATCGTCTTTTAACTACATTAAATGGAATAATTGTAATTTTAATGGTGAGTGAAAACTGTGAAAGTGAATTAAAATGGACTATGCAGGGTTCCTACAACAGCTCGGGAATGTAGAATCAGAACTGCATCCAAGTTGGTTCTAATTCCTTTGAAACCCAACGCCACATAGATACACCATTATCAACAGATTTGGGGATTTCCAGACAAGTCTCTGTTCAATAGGAAAAACGTTTACAATTGCACCCAGGAATCAATATTTTAGAAATCTCCATGGAGATTATTGCCATGGCAATCCAACAATGCCTAGCATGTGAAACACATTCATATTAGTACCACTAATATGTCCCAAATGCCTTTTTCTCCATTGTTCTAGAAAAAGAAAAAATATCATATGTTGGATTAAATTTCCAATTACAAGCAGAGTGTTCAGATGTTGACAGATGTTTTTTTCCTGTCAGAGAGAAATATAATCCAGAATAGAAAAGCTGAACTGATAAAAATTGAGGCATTTTCAAGAATAGAACGCAGTGTGAGTGGATGAATTTTCCTATGGGATATAAGTTCCCTGGAACATGCTGATTCTACAAAACCAATCCCCCACCACCCTGCATTGTGTCAATTCCACTTAGCATTGAAGAAAACAAAACAAAGAATAAGTGGAATGGTTTGCATTTATTTGATTTCTTATTTATTTCTTGAAGAAACAACAATAATAGAAATGTCAATGGAAAGACACAATTTTACGTCTTGTTATACGTGTACTCTTTTGGGATCCAGCACTGTGGGACATCGTTTAGTGGGCATGGTGGTGATGGGTTGATGGTTGGACTGGACCTTGGTGGTCTTCTCCTTATGGTCTCTATGATTCTGTGAACAACCTGAACTCTTGAATCAGATGGGCAGGTTGTATTACAGTCAAACCCAGTCAAGGGATAATTATTTTTGGACTGATTGAGAATAGATGAGCAGAGGGGATTTTTTGTTAAACTAGTGCAGACAAAGCAGGTTCTTCTGTTACCTTCAAGGAATGCAGGAAAGCAGATGTAATAGCTGAAGCTTAAGCCCCAGTTCTTCTTGTGGCCCTTTAGCAGACAAAATACGTTGAAACTACCCACATGGTGGGGTCAGTAGCAAGGATGTGGAACAGAATAATGAAAGTCAGGCTCCCCAGATGAGTCTCAGTGATTGCCATCATCATATATCACACACCACAGCTGCACCTTTGTCGGTTGTGTTTTGGGCAGACAGTCTGGAGCCCTACATCCTTCAGTAAAGAGAAAGGGACTGTGATGATCAGAAGAGGTTTTTTGAACTTCTCTGATGCTGTTTCTTTTGGAAAGGACCACGGAATATTGCTTTATTTCCATGTTTGTAGAAATATTTTACCTTAAAGAGACTCTTATGAAATGGCTCCTGCTGGGATTCATAGTCAGAGTTGGGCTATCTGAGCACTCCAGAGTGCTGAAAATAGAAGAAAAAGCTTCAATGAGGGAGAAAATGCATGCCTGTTAATAAATGTTAATATTAATTTTCCTTGAGTGTTGGACACACTGACAATTGTGGCTGGTGAATTAGTTTTCTCACTAGCAATCTTCTCATTAACTCTAAGTAGTCTCCCCATGCATCTGTTTCTCAGGGCGTCCTGGACATTTTCTCTGTGATGCCAGCCCTCCTGCCATCATCTACACGATCACCTGTGGTGATGTCTTTTGGGGTCAGTTATTTTTTCTGAGCACTGTCATTCCTTTGTCAGGCTGGCTCACATTGCTGTGCCTTCTACTGAAAATACCTGTCATTGTGGGAGCATCATGGACCCATAGAAAAGTAGTTCTCCCACCAAGGAATCTGTGATCCAGTCCACATCTGGCAGCTTGACCCTTGCTCTGCTCTATCTGCCCTAATCTGAACCATGTAATCTAAGAAAATAAGACAGGAGATAAGGAGGTTCAGGAATTCTGTATTCTTCTCCTTTATCACTGAATAGCAAAGAAGTATGGAGAACCTGGTCAGGGGCAACCCTGCCCGTGGAAGAGGGGTTGGATCTCAGTGATCTTTATGGTCTCTTCCAACTTAAGCCATTCTATGATTCTGTGATACTGGTCTCTTTTAAAGCCTTTCTCAAAGGCATTGCAAAGATCTATGAAGGAAGAAAATAATCATTTAATCACTTGTATATTCCTAAGTTAGCCTAAAAAAACCTGCCTCTGTGTGTGGGATACTTTTCAAAGAGCAGCATCAAGCAGTTGGTTACAGCTGCTGAGGAAATCACATCAGTGGGGACAGACCACTGCTGGCATTAAGCTGCTCCTTGAGTCAGTGTGAAGCCATAGCACTGCAAGGAAAGTCCAACGTGCAGCCACATGGCAGCTATGAAGCTGTCAAACTCAGAGCGTGGCAATCCATCCCTTTTGGTGATTGTTTCTTCCTGAGCTCATCAAGTAAGAGCATCTTGACTTGCTGATCGTGCTGAGAAACACCATTTAAATTTAATAGACACCCAGCGTGATGCCCAACCTCCAACCCTCTCTTTGTAGCACTCTCTGCTTGAAAACTAGTTCAGGACACCTGGCCCTGTGCTCTAGATTCATCTGCTCTTGTTTTTAGCTGGCATAGAAAGGAAGCTCTGAGCATCACAAATGTGCGCTTAATGCACTGAGTGGTTGATTTATAATGGCAAAAGCAAATGTACCTTCTGGTGTGAGCCCAGGTAGAGGAGAGGTAACATTACTTCTGAATCAAATTATCCTTCCTTTTCATACTTAATTAAGAACACAGTCTTGCTAGAGGCTGAAAAGCATTGGCTTCATTTACAGACGCACTGTGTCTGCCTGCCCATTACAGAGAGCTCTCATGTCTGATCATATAAATATTGATGGTAAAAAGCCTATGGATTGCAGCTGAGCTGGAGCCAGTAGGTGCTGATCTTACTTGGGCAGGTTTCTTTAACAGATGCAGTTCAGTAATAATTCACATCGTTGAATCTAACATAAAACTGTGAATGCACAATAAAAAAAAATCACAGCTCTGAGTCCATTTTGCTCTTTTCCACTTAATCCAAAGGAACAGAAAGTAGGACCAGGTGACCTGTAACAAAAGATTTTGTTTCTTCTGTACTCCATTGCTGAAATGAAAAACATTATCGTTAGCTCTGAAAGGGTAAGAAGTAGCACAGAAACCTGATCACTATTTGTAAGACGTTTTCTTTGGTGATGCTCATAGCACATATAAATGATAATATATATCATTTGTAACTATTGGAACATTGTCTGGATCGGAAATCCTGGTGAAGTGGAAAAGCTTCTTGTTCTGTCAAAGAGAATAGCAAGGCACCATCTCACTGCTGGGGTAACAAACAGAGCTTGTATCTATCAGATGACAGAGGGATAGGAGGCACTGTATGAAGAAATTGTGGAAATGTGTTAGATTCTGCTTGCGATAACCTAACGATGTCTGGCCCCAAGGAGGCTGCAGTAAGTGACAGGTCTCCACTGCTCACTACTTCTGTTCTTGGAACATCTGAGAGCTCCCTGGGTGGATCTGAGTGCTCTCAGCTCTCCCAGGTCTTTCCAGGTCTTCCTGAGCCCATTTCATACACCAGTTCACAGCCAAGCTGCTGAATCTGGAGCTCTCAGGTTCTTTCTGAACTGGTCAGTGGCCCCTGAATGGGTCAGAATGTAAACTGCAGATGTGTCCTTACTCATGTCTTGAAATAGAGTGGGAAGTCAAGTCTAGCTGTAGATTCAAATATCAAACTTCAGGCTGTGATGTATACTGTCTGTCATGCTTATAACATGAAAAGTACTCTGTTTAATAAGAAAATGGACTCTGTTCCCATTCCATATCCCTGATTCAACCTAAGCAACATTTCCCTCACAAAGAACCTTTCAAAAGGAAAGAATTTCAAAAATGACTGCTATGAATGGTCCAAGAACCTACATTGTAGAGAAGTGCCCAAATCATCTACCATCATTGCACATTTGTTTGTTAGCTTGGATTTCTTGGTCCAGTGATGGGTCAACTTTCACACACACACAAAAAGATCTTTTGTTGTCCTAAGTATGTGTGAGTCTTATGGAATCCTTTCAGAAAAGAAATGGCTTTAGTTTCAAAGTGTAAGATGCCAGGATCGGTTGCTTTGAAAACATCCTTGCCTCTGACATGTTTTTCATTAGGAAGATGCGTTCCCAACCTAAAATTAGTGCCAGTTTTCAGGAAGAACTGAAGTGCGTTCTTGCCTTGACATCTGTTGGTATAAATAATGTAGTAAAATGTGAATTTGGGAGAATATTGGTGAATATCTGAGAAGATGACTCATTACTGCGTAGTAATTTTGTCAACCTTCTTATAAATGCAGAGCTGTACTCAGTTCAAATACCAGTACTCTTCACATGGGAACGTTGCTGGATCACAGCTGCAGGTCAGTTTTACAAGTTGCAAACAGATATAAGAGAGAAATTGCAGACTGGCATGGAAGTGTGTCAGCAGGGAGCAACCTTGGGACTGGTTAAGCTTGGAAAGGAGTTCGAAGTCAGAGCTGTTTTGTTGTTGTGGTTTATATGACCAGTAAAGCTAAATTCTGGGAGAACTTTGGCCTGTGTGGGGTGTTTGTGAGCTGGCGAATGCAGAACATGGACTTTCTTCACTCACCAGATTTTACAACTCACCAGAAAAATACCCTTGCAGAACGGAAGGTTGTAAGCTGAGCATCAATAGGGTATCAGGGACAGCTGCATTAATGGAACATCAGTTGATTGGCAATTGCCCTAACTGGACTCTTCAAACTTTAAGTTCTAATCACTATCATTTCTCACAGTGCTCTGCAAGCTGATTCGGGGCAGCTCTTGGCAGTGCTTCCCATCCCTTGTTTTAATCTGCCCTGGTGTTTCTATTGGAGCTTTTCCCCAGCACATCATTCAGACTCTTACATTTTGGTCCAACATGCACCAAAACCAAACTTTCCAAACCATTGTTTCTTGTCTGGTTTGGATTTAAGAAGATGAACTCGTGCTGGTTTAATTCCACTTCATCTCTTATATTCTTTTCCCACTGGGACACATCAGCTTTTCTGACTGTTCTGAAAGTAGCATTTGGCAAAAGTCATAAACCCTTCTTCAGACAACTTAATCTATTAAAATGGCACTGAAAGGGAAAAAGAGCACTGTTGCTAACAAAGGCTAGTGTATCTTTATCTGATCCCAGGAAAGCATCTTTTCTCTCCACCCCCCAGCACCAGGAAGCGTGGGCCACACTTCCATAGTTTGCTGCCCCATCACAGTGGGTTTTGTTAACTGAACAAAACTGTTAGCTGAATCTCCTCCGTGTCCCATTTTCATGGTTCTTTTGGAATACACCAATCTCACTGGTCCCAATGAAATCACCAGCTGGGGCAAAAATGTGCTCAATTTATGACTCACTCCTCTGTGCACTCGTGTAATAATCCTCAGATAAACTGATCAAGAGATTGTGCTGCTTAAAGACAGTGTTTATCTTTCCAAGCACTTAAGGCATTAAGTATCAGTACGAGAGGAAAATGAAATGTTGGCTGAGAGTGTTCAGAAACAAACACGAGCTGGAGCCTTAAGAGGTTTGGGGCAGGAGAGGCCAGCTAGCAGATTTATTGCTTCATCTGACAGGTTGTCACTTGTAAAAAAGCAAGATGAGGGTAATGCATTTTCTTGTGCTTTGAATGTAAGGTGTGCTACTCTATACAGTCACGATTGAGATTCTCTATCAGGTCACTCCACACCTGCATCCATTTTATCCCAGCAGCAATGCGATTCCGGAGGCGTAAGGATTCTCCATTAGGTTTGCCTAAGTGTCTCAGAAAGATGGCACAGCTAGATGCAAGATGCTTCCTGCCAAACAGAGAGCTGAAAGGAAAAGGAAGTGCTTACTTGTGGCTTCGTGTGTTTTTTTGTGACTATTTGGGATGTTTTCCATCAGCCACGTGATTCCATCGAAACTGTAAAAATGTCACAGTGCTGTAGAAAAGTCAAAACAGTTCCATATAAAATATGATATCTGACGACAACCAGCACAAGGCCATTGGAAACAGCGGCTTTGGGGGGGGGGTACTGCAGGGAATGATGATGCATCATCCAAAAAATCTGAAGCCATTCCATTACAAAATCGCTTTTAATGTGCAAAAGAGTACAATGCTTCTCTCAGTCTCTACCTGTGCTGCAGACACCCCTGAGACCTGCTGGATTTCTGACATCTTCCCATGGAAAGCAACGTCAGAATTAACTTCAGTGGGACGAGTTCCAACCCTTATTGTTTTTAAAGCACGCTGCTAATATACTGACTGGAGCCTTGCCCTGGCTGCAATAAAACCTTGCTGAAATTGCCAAAGGGTTCAGCTGCTGCCTCAGACAGCTGCCTGGCTGTAATTTGCCAATAGGATGTATCACATCCTGATTACAGTTTCTGCTGAGTGATAAGCCAAAATTACAAGGCAGAAATGTGGCTAATCACGATAGAGGAGATCAGTCTATTCATCCACTGCCCGCATTTAATATTTGCAGAACAGATGCTGTTTGTTCCCCTTCAGCTGTATTTACATGGAAACACGGTTTCGTTCTGGAGATGTCTTAAGGTTAATGAAAAACCTTATTGGACATTTTGATGGTGGAGGGAGGAAAGATGAAATATCTGGGAAGATTTCTCTTCGTTTCCCAGCACGGACAGACTCACACAAATCCGTTGGTCCTCGTGAGCAAAGTGAGCTACTCCAGACCAGAAACAGATGTGGGGAAAGCTGGAGAGGTTCTGTTTTTAGCATATGGATTGCCAGCAGAGGTGCAAATCACACTAGCAAAGACCATACCCTATAGGGACTAAGGCCCCCATGAGTTGTGAATGGTCTTTTATTGCATTTATTCCTACCAAGTTCATTATGCTGCAATTAAAACACCTCTTTTTGTGTTTTTCCTCACTTGCCCATAGCCTTAGTTTAGGACTGTGTTAGCACCTTGCCCCCATCGTATGCCAGCAAGTTCCCCAAAGTGTGACATTTTGGGGTGGAGGGGATGTAATTTAGTAGCTCAATAGAGAGCAGTTACATTGCTCTTCCACAAGCCCATGGCTGCAACCTGGGGAAATCGGGGAGATCTCCTGGCTGCTCTCAGCTCTGTGCTCAGGGACAATGGTGTGCCAGCAGCAAGCAGAACCACAGCCACCTTGTCACACCTGGAGCACAGCTCCTGGACTGACAGCCACTGAACAATGTGGCCCTGTGTGCTGTGTGTTGTAACACACAAAACGTCTCACAGTTCCTCTTCACCTGTCTGCAGCCCCTCCAGGGATGCTAAAGAACCATGAGGGCTCAAACCGGAGAGATTAGCTCACCCGAGGAGGCCGTAGAGCAGAGCCTGATTATCATCAGCCAGTAATCTGGCATAATGCTCTCTTTGGGACAGCACTATAAAAACCAAGGCAGAGCACGCCAGCCATTTCCACAAGCCAGTTTTCATGGGGTTGCCTGATTCTGCTGTTCTCTGTCCCAACCCCCCTACTCCTCAGGGGCAGAATTTGCCCTCCAGTGTGCTGCAGCCACTCTGATTCACAGCAGCCCTGCTTGTCCCCCATTCTCAAACCACAATATTGCCCTTTTTTCTATCCATTGGCCTCCACAGCCTCCTAACCCCTTCTGGGGGCCAATCATTGACCCCCATCCCCTCCCATTATCTGCCCATACTGCATAAAAACTTCCCACCAGGACCTGCTGAAATAGTTATCTACTTCTGTGATCATCAAGAAGATGCTGGAGGATATTGTGCTCAGCTCACTGCTAAAAGTGGGTGCTGCCTGGCATCCATTACCTGGGGGGAGGAATAGAAAATCCTTTGGCGAGGCCAAATCTAAAGCAGCCTGTGCTGTCTCAGGCTGCTCCCCTCCAGGCACAGCCCCAGCTGCTGCCAGAGGCACCCCTGGCCCCAAGCCCTGGCATATGGCACATATGGCACTGCAGGCTTCTGGAACGTGGCCCCAAAGCCTTTGTGCAGCAGAGGGTCTTTAAAACCCAATGGAGAGGCTGCTAAGGCAAAAGCAGGTTGCAAATGCTAACCGGAGGCAAAGCAGGGCACTTCACCTTAAAAATGAAAAGGCAAATCCATGTCTCATAACTTCCAGGATGCAGTGTTATCAGCACAGTTCTGATAAGGGCTGTGAATTCTTTCTTGCATTCTTAATTATTAACAGGGAAGGATGATGCGTGCAGGCACTGTGGGGAAGGTGCTTTTGTAGCCAAGAAGAGCAGAGCCCAGAGGTTGGTTTCAGCCTGCAGAGGAGGCTGTGAGTTCCCCAGGCCCATCACCCTGTGCTCGCTGAGCTGCTCCCATTGCAGGCTTGGGAAGGGTTTGACTTCCTACCAATAATCACTCTCTTGAGGAAAATAAAAATTTTTTTAGTATTGGCAAAGTATCAGCAGCATTTTATAAGCGAAGCCATTTAATTTCTGTAGTTTAGATTGCTCTTAGAGAAATCACTCACACAGAGGGAGGGGAATAGCAGATTCTTGAATGAGATTTTGTCCCAGGTACTGCAAAGCAGCCACCTGGGGGGCATGCTCACGTGCTCTGAGCAGAGCTGTGGCTGGCCATGCGCCCACAGCATTCTTAGTGACACAGCTAATGTTGCACTTGACTGCAGGTTCGACAAGTGTGGCCGTGATTCTCCTGGCTGCTACTGTGCTGCTGTTCTTCAGAGCATTTGCAGGATGGTGTGGTTGGGGACCCACCCGAGAAGACGAAATTGAGGCTGAAAACAACAGTAAAATCACTAGTTGTTTGTTATCAGTGTCACTCACTGGGCTTGTTTTTTCCATAAGGATTTGTCCTGGTGTCCTACCACAGATGAGTAGCTCCTTGTCTCCCTCATTTTTCTCTGAAGTATCCAATATTCCTTATGCAATTGCTGAGCTCACAGTGTGATCTCCATCTTCCTGTGGTCACAATGTGACCATGTGCATGAGAACACCCCAGAGACAATCCAGAGAGCAATGTGGGATTTGTGAGCTTGACTGACTGAGGTAAATGGGATGGTTATCGTGCAGGAATGCTCTGAACACCCACTGCAAAGTGAGGAGAAAACCCAAGGCAAGGGCAACTGGAGTGCCTCCCCTCCCAGCTCTATCAGCATTGGGCTGTCAGCCCTGGGCAAGAATGGCCCCAATAGAGAAAACAAATCTTTGATAATCTGTAGAAATTCTCAGTTGTTCCCCACAGTCTGTCACGTAAAAGTTTATTGTGGCCACTGAAGCAGTGAGGCAAAGCCCCAGAGTGTCTCAGGCTCTCTGCAAAGCTCTTTCCCTTTCGTTATGCTTCTCTTTGCTGTCAGCCCTGTTAAAATAACCATTATTTCCCTCCTTTCAGTGCAAAGCTCAGTAAGGTTGGTCCCGGAATGGTAATGCTCCATGAAAGTCTGTGCAGGAAACTTCCCAACTTCACTCCAAGTGTCATTCTTACTCCCAAATCTGCTCCCAAGCTCTCTATGGTTATTTTACATGGGTGTGAAATTCTCTTTGACCTAATTACAATTTCCACTTGGCATTTTGGTGCTGGAAATGTAGGCACAGAGCTGCTGAACAGAAGTGTGTCAGATGTGCCATGGTCACCTCTTTGCTTTCAGAGCAGGCAAGGGCTGTAGGCACCAGAATTGTTTTACATTTAAGCCAGTGTTTAATTCTCCCAATAGCACTGAGGTTGCAAGAGCTCAGAGCCCTACACCGAGGATTAAGAGAGCTCCTAAATACAGGGTTGTTGTTGCAGGGAAGACAGAATAACAACAGAGCCTCTGAGAACTGTTCTTGAAAAACATTTATTTCCATAATGGGTTTATAGCGCTGACTTCCAAGCCTCAGTACAACAGTTCTCCCCTACACATGATTCTGGGGACCATTACCTTTGATGGAATAAAAGAAAGCCATACAGAGAAGCCCCCAAACTGACAGTTTGGTACCAAACAAACTGTGCCCAGGTCATCTCTGAGCCCGAGCTGTTGGGTGTCTCAGCCTGGCTGGGACGGAGCTCCATGCTGCATCCCTTGGTCACAGTGCAGGAGGCACTGCCTGCGGCCCCACATCGCTCAGGCTGTTGGGTTGAGCTGCAAAGATGGGCTCACGGGCAGAGGAGGCTGTGAGGATTCAGCGGCTGCCATTTATGCAGATGTTCAAAAGGAAATCTACGCGTTTCGGCTTCACCTCCTGAGCCCCAGCGTTTGGAAAGTCAAATACAAACCCAGAGACCAAAGTACACAAAATAGTGAACAAATGTTCAGACTTTTCTAAGCCCCCCCGGATTACTGTGCCATGATACCTTCAGAAAAGAACAAAACCCCCACATTCGGATCGCATTGGATCTTATTTTTAAGAGGGAGGGGTAGAGATGTAGCACGTAGCATAGCAACTGTCAAGCAGTGTTTAAGGCAAATTTATTCCCATTTATTAAGAGATGAAGGTTTGCTGTTTGTTCACTTTGTTCTTTAAGCTGCTAGATCAGTTCTGAGCTGGATGCTGAAGCTTAGACAGTTTAATCGAAGTTGGAGTGCACTCAACTCGTGTTGACCTGAGCCTAGATCAGACAAAAATATCATTCCCAAAAGTATCAGTGAGAACCAATTAGAAAAAAAAAAAAACAAAGAAAAGAATCCATGATCACAACTCCCCCAGAACTTTCTCCCTTCAGAGGTTGAGCCCAACTAAATAATACATACACACACGCATGCAGACAAAGAAGGACAGGATGGCAAGCTGCTACAAACACAGTGCTGAATATGGACCAAAGCAGAGCAAAACTTAAATTCCACAGATGCGAGAACATGGAAAGAGTTATGAGTTAAAAAAAAAGGGGGGGGGGGGGGGGGGAACAGAACCCCAAAGAGGAATGTTTGATGAGATGGAATGGAGAATAGAAGTCCGCTGTTCAAAGAAAGGGAGTTCTGAGGAGTGCACACAGAAAGCTGGGGGCTCAGCTGCCTCATCTCTCAGCTGTGTTAGTTTGCTGTGCTTCCCCTCCCTTGGAGATCCGGGTGTTGGTGCCAGGAGGTTCCTGTGGTTACTCAGTCTGTGCATCATAATTTGCCCCCCCGGCCTTCTTCAGCTCGTTCTTGATGTAGTCCTCATCCAGCTCTTTGTGGTCGCTGATCACAAATTCTTTGGCAAAGTTCTGCAAGAGGTAAAGAAAAAGCCTGTTAAATAGAGGATGCTTGTCCAGTCTTGTGTAAAGATGCCCCATGCCTGGAGGTGCTGGAGGACGGGCTGCATGGGGCCTGGGCAGCCAGCCCACAGCAGGGGCTTGGAGCTCAACGATCTGTAAGGTCCCTTCCAACCTAAGCCATTCTACAGTTCTATGACTCAACACTGAGCAATTTTATGTGTCTGCTTCTACAGGCACTGGCTGCAAGAGCTAATCCTACCCTGTGCAGTAGCTTGTCCTAGCAAGAAGTGCACAGCAAGGTTAGGTCAAGTTCCCTAAGTAGTGTGGAAACTAACAAGCTGACAGCTGCCACAAACCTTCAGCGTGGCCTTGGCCATGTCACCAGTCCTGTTGGTGTCCCAGTGCTTTCTGGGAGCCCTTCTCCTAAAAAGAAAGCCAGCTCTACAGCACACTGCAGAGCCATACCTCCGGATGGAGGAAGGATGCTTTGATAAAGGCAGAGCAGCATGCAGATGCTACCAAGAGCATATAAGTCTACTTTGGTAGATTTACTGACCTCTCCTTTGAACTATCTAATTCACATCATGGCCAAAACCAAGATATTGTCCTAGAAAGGCTTTGTTAATAAGCTCCAGAGTGCTCTGTGGTCTAATGATCCCAGGTGACCTTTAAGGACACGCTCTGTTAATGCACTGTGTACTGCAGGGCAGCTCGAAGGCTCTTTGTAACAGTGTGAGCCAGGCAAGCCCTAGGCAGCATGCTGCTACGTGAGGCTGGGAACAAAGAAAACCTTTCTCAGGATGGATCTCTGAGACCAGGACTGCACAGTGCCTATAGCAGAGAGAGTTTCTAATTGGTTTCAGGCTCTCAGCCATGAGAGAGCTCTTTATTTGGTATCGTCTCGAGGGTCTCTGTTTGGGATTGCAGTTGGGTAAAGGAAGGGGTGGAGAAGGATGCAGCTTGAAAGAGCCCCAGCACTTCTTTCATGCGGTGGAAGAATGGAAGGGAAAGCAGAACAGCTCCCTCCCCATTAGACCCCATGCTGCACTGATCCTGTTTCACACTGTAGGAAATCCTCACTGCTGAAGGGTTGATTAGGGAAAAAAAAAAAGGCTTATAGTAGCTAGGAGGAGCCTTGTCTGCTCTGCTTCAACCTATGTTCAGCTTTTCTGGTGTGAGGATGGACAGATGCTACAGGCACTCATCCATGTCTTAGCAGAGTTCAGGGGAAATGGGAAATAAAGTGTTTATTTAGGAAAAAAAATCATGTATGCGATTACATGGCTTCAGTGCTAGCTTGACTTCAGTGACAACTGAGTCAGGCCCATAACCTTTCTGAGAAAGGTTCCATGAAAAACATATTTTATATAGCAGGGAGGCTTTCCTTTAATGCCCTGTCTGCAGAATTAAGCTGTATCTGAAATTAGGCTGCAAGTCCACTCATGTATGGCCAGAGGGAAGCTATGTTCCAGGCACCAGCAATTATAATTACTCAAACACTGGACACTTCTCAAGTGGACACTTACCCAGACGATTCCTGTGTGATGCCCTATGGGGGTCAGTCACTATTTCATGTCAGAGCCACCAGGACACCAGATTGGAATAGTTTCCCCCCAGCAGTTGGCCAGATGGGTTATGTTCCCAGCCACTCTTCAATATCCTCTTAGCTGACGGGGCCACCTCTTGTGCCAGATTTGTGCCCTCACAGAGCAATCTGGGTCACTGCTATAAATAACAGAAGTTTATTCCTTTCTCTTTGCAGGTGCTGTAGGGACTCCTTTGATTCTTCACACTGGCTCTCCCCCACCACGGTGTCTCATCAAGACTGGCCCCAAGGGAGAAGGTGCTTGGGGTGAGTTTACTGCCTAGCATTCCTGATTGTGGGATCGTGCTTGACCTTTCTCCAGCCACTCAGTGCTCTGAACTGTCTGAACTGTCTGAGTTCTCTGGGGCTGAGCTTTGTGAAGATTTGTTCAGGGCACAAATCATAAGATGAAGGGAAGCATGGAAGCATTCTAAGATTGTTAAAAGCATCTGATGACTCCTGTACCATCAGGGCAAGAAGGCTGTGGCTCTCAGATTGGAGACCAACACTTAGGGTCAACAGCAGCACTTTTCAGCCAAGGGCCATGTTACCCAGAGTTCACTCTTTTTTTTTTGATCCTGCTGAAAATGCCAGAATAAAAAACAACTCCCGGCTGATTTAATCAGGTCTGATGTTAGCTGAACCAAGCAATGGTCCCTATTTGTTGTGACTGTCATCTGCAGTTATAAATAACTGATCACAGCAGACTGGCTCAGACAAAGCTCAAGAAAAGATTGGAGCTTTGAGTAGCTAGCAGCAATGCAAGCATTGATTCAGTCAGCTTTCTGCTCTGCCACCAGATTTTCCTTCTTAAGAGCTTCTTTCTCTTAGGGGTGGGGAAAGTCCATGGTGTTTCTTCCCTCACAAATGCCATTCTCTAATGTCTCTCAAGTGAATTGCAGAGTACTTGTAGCTGCCTAAGGCATGATGCATAACTCTGATGCTTGAGCCCTCGCTATGCTGACAAGCATCTTCATTTCACCCCCTCTACTTCCTTTTCTTCATCCCCTACCCCCAAGCTTTTTACAACCACAGCAAGCCCTGCAGAATCCCAGCCTTTGTATTCACACCAGTCACCAGCAGCCTGCAGATAACTGAAACAATGACACCATTTATCACTCACACAACATGCCAGTAACCACAGTGCTATGCTTTGCCTCTTAAATCACTGAATGCGACACAGAAAGTGCAATTTACACATGGCTCTTCAATATACCAACCTAGCACTTGCTTCCCTTTGTGCCTGAGTAGCCGAGGGTTACAGCTAAGCAATGCAGTCTGCTGTGACATGTGCCACTATGGAGAGAAGGGGCTCTGACCATGCAGGCCAGGTCACAAAAGCAGAGCCTGCATCCCTCCCTGGGAGGTGTGAAATCTGTGCAGCAAGGTCGGTCCAGACTTTCTCTTCCAGACAACTTTAAGGAGGAAAACAAAAAGGTGGAGTAGATTTCCTGCCTAATCCAGGCTCTGAATGTTTAGCATCTGGGGTCATAAAATTTCCCTGAGCTGGCCAAGGGAAAATCTGCCTGGTGCAGATACTGTACCAAAAAGATCTGCGGAGGCCATTATAAATCCCAGCATGGGTAGGCCTGCAGCCAGGAGGAAAATCCTTGTATCGTCTATAGACACAGGGGTTCTTAGCAGTGAGTGATGGTGCCAGGTAGTCAAGCAGCTACCTGCTGTTTTTATTTACATTGGGCCTTGCTGTGGCCTCCACTGATGCTCAAAATCCTCAGATCCACCCTGCTTAATGTCACTGCTCCCATCCATTGGACATCTTGTTTTCCATGCATAAGGTACTGCTTCAGAGGAGCTGACAAAGTCCATAGTCCAAGTTTCTTTCCCAGCATGGTGTGAGTCCTAGACCTTAGGTCATGTAGGAAGATGAGAAATGTGCTATGGCTGCAGCAAAGGGATGTTCTAGCAGGGCTTCCCTCAGAGCAAGGAGAGCCACAAGGTTACACGCACTGCAATACAGCACCACTGCCCTCCACTCTGGCTGCACCCAACCTGGTGCTGCAATCAGATAAGGGAGTCCAAGCCATCAGCAAAACTCCTCTCTTCCATTTCATACCTTGCCAACTTTTACTCACATCATTTCCAGCCACTGGGAGAAGCCAGCTCTAACCTCTGGCAAACACATCTCACAGCAGTGGAAACTGCATTTCAGCTGATCTGCAAATTCTTCCTACCCGTTCTGCATCCCACTGGGGAAGTCACAGGGCTGTGTTTCAGATGTGGGGTGATGGGAGGCTGCTTAAAGAAGTTACTTCTGTTATTATAAAGTCATCACGTTCTCTAAACCAGGAGTAGGAGTTCATGTGCATCCATATCCACTTGGTATGGTCATCACAATAAACCAGAAGAGAACTGTCAAAAAGTGCAATTCTGTTTCCCTTCCCAGCAGTATCACATATGAATTTGATTTTCTGATCGTAAAAAAAATAAAACTATTAAATCATTTTCTGTTTAAGTTACCATACTCACATAAGAAACCCAGTGCACATACATGGATAGACCATTAGATACGATCTATTTGCCCTTAGTGAAAGACATTAACCCTGTAAGTGGGTCCTTCATCATGACAGCAGCATCAGTGCAGTGAGAAGCCCAGGAGGAAAGAGAAACAGGCAAGGAAGATGAAGATCTGACCATGAGCTCCAGAGCAGGAATTTGGCAAACTTGTTGACATCACTGAAGTCGGGCGAATTCCTCACCAAAAATAAGAATGAATCAAATGCCATGAATGTTTGCTCACAGAAATGGAACTGTTTCACTTTGAATATGATTTATGCACATAATAGAGCACATGATTTTGTGGGGGCAGGAGTGCTGGAGAAAACAGAGAGGAGTGAAAAGTTATGGAAGGCAAACTGACAAAGGTTGGTCAGTCCCTTGCTCAAACAGCTCTTCAGGGGAAGTCAGTCCCATTGGGAAAAAGAGCTCCACACTGCCTAATGAAGGGTTAAAATCACCTGGTAGGAAGTGCAGTCATGAAGGGAAACAAGTTTGTGGAGAGGAAGCAACATTCAGAGAAACAAAGTCTTGATTTCAGTTCTTCAGCCTTTCCATCCCAACCCTTCCATGGCAGCACTGCCACTCCCAGCCCTGCAACCACTGGGTTTGGGCTTGTCCTTACTCAAGAGAAAGCATGTAATCTCATCCTTCTGCCTCTCCCCAGAGCGAATGAGGCCATTTACTGGGAGGCCTGACTCTCCTGTACTTAAACCCACCGTTGCCAGGTTGGACTTTGCAGGAATTTTTATGGCTGAATTGCACCTCATGCTAGCAGACATTGATAACCACACTGAGCAGCTCACAACAGCTTTGAATTCTGGGCTGAGGCCAGAATTCTGTGTCTCCTGAGCTTCTGGGATAAAGGAGGTTAGAAAACAGCTGGAGCAGAGGGAGTCTCCTGTGCTAATGCTGAGTGGGCCATGGCTTGTGCCATGCTGGGAAGAAGGGAAAGAAGGGAAAAGGCAGAGATGTCTTTGTTGCCAGGAACATAAAAGGTGAGTTTAAGACCAGTTTTGGATGGAATCCTTTGTAGCCAAGCAGAAAATATTCCCAGAGTCCTTCTGCTCAGCTGGTATCTGCTGGCATCTGTATGCAGCCTTGGCATGACAGCTAGTGGCTCTGTGTACTCAAACAAATGAAGCCCTTTAGCTGGAGTCACTGTGGGATTACTGTTTTGTCAAATAAGTTCCTTAGCTGGAAGTTTTGCTCCTGGTCCTGCCCTTACTTCTAACCTTCTTGCAGCTGAACTGCTTGGACCAAGTCACAGGCTGCATCTGAGAAAATAAACGGCTGTGAAAAGTGCTACTCAGTGTTCCTTAAATGAGAAATGCATTTTTTTTCTGCAATTCAAAAGAAATGCACAGCCTTCTTTTCAACAACATCAAAGAATCAATAAGGACATTTCCAAATAAGTAAGATCTGATTCTCAGCTAGTACTGTTCAGAGGAAATACAGTTATTTGTATCTGATGAGATCCATCCCTATAATTTTATAGCTATTACAGCTAAAAATCAATTGTCCTTGCTTCCTGAGAGATCTCCTGGCAGCCTCCTCCACTGACCAGCAGCACCACTCCCCAGCCACCTCCCACAGCCTTCCCAGCACCTGCTCCCCCATCCAAGGGAGGAATACAAAAGCAAGGGCAAGAGCCCAGTTGCTCTCCTTGCTTTGTAGCATTGCATCCTTTTGCTCAGGAGCCCCTAATCTACTCTTCAACAGTTAATATCCCTCTGGTTTTCCTTATGGCAGGTGCTTCTGGGAGACAGTTAATAATCACCATGTGTGAACTCTCGTCGTCCTACAGATGCAGCTCTGTGGGTTCTGCTTGCTGGGAGGTACTGAAGCTGACTCTCTCCCTTTGAGCCTCTTGGTGGAAGAACAATGTTTGCTGGCTTTCGTTCAGCTTTGAGCAGAGCTCAGCCGCAGCTCATCAGTGCATCTACAACATATCAGAGAGTATAAAGCAGGCTCCTCTCACAGTGGTGCTTTGGTCGTGGATAAAAAGCTCCAGTTAGCTTTTGCAAATATTACAAGATGGCAAACGCCCTTGAAGTTTCACTTCTCAAATTGGAGATGTGTTGTTCTGTAAGCCCAGCCAGTCTCTCCCATAGATCACAGAACTGGAAGCTGTCTGCTGTACAAAGAAGTCTCCTCACAAGCAGCCAGGGATGGTTCATGTTGCACTGGATTCTTAACTCACACAAGTTACTAATCAAATATGAAACAAGTGGAATTGCAAATCATACATAGCAGACCTAAGGGACAGATCTTAGAACAGAATTTGGGAATGCTACTCAGCCCAACAGAAATAAATTGTCTAAACATCTTTTAAAAATCTTCATCTTAGTGATTCTAATATGAATCATTCATTAGTTACTCTGTGATTTCCTCCACGGTTGCAATAACGCAGTTTCAGCTGCTTCACATAAGCAGAGATTTGCTGTCCTGTCTCACAGGTATCAGTATGGAAGTTTCTTTTCAAAAGGAGCCCCTCTGCATAGTTGTTCTTTCAGAAGATTTTGTTATATTGTTCATGCTTCCTATCTAGACATCCTCTGTTATCACACAAAATACCAATGAACTGAGGGGGCTTTGTTCTCATCCTCCATATGGTCCTACTGGAAGATATCTTTACATCATCAAGAGCAAAATAATTAAGGGAAATTATTGCAATATTCAGCTTGTTCTCCTGGTGCAGCAAGAATGACCAGTTTATAAGGAATTGAGCAGCTGGCCTTAGGTCTCATTGAAAGAGCTAATCTTATTTTAAACGCTTCTTCAGAATACATGTGCTGAACACGAGCATCGTCTCTGCCTTTCCAGCAGCAGCCTTCCACCCTTCACTTCTCTCTGGTAGGTGTTTGCCTTTCCTCACTTTGACAGAGCCTGGGCACATTGCTGGGGCATCCAATTCAAGCGCAGTCCTTCCAAGGTGTGCACCAAGCACATTTCTCTTCTCTGATATGCCCACAGTCAAACAGAAGACTATTCAAACCTAGTTAGCTATTAAAAGCCGTCGGTTAATTGGTACTGCTAGGGACCTAGGACTCCATTTGATTGTGTCCATGAATTCACTGTACAGAGACAAAAGGCCTCAAGGGAAAAGTTTAAAAACAGACACAGATCTTTCTGTTTAGATTTATTTGCTTAACTTAATAATGCTTTGTTCTCTACCACTTGATAGTATGTCATTTTCTTATCAAGGAAAGAGATAAGAAACTTCTTAATGGCAACACAGGGGGAAGCACATGTTCTCTCTTCTGGTAATAATTAAGATGTGTTTAAGTTCAAAGGTGCTTCTTTATGCCTGAGTTCTCGAAGGGCAGATGTCAAGTCTTCTTAGTAAGAAGTCAGGCAATAAGAAACGGTCTTCTTTTTAAAGGATTAATCAATAAGATGAAGCATGACTCAATGCTTCCCCCTCTCTCACCTCCTGCTGATGCTGGCAGAGCTAAAAGCAATGAGAGCTGGCTGAGAAGGGTTACCTGTACTACTTCTTTGACCAGAGTCTTGTCGGTCCCGGTTTTGGCTCTCTGCAGGCCACTGACATCCTCTCCAATCCAGGTGATGAGGGCAAACTTGACTCGCTTGCTCATGGCATCACCGGTGGTGAATCGGACAAAGCCAAACAATCGAACATCATCTGGAGGGACAAAGCAACAGAAACAGGGTGATTAAAGCCAGAAACATCCTCCCCTCACTGCTTTCTGCAGTAAGACTATTGCTCACAGATTAAAGACCAAAGAGCACTGATACTGCACTATGACAGCGTTGTGCTGGACTAACAGGGCAACACAGGAGCTCTGTTCACGTGTCCTTTGCTGGCAAAGCACGACTGGGAAGAATCTGGTTTTGCCCATGCTTCACTAGTGCACTGCTAATGGGTTTGGAAATGGCTAACACACAATCAACAGGCGGTCTGAGAGCACAGAGCTCAGCCTGGTTACACATTCAGCCCAGAGCTAACCCAAGTTACACATTCAGACTGATCATTCATCTCTAGGTCACTGCTCAAGAAGAGAACAAAGTGATTTCCCAGCCCGTCTGTTAGAGGATAGCCAGATCAAGATCACCTTTTATAAAATACACCCAGAAACTGGCCACTGTGCAAATCTGATCCTTTTCCTGCTTTCCCTTCAGCAACATTTCTGGCTCACTTGGAGTATGAGTTTGCAAGAAAAAGAGGAGGGTAGAAGTATCTAAAGCAAATCTGAAGCTGCTTCCCCAGATGTGCTTTTCTACTCTTTCCCAAGCCCTGTAGACAAAGGCCTTGGATTTAAAAAATGTTCTGATCTTTGCTTTCCATCCAGTTTCTGCCATATCAGACCAGACGAGTTATTTAGTTTGGCTCTATGTGTAAAAACCTTGAACACTCTTTGGAAGAGTTTGTACCTTCATTGCATAGCAGCTCGTCCACTGAGACTGCTGGACTCCTGCATGATAACAGACACTTGATAAGCATGTGACACCTTCCATCCTGTCCCAGCCTTGGTGGCATGCAGGATGCTGGAGCCTTACCCAGGACTGTGCAGAGAAGCAGAGCAGATGGACAGTTGTGCAATCGTGGAATATATCTAATCATAGCTACTGCATCTGTTACAGGGCGCTCAAGACCTTTTTAATGAAGGGAGATGACTCAAAATAGAAGAACAGGCTTGCTGTTTGAGAAGAATCGTGTTCATTCTGGTTACACTTGTTGTGACCAGTTCAATGTGCTTTGTAGGTACTTGCTGTCTCGACTGCTGCCAGGTGAGAACACGGACTCCAGGTGCAGTGACACGAGCCAAAATTCCATCCCTTAGGTCAGCACGCTCCAGGAAGGGTCACAAGAGCCCCGGCAGCTCCAGGGAATGGGGAAAAGGAGCTGGGAATTGCTCATCCCCAGAAAATATGCTGCTAGGAAAAAAAAAAAGGGAATATTCTCTGAAAGCTGACAGATCTCAGATTCTTAAACGCCGTGTTTTGCCAAAGTGTCAGTAAAGACAACTTCCATTTAATGAATGTCGTCAAGTTTTAAAGTCCAAAAGGACCCAAACACCTGTGTTCTCCTGTTTTGTTCTCTCTGTTTTTTGCCACTGACAGAGGAGTACTGGGGAAAGCTGGAAAATGTATGTAGGGGTGTGTGAGCCTGCTGGAGCGTTTCAAACAAACTCTTCTGAAGATCTCAGATTTGAAATGAAGAAAAAGACAGCTCTTACTCAGATGGATCTTCTGGCAGACCAGAAGAGCCAAGTGCACAGATAGAGCAGGCAAACAAAACTTCCCTCTCAGAAGCCCAATGACTGGCAAGTGCACCAAACCTACGGTGAGACTCCTGCTCCTGACAGTAAATCCTCTTGCCAAGATTGATTAGAGCCGTAAATGAACAGACAGCCAGGAAATACCCAAGGTGAAGAGAGACAGCAAATCCCCAAACGTTACTATTAACAGTTCTACGGAAAAAAGACTTTGCTTTCCCAGATCTGACGGGAAAGGAGGCCACGCTTTGCTAAGAATTGTACTGGGATTCCTATGGGAACTCAGTGCTGGAAGGCACTTTAATGACACCAAGTCCTGTCCCCTACAGCTCTGTAACTGTGTCACAGCCCTTCTCGTGGATAATCACTTTCCATTCTGAGTGTGGAGGTTTTTGATCCCTGTTCTTCTACTAAAGGCTGTTACAGAGCCTGAAGCCTGCTTTGGAATCTACTCCTTTAAAATAAAGCTAATGCAAAAGTAGAATGAATGGGAACAATCCAAACTAGGGATCTGTCAGTATGAACCCAGGGATCGCTGGAAGCAGCAGGATTTGCTTCTCGATGGAGTTTCCCATCCTGTCTGAAAGCAGCTCGATCAGTGGCAGCACCCAGAGCCAAACCCAGCAGTTCCATGTGGGCTATCAGAACACCTGCACTGGGTGGCTGAACAACTACCTCATGATGTTAGGTCCCAGTAAGTTTAATGAGCAACTGCGCGTTAGATGTGGGCTCTGAGTCACTGCCCTGCCTGAGGCAGGTTTCCAATGTATTCAGTGCAGACTTCCAAGGCACCATGCTTTAACTTAGCGTGCCGGTCTGTGACTGCAGTGGCTGAGGAGCTCTTCAGCAGATGCAGATGAAGCCAAGAGGGAAAGTGAATCAGAGCCCTTAGCAATCAGCCTGTCTCCTTTCCCAACAGGACAACAGGACAGATGCGGGCTATCTTAGCACTGGCTCAGCCTGGTTATGTGACCCTCCTGATGAAAATCCCTGAGCAGAAGCAGTTGAGTTTCACAATGAGTCTGAAGCTTGTTCCGAGCGATAACGGGATCAAAGCAGGACTTCTTTTATGCTCCCAGATTTTTCTCTTTCACAGTTAATGGGCTCTGCCCTGCCAGATCACCTCCTGCGCTGGGAGCCATCGGTGCCATCAGTGCTGGCTCTGCTCAGAACCTCAAGGCGTTAATAATTCTCCTTCCCACCCCATCCCCCCACCCCCCAAAAAAAAGGAATTTTGCTGCATGTGGAGGGAATCCAACAAATCACAGACAGAAGGTTTCCTCTGCAAGAGGAAATCCTGCCTAGCTCTACACAGCCACCTTCCTCATCGCTCAGCCACGAATTTCAGGGCGTAGAGAAGCAATTAAAGGATATTATTAATAGTTCTGGGTGGAATGGAAATAGCAGCTTTATTGGAGAAGATCTCACAAGTTACACACAGCAGAAATTAACCTTAATTCCTACTGATATCACTATTCCCTTAAGTGCAGTTGCACAGCAAGGCAAGAGGGCTATACAAACAATTAGAAGTACAACAAATGCCTTAATGAACTTCAGTTATTGTTTCTCTCCAAGCCCCTTACGATGCAGGATTTCCCAGATACACTGATTAAACTGCCTTTGGCTGTAAACAAAGCTTGATGTGGAGCTGCAGAGATTTCCTTGATGGCATTCTCCTCTTTTTCATCCGCTCAAACCCTTTGTTTCAGCTCTACACAAAAATTCCCCTTGGGTTAGAATGCACTGACTCATCAGTTAAAGCTATCAGCTGCAAGAAAGAAATCCACTCTCACATCATCATACAATCAAAGAAGGGCCTGGGTTGAAAAGGACCACAATGACCATCTATTTTCAACCCCCTGCTATGTGCAGGGTCACCAACCACCAGTCCACGCTGCCCAGAGCCACATCCAGCCTGGCCTTGAATGCCTCCTGTGGTGGCACTGAATGGCCACACTCTTGGCTTCACCTGCCTGCTCCATCAGGGTGACACAGCACGCAGCCCACGGGAAGAACTGCTTGTGTGTGCTCACCCCACAGTGAGTTACTGGCAGTGCCCACAGGCTGTGCGAAGGACTTTTTCGTTGGGTTTATGTGAGATCAGCCTGTCAGTTTTCCACCTCTCTGGCCACCCTTTCAGCCATGTGGCTGACAGAACCCATCCCAACCTCTCAGCACGCTGTTTTTGTTCCTGTACTGAAGCCTGTGCATCTCTGTTGCAATACTGCCTTGCACCACACAAGCATGTTCATTAAGCTATCCAAGACAAATACATCAGGTTTGACTGCAGAACTACAGCTGGGGCACCAACCATGGCTGAGCGGGGCACCCAGACACACGTGCATGAAGAAGAAGCTCTTCCTGCTCCCTCTGCTGTGCAGCATCCTGGTAGATAAGCCACAGCTGCCCTGGGGACAATGCCAGCCCTTCTCTGCCCTGCTGCCATGTGGAGGCAGGATGCTGGCATTGGCTTGCACTAAGTTTGTCTCCATCCCTGAAGGAAGGTGTGCATTGATTCGTCACCCCTTGTGCATTTTCACAGCTCTTAACTCCATCCTAAGGTGCCAATGCAATCTTGGTGATCTCTCTCTCAGATCTTAACTCCTAAATTTTATATACAGGCCAGTGTTTATAGGGCAACTGTCATAAGCCCACATTTGTACCAGAAGCAAGTCCCATTACTGTTTTCTTCCTAATTCTCTGTGTCAACCAGGAACGGTTTTATAGGGTATTTATTTCAGCCCAAAGATTTCCAGTTCTTCCTCGCACTGAATGCACAGTGTGTTTTTGGTCTGATCTTTTCAGACACATGAATAACGATCCCATTTCATGCTGTCATCGCAATTATTTATCTGCGCTGGGGCTTTCCAAAGAAAAGGCTCATTATTTCTTTTGTCAGAGATGCATTGAGAAACAAGTGCTCACATGTGGCACGGAGGAAACAGTCTTCCCATCTCTCTACTACTTAATGACAGGATGAAAAAAAAGACATTAAAATAAACTACAGACAGAGGCCACGCAATGCTCTGCTGCTCTGTGGTATGGGAAGTGAACCCAGCTGTCCGTGCAGTCGGGTATCACTGATGCACCCCAAAGTTGAAGCGGATGTTTCTGCCTGGTGGTTTACGTTGGTATCTCAGTTTTAAGTCATCCTGCTGTTCTCAGCAACAGCAACACCAGCCCAGTGATGAAACTTAAGGAACAACAAAACCCAGAAGCCTTAACATCCTTCTGTACAATAACCTTCAACTCTTATCTGGCTTTCTGGCTTCCAGTTCACCAGCTCAGAGTTTTGCCTAAGTGAACTCATGTCCATGTACCACTGAACACCAAATGAAAGCTATGCCTGGACCCAAGCCATCTGCAAAGGGAAAAGCTGCAACTGTGAAGTCAAATGGATCGAAAGCCCTGAATTAAGTCCTTGTTCAGTGCCGAGGTAATCTGTGCTGCTAAACCCAACCAAAACAGCTCTCAGCCAGAAGACACAGGGGGTGTCTACACTGCGTTTAATGACCCTGACGCAATTAATGCCCTTAACTTATGGTCTCCAGACTCTCTGGGTCACCCAAAGGCCAGTGCAGTCACGTAGGCTGGTCATTACACAGGACTGCAGGAGGACATGCCATCAGCAGCCACCTCTAATCTCCTCATAAGAACTTGACTGTGTCAGTGGTTTAAACCAGCCTGATGGCTTTAGTTCAGAAAAGGCTGGAGAGGTGTTCACACCTCTTGGGCTGCCTTTGGAGGACAGAGAAGACTAAAGCAGTGCCTACAGCCTCACAGCCCAAGTGTCTCTGTCATCCTGTGGCCTCATACGGACCTTGCCAACAACAGCATGGCAGTGACTGATAGGCAAAGGTTCAAGGATGAGGCTGTGCATGCAGCACAGGTGTCACACGGGATCTTGAACAGAAGGGGACTGAAAATGCTTCAAGTATGAAAATATTTGAAGTACACGGTACTTTAAAGTTTTCTGCCAGTACAAAAAGCTTAGGAAGATACAGCCCCCACCCCAGGACATGTAGCACGGTTCCCATGTGCAACACATATCTGAGAGTAGAGGAAGAGCCCCGTGGCTGATCAACTCCATCTGCACCGCCTTCCTTCAGCAGCAAAACACGGGGCTCTGCAGGGCTGGCTCCTAACGTGGTCATTTTCAGCTGCTGCTCTATTTAAAAGAAGCGATTTCAAACAAATTCTTACTTTTTCCTTTGTCCTCAGCCTCTCTCATTCCCCGAGGAGGTTTACAGACTCAGTCATGAGCTGTGTGAAAAGAAAAGTGAGCAGAAGCACTGCTACCAACAAACCACTCCGGCACCTCCCAGGTTCTGCCACACACAAGGCAGACATCCACCACGGACAGACGTCCTCCAAACCGGTACAAAAGGCCACCCTGGTCTCAGTGCCACATGAATTAGTGCTCTTGGTGACATTTTGCACGCTGAGCGTTTCCAGCTCACGCTCTCACCTTCAACCACCAAATTATGCTCAGCTTCTACCCAAGGCAGCTGCAGCACTTTGTGGCTTTGGGGGCAGTGTTCTTCACAAAACAGGAATTTGAAACAAGGAAGGAAGTTCATTCTAATGTCAGGGCTTTTTTAATCCTTTCATCATGTTTTCTGAAGCTGTTTGCATCAGTGGCAGCTCCTCTCTCCTCCAGAAAACATAGAAGGAGCTGAGGTAGCACAAGCAGCAATAGGAGGGAATCATATCTAGCAGCTCTTCCCAGCCCTTCCTACTCTTTCTTAGTGACTTTGTTCCAGTAAAAGTATTCCAACCAGCTCTTCTTCATAGTAATATTTGGCACCTTTCTTCCAGATGAGAAGGAAACGACAACTGCCCATGAGCCCTGTTCTCAATCCAGTGGTCCAGACAAAGGGTGGCTGCACAGATGGAGGCACCAAAACCTGGTATCACCCTCTGCAAGCGCTGCACTTGACTTGTGAGTGGAGGAAGATCCTTTTGGGTGCTCAGCCAGGAGCCTGGGACCTGAGCCTGCCTGCTTCTCCTGGCCTGCAGCAATTGTGCTCCAGAGAAGGTTGGGGAATAACCAATAACCCCTGGCCCCTCATCTGCCAAGCAGCAGCCCTGCATGAGAAAAGAGCGAAAGGAAGGGAACCCAGCTGCTGTAAGGGCTGAGCTGCACATCAAAGTCTAATGGGCCACCTCAACCCCACTGATGCCTTTCACTCAGCTCTTCCCATTACCATGCTTATGCCTAAAACGTGTGCAAATTCCTTTTTGTGAAAACACTCCAGCAGTGGGGCCAGCTTCCCACTTTGCTGATATAAATCAAAGTTTCCGTAAACTGTGTCTATTTTAATACCTTGTTTTTTAAAGGTTTGTCACATGCAAGCAATGGCAAGAAAACAAAACTGGCCATGTTCCAAAGTGTAATGCATGCCTCCATTAGTTGTTCTTCGCATCCAACCCAACCCGGCCAGTGACTGCTCCCTGCCAAAGCCCCTCCTCCTGCTTATCCACTCGATGTAAAGTATTCCCATGCTATGGCACAGACAATGAGAACCATTCCTATAGAGGGTACCAGTCCAGACAAAACATCAAAAGTCAGTCCAGGCAAAATAAAGATATGAGCCCCTGAAAAACGAGGGGAAATAAATGGGGAAGGTCCCTCTGCAAGCCTCAAATGTCCAGGGACTTGGAGACACTCGGTTATCTCAGCCACAGGAGGAGACATAGAACACAGCACTGATGCTGGTGCTGTTGACCTTCCAGGAAAACAATGCTGAGATAACATTGGGCTGAACTTCAGAAGCACTGAGCCCTGGGTCCCCCCACATGCTGGCTGCTCTTTTTTATCCTAATATTGCACATGAAGAGCTAGGTGGGAAGGAGTTTTTGCCACATATGTCATCAGCTCTTCTGACATCATCTAAAGGATGATTTTTGGCTTTGAGAATCTTCCCTGCAGAGCTCCCAAGAACAGCTGGAATTGAGTAGCTGTAATAATTCTGGTGAGAACCCGCTGCAAACATCAGAGCAGAGCATTCTGAACCCTTCTGATCACCAACTGCAATGCAAAGGCTACAACATATTTTCTCCTTTGATATTTTTTAACTGACCAAACCCTGCCCACATTTAAGTCGCTGGAAATCCTCTCTGACCCAGTGAATGCAGCCAAGCCAGAAGAAGACCCATGGAATAGGCAGTGGCATTTCTATGGACGTGGGGCTTTGCCTTCAGTGCCACAGGCACACCGGAGGAGGGAGAGATTGTTCAGCACCCAACTCCTCTGCAGTACAAATATAACATAAAAACACAGACCTAACACTTGCTCTATAACTAGAGGAGGGAGGAAGCTTTGCCGGCAGCAGAGCAGCATTATCTACAGTTCATTACAAATGCTTCATACCAGTGTTGTTAAACAGCAGCCACGCCGGGGGAGAAGCTGTCCCACATCCCACATCCCCCAGAAGTTATTTGGAGCAAAGTCAAAGCTTTGTAAAAGGCGTCGAAAGTTGCGATCAGGTGAAGTTAAATATCTGTTTATCTTTGGCTTTCCCTGGGCTTTGTTGATAATCCACATCCGACAGTGGAACAATCAGCTGCCACGTCTCAACCCGGAGCCCCACGGGTGGGTCGTGCTGTGCCACAGCCGCCTGTTCCCAGCGCATTGTTTGGGGCAGAACCGCAGCTCAGATTTCACCTTCTGAAAAAATCTGAGCAAGCCTTCTACACGAGGTTACATTAGCACCATTTATTGCAAAACAAGCTGTCTGAGTTCATTTTTAGGCACCAAAAAGGAACGCTTCTTTGCTCGTCGGCAAGAGGTCACTCTTTGAAAACGAGGCGCCGAACAATGGGACTCCTGCTAATCGAACCTTTTGTCTCGGTGATGGTGGAGAAGCAATGAGAAATTGTGCAAAAGGGTGGGAAAAGCCCCAAGGATCTTAAGTCCGGGGGTGAAACAAAGGAGTGGTTGGACTATGGACTGCAGGGAGTTGTGCTTCATGGCAGCAGGAAAGCCAACCGTGCAGGACAGGGGAAGCAGCACCAATTCCAATTCCCCCAAGTTTTCTCCCATCTCTCCCCCTGTATGCGCCAAAGGCATCGGGAAGGAGCTTACCTGTGCACTTCCTCTTAAAGGTTTCATAGTCTACCCCTTGGTCTCCGGGGACGATCGTAGAGCCGTTGTATTTAAACGTCACCCTTTGGGAAGGGGAAAAGAGAAGGGAGACGGGATTTAAAAGTCAGCCTTATGGAAGGCAAAGGGGAAAAAGGGGAGGAACGCATTCCAAATAACATCCCGGGGAAAGGGGGAAGAGGAGCCGGGGAACAGAGGAGCATCGGTGCCCGTCCAGGAGATGCCGGCACCGCGGTGCACCTACCAGTTCACCTCGGTGGCATCGTCCCTGACGAGGTTGTACGCCTCCCTGCACGCCTCCTTGTCGATTTTGGTGGCCATGGGGACGTTCGGGGGAGCGGGCCGGCGGCCGCGGAGCGGCGCGGAGATGAGGACCTCCGCCGCTGCTGCAGCCGCACCGCGCAGCGCCGAGCCGAGCCGAGCCGAGCCGAGCCGAGCCGAACCCGCTGCCGCCACCGGCCCGCCCCCGCCGCGCCGCCGCTGCCAATGGCCCGCGCTGAGCCGGCCCTCGCCCGCCCCTCCTGGGGCCCGGGGGTGATGCAAGAGCCGGGGGGGGGATGCGGGGCTGGGCGGGCGGAGGGCAGGGGGGCTCTCGGGCCCGCCGCGGTGATGCGAGGAGCGGCCGCCGGTGTCCGCGTAGCCCCTGCGGGAGGGAGGAGGAGGAGGAGGAGGAGGAGGAAGGAAGGAGGAGCGCCGCGCAAGATGGAGCAGCGGCGGGGCCCCGAGCCGGGGCGGGCGCACGGCAGGTAGCCGAGCGGGAGGCACGGAACGGCGCGGTGCGCAGGTAGGAGAGGGGCTGCCCGCCCGTGCCGGGGGATGCCGGCGGTGCCGCCGCGCTGTGCGGGATGCCGCAGCCGCCCCGGCGCGCTCCGGACCGCTCGGCACCGCGGTGAACGGGAGCCGGGCTCTGCCCGCTGCCGGCCGCTCGGGGGGACGGGGCCGCAGCGCTTCAGGTGCGGGCGGCGGGGCGGCTGCGAGCGGCTCGGCCCCATTCGGATGCGGAGATCTCCCCCTGCCGGGCTCCGCTTCCAGTGCTGGAAAGAAACCCGTGAGTCAGTCCGCTAAAGGGAGACGGCGATTTTGGGGCGCAGTGGTGAGGACTGACTGCACTGTGCACGCACAGACGGGTCCTTGGCGCAGCGCTCCTCGGCTTGGAATAGATCGCACCGGATGTTGAGGACCAGAGTCTTAAAAACCACTCCTTGCACATCTCAGTGAGAATCCACCAAACCCGGGACGTTGGATTTTGCAATTTTAATAATAAAAGAGACCATTCCATGATAAAAGCATCCCATCTCTTTCAAACTGATTACAATTTTTTTTACAGTTTTGAGGGATTATTTTTCTATTCGACGTATTGTCTGTATAGTCTGTAAATGGAAAGCCTGAACCGTTTAGAAACCTCATTGCCACTCAGCATTTCCAGAGTCCTCAGGGAGGATCACCTGTGTTACCTGTGGGATACATCATTGAATGCCACACAGTGTGAAGCCCCAATCCTGCCAGCAGTCTCCTCCATGCTCTGGAATGACGTGAGCTTTGCTGTGGAGTCAGGGCCCCAAATGTGAGCTTATTGCTGCAGTGCATTGCTGTGATGAAGGTGATGTCATTGGGGACAGAGGAATCTTTGGGAAGGCAGCACAGGTGTAGCACACAGCATGTGGGTGCGTGGCACTCCATACTGTAGGCTCTGGATGATGCTATCACCACACATTAATAGGTCTGAATTTCTATCGATTTCCTTTTGAAACACATTTTCTGTACATATATATTTTTAAAGTCTTTGTGCTGACCATGAGCTGCTCATAAAAAATAGGCTTTTTTCTTAGTCTGCATTCATCATCCACTGGCACTACTGCTATTTATACGCGTTCCAGCTGACTGTCCTTGTCTCATCCTCAGCTCCCCGCGTTTCCTGGGGGACGGTGGGTGACCAAAATGGCATTTCCCATAGAAGGAGAAAAGCTCCATCTCTATCAGCTCTGCTATGGCCCAGGAGCTGGAATGTTCCAATTGCATTCACTGGGTTGTATTCAACCCCTCGTATTCAATGCTTCCTCATAGGACCGACCCTTTCCCTTTGCTTCTTTGCCTTTAGCACATTTTCACGGATTATTTTTTTTTTCCTTTTAACGCACGGAGGGGAAAATACCCGCATTTCTGGCTTCAGCGAGCCCTGATACAGGAGTTTGGAGACTTCCACCTTCTGCACATGGCTCTTTTCCAGCTGGGCAGGAAGCCGTTGGTTGGACTGGATATCGTTTCCAACCCTAACGATGCGGGCAACGGCGCCGGCACTCCGAACATCCGCGTGTCCCGTGCGCCCGGCAGCACCGCCGGCATCCCGCACCGCCGGCACCGGGGCCGCGCTGACGCCTCCGCGGCCGGGCTGGATCCCGCCCCTGCAGCACCCCGCCGCCATTTGCTCGCAGCGCGGTCTCCCCGCCCGCTCCGGGGTTGGAGCAGCCGAAGCTCTGCCTCCTGCCCGTCCCACTCCCGGCCCCGGCCTGCCCGGAGCGCCCAGCACGGCGCCCGCGTTTGCTGGGCGAGCCATGGCCGCGCGGGGCGGCTGCGCGGCGGCCGGCGGAGCGGGTTTTCCCCGCGGGAGCGCCGAGCTCTGGTAATGACCTCCTTCCTCCTCCCCTTCCCCTCGGCCCGGCGAGCCCAGCTGGCCTCGCTGCTCTCCTCCCCTCTGCGGGCCGTGGGAGCGGGGAGGCGCGGCCGCTCCTCCTGGGGCTCGTCCTGCCGCCGGTCCTTCGCGGTTCCTCGGGTCGGGGTCGGCGCTGCTGGGGCTGCCCCTCCTGTGGGCTTCGGGGTCCGGAGCCCGGCCGTGTTCCCCAGGAAGGAGCGGTCCTTACCCCGGGCAGCTGTAGCGGGGACGGGCGGTGCGGGTAAGCGCTGTGTCATCAGTATTTCGTGCACCGCTCTTCGGTTGTGCCCTATGGCGCTCAACTTGTTGACGCGATGAGCGTTGACGAGAAAGGAAAGAACACCCACCGCGAATGGATCATATCGGTGCATAACGTTGTGACGGCGCTTTGAGGTGCGCTGCTGATCGCTTCTTTCTGCCTTTGTTCCAGAAGCTCCGCGGCTCAGCCCGCCATGGAGAGCACCAGGCAGACCAGGATTTGCCGCCCGCACAAAATCAGCGAGTCCTCGAAGGTTGGTTTGTGTTCTGTGCCAATAAGTGAGGGGAATCTCCTTTCCATGCGCTGCTGGGATGGAAAGCAAATGTTCTGAGCTGTTAGAAGGACGTGTGAGAGCAGCGGTGTGCCTGCACACAAGTCTTTGATTTCAGAAGCAAGTTGCTCTCTAATGGCTTTGGTTTTTTTTTTAAAGAAAAAAAGCAGCAGCAGCGAATGAAGAGCTGCTCATCGTGACTCATAACTTAAAAAAGAAACCCACACCATCACAGCAGTGTTTGCGCCAAAGCTTCACTCATTAATTAGATTTATTTTGGGAATTTTACGTATTGATCCATCTCACCAAATCAAAGCTAGGATTACTTTTCAGATGTCACCTTCATTCTGTAGATGAGAGCCTTGATCCCACAGGCAGCTATTCTGAGGAGCTCAGGGTTTCCTTAGGTTTGCAAAGGTAATTGTTTTGGTATGAGATCTCGGTCTGAAATAATCCATTGGCCCCAGTTGGGAATCTGCAGAAGTCCCTTTCAGGTGAGCTGAAGATGATGACCTCGGCTTTGCAAGCTGTTAACATAGCACTAATTACTGCGTTCACTTTGTTTCGTACCAGTGACATTTGGTTCTGGTGTGAGCACTGGGTGCTGCAGGCAATGAACCTTTCACTGCCAGCAATTGCTACAATTTCCAGTGCCCAGATCTGTGTTACCAAACTGGAATGAGACAGATCTCATGTCCCTCTGTGTCCCTCAAGAGTCCTGGTGCTGCTTTAACAGTCTGGAGGACATTAATTACATCTTTGAATCCAAAAAGTTAACATTCTAAAAGCTATAATAACAAAAGATAAGGGATAAACAGAACAGATCTGTAAATGCATCCCTAGCAATGTCATCTTCTCCTGGGTGCTGGACCTGCCTGCCATTTTCGTGGTTTATTCTGAACGTACCAATGATTCATCTTATTAAAAATCAATTAACTTGACAGCATTGTTTTGTTTTCTTGTTTAGACAGCAGCTGTCACTCTGTTAAACTTGGTGGTATGGATGATGCTGAAGCTGTCCTGGGGCGTATATATAATATAATATATAATAGCTTGCAAGCTGCTTGTATTTATCATAAAATTTGTCTTGCTTTAGAAAAG
This sequence comes from Lagopus leucura, assembly GCF_019238085.1. Lineage (NCBI taxonomy): Eukaryota > Metazoa > Chordata > Aves > Galliformes > Phasianidae > Lagopus > Lagopus leucura. The sequence goes on along the minus strand of NW_024962271.1, from coordinate 823,572 downwards.
TGCAGCTATCAGCTTCTGTCATTTGCTCACTGTACGAATGGAAGTGTGAAGCAGCTGCAGTGTGGTAATACATTCCGAGTCCCTCCAGAGCCACACAGAATTTTTATGCTTGCTTTCTGAAGTAGCAGCAGTTCCACACAGCAGCACGGGTTTGAGCAGTACAAGTTGTGATGTGTGTTTGTGGTCAGGATTATTGCTGCTGACTGCACAGCTGGTTAAGTCAGTAGGAATCTCTGGCGACTCCTGCAGCCTGGTGTAATCTCGTTATGCACAATGGTGCCATTAGGGAATATCAGAGAAATGATCAGCCACTTACAAAGACTTATAAAAACATGCAACTATGCTTTGGGTTTAATCCGATAACTTTATCCTGTGAGTCAGAGTCAGAGCAGGGCGATGTTTATTGTCTCTTGTCCTCTGTCCTTCACCATAGCTGCTGCAAATGTATGGTCTGTCCTTTACTGCTTTTATTCTTCCCACTTCCTCCACTCCCTGAGCATCTTCATTTCTCAAGATAAGAAACACGAAGATAAAACTTTCTAAAGCTTAAAACCTGTGTATTTTCTTCTGGTGCCGCTCTCGGGCAGTGTTACTGTTCCCTCAAAGTTACCATCTTAAGTTCAGAGAATATGATGAGGCAGAGTGTGAGAAAACTGAAGAGTTTAGGCTCAGAAAACTTAGAGTTATGGAAGCCCCACCACTTGGGTTGGTTTAACTCTGTGTGTTTGTGTGTAGAAAGTTACTCCAACAGAAGCTCTGTGGGAGCTTAGCCACCATTATTTAGACAAGAACATAAGCAAAACCCAAGGGAGACCACTTGGCTGTCACTGAGACATCTGGTAAGAGTTCCCTGTAGTCAAAGTCTAAATAGAGAAGCAGACAGAGGTCTGGATGTACTGCACTTCCCTGTGCCCCGAGTGTCAACAATGACGGTGTGATTATGGAGAAACCCTCAAGTTTTGACATTTGGTGGGGATGTGAAAAGCAAATTCTTATATGGAAGTTAAATACTGTGGGTTGGTTTGTTTGGATCAGCTTCGAGGCGAGACAGTTGAGGCTCTCAGGGAGCAATCATGGCCCTCGCAGGTTCTTGCTGAGGCTGCCAGGTGTATGTGGAGGGCTGTTCCATACACTCGACCTGAATTTGAAAGTAAATGACCAGGGTCAGTTCTACCACAGATGCCTGCTTCTGGGTATGTCATGTTAGGGAAGCAAGCTTGCTATTTAGCTTGGAAATGCTGCTGCACGGCTGAACAATCCCTATTGCAACACATTTGGTTATTAATTTGGGTTTAATCTTTGGCAGCCTGCCTGCTGCTGTACCACAGCTGCTAAAAGGCAGACGTAGGAGGTCAGGCTCCCAAAATTGGCATTAACTTTGGACGATTGGCTGCCATCGTGTCTGGACAGTGGTGAGCCATGCATGTTAATCCTGGTTATCGTGTAATTTGGTAATCATCCTTTTGTACATACAAGACTGAGTATCTAGAGTAAGGTTTGAGCACAGGGGAAAGAACTTGGCCCTAAGGCTTGAACTTTTCTCATCCAGGTGGGTAGAGAAGTTGTTCCATTGCAATTGTCCCACATTAATGGCTTAGCCTAATGGAAATAATCATGTGATTTCTGCTTAGGATCAGGGAATGCCAAGGATATTTAGGATTTGCAGACCAGAAAGTGAGAATCCGTAGCCTAGGAATGGAAAGGCTGAATGCCTGGGCAGCTTGAAGAGACCTCAGTCCATGTGTGACCACTTCCAATGTAGATAAAGGCTGAGGCACCTTCTCAAGGTGTCATTTCTATGGATGCAGGCTGAAGAACTGGGCAAGATCCAGCTTTACAGCCAGTGCTGTTTAGAACTCATGTAGGTACAGTGTAAAGACGTGCTTCCTTTCTACCTCCTTTCATTTATTTCACATGTTCTCACAACCATCTGTTTTGGAATTGGTAATTAAAGCTGTGAATTTGCTTTTAATTTAACCTGGCTTTTATTAAGAGAGCTCATAAGGTAACTGACTGTACCATAAGGCATTCTGCTCCTTCGCAAGAAAGAGCCCCAGAGTGGTGTCACTCCATACAGCTCTTTCTGTAGCTGTTAGGCAGGGCATGCAAGGGGTGACAAAATAACTCTGATTTGGTTCTTCTTAAGACTGGTGAGATGTGACAAGGAAGGGAATGCAGGTTGCCTCCAAAGCTCTGTGGCAGGTACAGAGCAGTGGGAAGAATGCCTGGGGGCAGAACATTCCCAGATGGGCACTTAACAGATGTGTTCTGAGGGCGTTTTCCACTTTCTTTAAAAGAGAAATATTTAGCCTTGTTCATTACAACAAAAGCTACCTGGCTTCTGGAAGCATGTAATAGTCTTATGGGTGTAAGTTATTCATGTGTGCATCTTTGCACATAAATAAACAGCTATTCAAAAATGCAGCGTGTGTGTCTGGGATAATAAGGAAAGAGAGGAATTTTACCCTAACAATCCTACCAGTGCACAGTGCTGACAAGGCTTGGGAGGGGGCAGCTGTCAAGCAAGCATTAACCCAAACAGTGCAGGGGTTGAGTGAAAATTTGGCATACTGCTGTATGCGTGTCTTCTTTAGGCAGTAGCTTAGTTGTGAAGAGCTCTGTAAGAAGTCATTTGGGGGACAGGAAAGAAAGGAAATGTCAGCATCGTATCTTGAAGACAATGAGTGGAAGAGTTTCAGAAAATTGTGCCCGTGTAAATCATCAGGGAGGCTGTTCAGATGCAGCACTGTGGAGGAAGTAGGAGTGAATTATAACTGAAATGGATAGTAGGAAGCGGGCAGAGCCTGCATGGGCCATTCCAAGTGAGGAGAGGCACCTGGGCTTATCGTGTGCTGGGTGCCAACAGTTTCAAACCAGAATTTGCTATCAATGTACAACAGAAGTCACTTTTTCTTATGTGTGAATACATCTAATGGGAAAATGCTTGGTGAATGCTGAAATTCTTCTTGCTGAGGATAACACACCTGATACTATGTGTAGTTTTTTTGATTCCAGGTGTACAGATGGGATGACCACTCTAGTCTGGTTCTTCAGAGTCTGAACGAACAGAGGCACCGAGGGCTCTTCTGTGATATTGTCCTCGTTGTGGATGAGCAGAGAGTCCCTGCCCATCGGAACCTCCTGGCTGTTTGCAGCGACTACTTCAACTCTATGTTCACCATTGGTATGAGAGAAGCTCATCAAAAAGAAGTTGAACTTTTTGGAGCCTCTTACATTGGTCTCAAGGCTGTGGTGGACTTTCTTTACGGAAGTGAGCTGTCCTTGGATGGAGGCAATATTGATTACGTGCTCGAAACAGCTCACCTGCTGCAGATCTGGAAGGTTGTGGACTTCTGTTGTGAGTATCTCGAGAATGAAGTCAGCGAGGAGAACTATTTGTACCTGCAGGAGCTGGCCTCTATCTACAACCTGAAGCGCCTCGACTCCTACATTGATTCTTTCATCCTGCAGAACTTTGGCACGCTGTCTTTCACTCCGGACTTCCTGCAGAACGTTTCCTTGCAGAAGCTGTGCCAGTATCTGGACAGCAGCAATGTGCAGCAGGAGTGCGAGCATGATTTGCTGCAGGCTGCCTTGCAGTGGCTTACCCAGTACCCAGAAAGAGAGAACGAGGCTTACCAGGTTCTGGATAACATTCACTTTCCCTTGATACCTAAAAGCGATCTCCTCCATCGAGTCAAGCCTGCTGTGTGCTCCCTTCTCCCCAAAGAAGCAAACTGTGAGGGCTTCATAGAAGAAGCAGTAAACTACCATAACAACGTCACTGCTCAGCCAGTGCTGCAAAACAAGCGGACAGCCCTGCGGACCTGCGAGGAAAGGCTCCTCTTTGTTGGGGGGGAGGTTTCCGAACGGTGCCTGGAACTGAGTGATGATACTTGTTTCTTGGATGTCAGAAAGGGGCAGTGGGTAGCAGAGACCCCTCTGCCAGCCAGACGAAGTCACCACTGTGTTGCAGTGCTGGGAGGTTTCATCTTCATAGCCGGAGGCAGCTTTTCAAGAGACAACGGAGGGGATGCAGCTTCAAATCTCCTATATAGGTATGATCCCCGCTGTAACCAGTGGATAAAGGTGAGGCTTACGCTGTATTATTTCTCTGTATGAAGTTCTTAATGTTCAGAGTGTTTTCATCTTTTTGGTGGAAGGAAAGGATGTGTTAAAATAGCTAATGTGCCAACCCTTGGAAATGGAAAAAGAATGAGTTATTTTAGTGGAATCTTTGGTGGGAATGTTCAAATTCTGCCCTGAACTCTTGAGCTGCATGCATATTTTCAACTTCACTTGGGATCTGGGTATCTGAGCAGTAGAATTCCTGGACAGTATCCACCTGCAACTCTTTAGGTAACCTGTGGAACAACGCTAAAATAGACCTAGAGGTGACTGCACAGCTCATCTGAGCAGTAGCACATGTAACTAAACAAGAGATGGGTCTGATGCAAAGGGAAAACATCTCTGATATTTGCCAAACGTTTCTGTGCTGCTTTGGAGTGACTTATTCACTTACAGTCCTGCCATAAAACCCTGAAACCAGTGCAGTATCTGTAAAACGTGATATTGTTCCTACATTTTGAAGCAATCATCCTGTGAGGTTCAGTTGGGTTTTTTGGAGTGCTTCCAATGTACACTGCTTGCAGAGTTTGGGCAGGTCATCCATGTAAAACTGAAACGTTCACAGAGTGAGCTCAGGTGCCTCCTGCTGTCTCCTGTTTTGTGAATAAGTGCAATGTACCGTGCTCCTGCAGGAAGAGCCACAAGTGTTTTATGAATGTAATGGATAAAAAGTAGTAGCTTCTCAAATAAAAGGGAAGAAGCAATTATCCTCAGGCTGGAATGTACACTGTCAGCTTGCTTACCAGGTGTTTGAAGATGTCAACATGTTATTTCTTGGCAGGTTGCCTCCATGAGACAACGTCGTGTGGATTTCTACCTGGGAGCCATAACTGACATGCTGGTAGCTGTTGGTGGCAGGAACGAAAATGGGGCTCTTTCTTCAGTGGAGACCTATAGTCCTCAGAAGGATTCGTGGTCCTATATAGCAGGCTTGCCAAGGTAACAGAGATATTTGGAAGGTTGTCCTGTGTTTGAAGGATAGAGGGAGCTTACATGATGAATGGCTATCCTTAGAAGGGAAGCAAGGGGCAATATGACCAGCATGTTATTGCAAGTAACAAACTCTATCAGCATGTGTTATTTGAGCAATCATCTCTTCCAAGCAATGTGTGCTTTCAGTTTCTGTCCTGCGGAACATCTGAAGGACAGAAGAGATCTTGTAATTTTGCTCTAGTGTTCTTGAAACGTTTTTCCCAAGGTCTCTTGGAGTTGAGTTTCAGAAGGCACTGATTAGATGTTGGCTGAAGCCTTTCATAGTTTATTTGGCCTTGCTTTGTCACTTTGGAGTGGTGGTTGTCCTGTCAGATGTTTCTCTCTGGCTGCTTAGATTGGCTGTTGCAAATGAACCACATTTACCTATATTTCAAATACCAGATAATTCTGGCAGATGTGGCCCTTCCCCCATGTGTGTAGAGTTACAAACTTAGCTGTTTGCTTTTGGAAGGCTTTAGTAGTGCAACTCTTACTGTAAGTAACACCAGTTCAGGATATTGAATCAACGTTTCTGTGATAGAATAGTGTTTCATTTGCAAACAGCTACTGAGGTTTTGTAGTATTTCAGTCATCAAAGTTATAAGGGTGTTGGCTGTATGGATGGCATTTTTGTGATGTCTGCAACCTGCAGTACCTGCTTTCTTAGAATCACTTAGAATCATTTGAATTTGGAGTTCATTTTTTTCCCCTATTCTCCTTGTTGCAGAGCCATTGGCAGCCACTGGAGGCACAGAAGCCTGCTGCCCAGTTCTGTTTTGGGCAGGTGCTGCAAAGCAAGTCTGATCCAAGCTAACAGTTGGGCTTGAGTGCTTTTAGGAAGCAGGATGCTTTCTCTGTTTCCTTCTGCTCACACAGGCAGATCTAGCAGTTGAGACTGAGCACCACAACCTTTCCTGAGAGGCTTCACGTGAAAAAAGCCTCCTGATAATTGGGATGACCTGTGAGATCGCAGTAACATCTCATAGAAATTGTAGCACAGCTTTTTTTGTAACATTTTCAATGAAATGTGGACATGACCTGAGTGCATTTTATGTTGCTGGAAAAACACTTTGTAACAGACCTGGGTATGTTTTTCCCAGCATTTAGATGGTCTGAGGGAAGCTTGCATGGCTGGTTTAAGGCAAGCAGGCTGTCTGAAAAGAGGCAGTCTACATGTTCCTACCAGTACCTCTGTGTTGGCTTTGAGAATTTTGCAGCTGCAGCATTTAAAAGTGAACTTTGGTTTGGGGAGGTTTTCTTGGTTTTGGTGTTGTTGTTTTTTTTTTTTTATTAGATTGCCTAAGCAAAAGTTTCCCTCATGGGAGACATCCCACTTATGTTGATTTAGCTGGTTGATAAACTGCTGTAGTACTGCAAATATCTTAAGTTATTGCTGCATCCCAAAGTTGTTCTGTGTTTTCTCCTGCCTGCTCTGTCCTGTTCCTTCATGCAGGTTGCAGAAAGGAAAGTCAGGATAGAAGTGAACAACATTTCTTAAGGGAGGGACAAAAATATTGCTGGAGCTCGAGGAGAGGTGTGACTGGCAGTAGACTGGCTGCAGGAAGGGTTCTGGGCAGTCCCTTGCTGATGTGCTTGAGATGTGTTTGCTGACAGCGCTGGAGGGATGAAAGACTTGTCTCTGCACAGCCTTTTGTTTCCTGTGTTCTTCTGTCATCTTCTCTTTGAAGAAAAAAGCTGCAGGTTTTTGTCCTCTTAGGCACATGGCCAGCAGAAGCAGGCGCCCTGCCCATGGCTCTGGTGTTGTCTCTGTCTGCTCTCAGAAGAGGAATTGCCTTCCAGGCAGTTGCTGGAGGGAAGTGTTAAATCGTTCTAGGGTATTGGCTTACACAGTTTGCTTTGAGCTGTGTGACGTTGGACTCTCATAAGATATATTTGTCAAAGGTTCTACTCTGAACATACATAAAATGTAGGGGTTTTGTTTGTCTTTGTGATTACTTTTTTCTTCTTGGAAGGGTCATAGCTTGCCATGGCAGAGGTTTCATCCTTGGTACACAAGTCTCCATTTCCAAGTTCTACATCCACGTTACTGTGTGCAGGAACTGCAATGCTTCTCTAAGGAAGACCTTTCCAGGCTCTTTTTTGCTTCATATTCCTCCCCAACCCCCTTCCCATCCCAACATGGTCAAAACGTTGTTTTCCCTCACCACGTCCTTGGAAGGAGCAAAGTTGTTTTGACTGAAGTAGTGCTGTCTTCTGGAGAAGAAAGCACAGCATCTTGAGGCAGATGCTTGACATAGGAAGCATTAGCCACGCTAAATGATTGACCTTGTCCAAGTCTGCTGCAAGTGAGACCTAAGTCTGTTCCAAGTGAACGTGGCCTGAATCTCATTAGGGTCTTGAGCTTTCCCATTCGTAGGAGAGGTCTCTATCTTTTTATGCACTTTCCCAAGCTCTTTGGAAGCAGTTGCTGACATAGTTTCTAGCCCACGAGGGAACGGCGGCGACTGACGAGTTTGGCAGAGCAGAGGTTTGTGCAACGTGTTCTCATTTTGAGTAGACTTTGAAAAAGTCTGCTGTAGACATCAGTGTAATTAATTGAGTGGCTCCAGGTTAAACTTTGGCAGAACAACTGAAAGCAGTTGTGTGAGGAAATGTGTTGGAACAGGTTAATAAATGATGGTGTCTGTTCTACTAGTCGTGTCGTGAATAATCTTGCATGGTTGCAACAGGTGGACATCAAGATTCTGAGCAACCACAGCTCGCCAGGGCTTTGCTTGGAGTAGGGGATTCCCAAAGCTGTATCAACTTAGGCCAAGTGCGTGGGGTTTCTTCTGCCTAAGAACATGAATTGTAGATAGTGCTCCCCAAATGGTGTTACTGTGACAGAAGCTGTAATTTTTGCAGCGTTATGTCTGGGAAAGATTCAAAATTGGCAGTTGGCTCTAATAGATGTTCTGAATTGAAACTTCTTTCTCCTTAATGCCTTTATCTTCTTTCTGGCCACTCTTATAGGCGGTGCTGCCAAAACACTCACTGCTTTCTGTCAGGGGATGTCTGGACCCATGGCACTGAAGTGTCCTGTTGTGCTGCAAGCTTAGAAATACTGCTGTTGAAACCACATGGCTTTTAGAAAGGATTCTTACTGATTGTTTTCAATTTGTGCATTAGGTTTCATGCAGTTTCTATTAATGTGAAGCTGTGTATGTACAACTTTGAACGATCTTTTCATACGACAGGCGAAGTGAAAACACCTCTAAGCTATTTCAACAGTACTATTTCCCTGTACTGGAAAATAACAAGTTGATGGCCAATTTTATGCTTCAGATATGATAGCCTTTTTCAAATTACTCTTGTAGCTATTGCAGTTCACTGGACGTTGCCTGATGGAGGCAAAAAGGAAAGCAGAAGTGCTTTTTTTGTAGCTGTCTATGCTAGACTGCCTTCATGCGCTTGAGAGAGGAGTGTGCCTGTTTCTTATTTGCATAGAATTCCTCTTACTTGGTACAGTAGGAGAATATTCATCCTACTTCTCTAAATATCACTGGTTATTTTCTTAACTTATGGTCTTCTGGTTTTTTTCCCAAACACTGTCCATCCTTACTTCCTAGATACTCTACCTTTTAAGACCCATCCATGTGTATATAGAGAAGCATCTGCAGCAACCTGATTCAGTGCCACTTGAGGCTTATGCTGCCAGTTCTTGTCCCTAACAGACCAACACAAGGTAGAGATGCATCTAATCTACATTATACCTGCCACAGCATTTCTGGCAGGTGCAAAAGCAGGAATGTGTGTGCGCAGGGAATTTTGTGTCAAATAGACATACCAAGCATGAGTGCTATTCTCCCAGAGTTGGGCAGATCGTGAGCTGTGGCATTTTTCAGTTGTCTTTTTGCATAACACCTTAGTCCTGTCCTTTTTTTCTGGGTGGCTAAGAGGCAGCATCATTCTGAAGTATCAGCCCTTGTTAGCTGTGGCATCTGTCCTGGCCACTCAGCATTCTTAGGTCAAGCATGTCAACGATTGTTCTGTTTCTTGAAGTAGGAGCTTTCTAATATGTCTGATTCAGACACTGGTCAGGGATCAGAAGTTTTGGTAGACATATAGAATAATAAGCTTCTTGTAGCTGTTCTCCAAAGTATCATGCTTTCAGGGTAAATGTGGGCTTTCTTTCTATTGCACCTATTCTCCTGGCATAACAGCACTTGGCATTTATATGTGGAAGAAGTTAGTGTAGCTGAGACAAACTCTTACATTACAAAATAAAAACACCTTCAGGTTCTATCCACGCTGAATTTTAAGCGTGTTGAGGCACAGTTCAAAAGCATTCCTGGCTAAAGTAATGCTAACATAAGTTTGTCTGCCATAGAGGTTGAGTTGTTGAGACCATGACTACAGAGGATGGTAGCAGAGGCTCATGAGTGCAGGGTGAAGTATATATTGCAGCCTTGGGTCTGTGAAATTGTTTGGGCTCTTCTTATCAATTTTGCCATGGCTGGTACTGCAGCTACTTCTTTTAGAAAGAAAAGAGAGAAAAAAGGCACGTGCAGGAAGGGTATATTCAAGGAAGCCAAGGCTGTCCCTCACTTAGCATTCCTCTTCTAAGAGCTCGAAAGGGTTTGGTTAGAAATATCTGAGTGTGAAGTTAAGAAAAGCCTCAAGAATTGATTTTGCAGCAGCTTTATTACAGCAGATCAAAGAGGTTTTCTCTGTGCCCTGTGGAAACAGCATGTCTGAAGTTGGTTTCTGTCATCTTGTTTCGTCTTACTTGAAAGGTGGTCTGTGATTGAAGCTTGTTGCCTTGTGTTGGGGCGACCAAAGAAGTTATCACCTGCTTAGCAGAAGTGGTAGAGCAGCAGGTAGATAGCTCGTGTATCATGCCCATAAATAAAAGGAATTCTGTCTTTAGTTACTGCCTGTTTTCTTCAGCACTGCTTCTCGTTGAATGCTTGTGCATTTTGCTAAAATCCTTAAGGACTAAGTTGGGTTGTTTCTGTTTGCCTGTCCTAGGTTTACTTACGGCCATGCTGGAACAGTCTACAAGGAATTTGTGTACATTTCAGGTGGCCACGATTACCAAATCGGCCCGTACCGAAAAAACCTGCTGTGCTACGACTACCGCACAGATGTCTGGGAGGAGAAGAGACCAATGATCACTGCCAGGGGGTGGCACAGCATGTGCACCTTACAGGACAATATCTATTCTATTGGTGGCAGCGATGACAACATAGAAACCATGGCTCGTTTTGACATTCTGAGCGTGGAGTCGTACAGCCCTCAATGTAACCAGTGGACCAGAGTTGCTCCTCTGCTGCAAGCTAACAGTGAGTCAGGGGTGGCTGTCTGGGAAGGCAAAATTTATATACTTGGAGGCTACAGCTGGGAAGAAACGGTCTTCTCCAAAACAGTCCAAGTTTATGATAAGGAGAAAAATAAGTGGTACAAAGGAACTGATTTACCCAAAGCGATTGCTGGTGTGTCTGCATGCGTCTGTGCACTGAAACCCAAAACAGAGGACAAAAAGAAAAAGACAAAAACAAAAAAACATCAGGATCGGGGAAGATGACTGCTTCTGGATAACCACCCTTTAATGGTGGACTCCCAAGGACCCTTGTATTTATCATTTCTTTCTAACCTTGATTCTTTATTTTTCTTTTTAAACAGGGGGAAAAGGTATCTTCTGAAGCCTCACAAACGTACAGTGAATGTGTTTTTTGGATTAAGCTCACATTTAAGGTCAAAAACAAGAAAAAAAACCCCCAAAAATCTCTTTTACTTTTAAGGGGTGATATGGCAAGAGAGGTTATGCTAATCTCCTGAATGTTGAGGATTAATTTTTGTCACCTGTGGTTTTTGGCATTCTCACACATATTCTGTTATGCTGACATTTTAAAAATAAGGTTGAATCTTTGGCTGGGATTATAATGACAAAGGTGAGAGGCGGAGTAGAAAGTGATGAGCTTGAAGTTACAGAGCAATTCAAAGGAGCTCAGAAGCTAAGAAGAAAATGAAATGGGTCTTCAATTTTTTTTTAATTATTTCTTTCAGTAACATTAGATTCCATTTACAGTACATTTTTGAGTTTTAAGTATCAGATTTCTGGAACACTCGAGCATTCAAAGAAAGTATTTCTTTAGGTGAATGCAGGTCAGATCAGCTTGAACAGCAACTAACTCCACTGTAGTCTTTAGATTAAGAAGGCCTTATTGTGTGGCCAAAGAATAGATGGGAGCTGACTGGGGCTTGGATTGGTAGCGTTGTGAACTTTGAAATCTGGGGAAGGTGATATGAATTTTGCATGCCTTGTTGCAACATTTTCCCTATTTAGATACGAGAGCTTGTTTTTCTTAGGCTTTAAAACATGCCCTGCAGTGAGGAAAAAAAACTATTAAAGTAGTAGAAAAAAATATTTGAGGATTTGGATGGAAACTGCTGTGTTTTTACTGAGCTTTAAAGCAGTTGGGATTGGAAGAGTTCACCATGAGTTTGGGGATTCTTGAGTAGCGTTCCTAGGAGTGGGGAAATGACAGAAGGATTCTGTAGGCGAGCACAGAGCAGGAGTGTGTCCTTCCCCAGCCCTGCCAGCCTGTATGAGCTGGGATTTGCTTCCTTTGAATGGAGCTGGCAGTGGTCACGGCCAGTAGCCAGTGTGAGCAGGGGCCAGATTTGCCTTCTGACAAACAGCAGACCAACCAGGATGATGAATTGGGGTTTGGTAATCCTGTGGAAGAGAAACTTGATTATTTTTTTTTTTACCTTAGCTGTCAGCTCATGCTTTCCTTGTCTTTCAAATTCAAACTGGCTTTTCCTGAGAATTGCCTTTTCTGTTAGGCTTTGTCAGGATTCCAAGCCACATTTCATCAAGCTTGCAGAAAAACACCTTCCCCAGAGAGGCAGGTCCCATAGGAAGAAACCTAAAATACTCTCAGGACTACATTTGGGATCTGGACAGTAGGACCAAGCTGAAAATTGTCTGTTAGATCCTCTGTCTCACGCTGTTCTCTGCATACCAACTGAAGAGATTTCTGACCCAAGTGTTAGTTCACCCTCTACAAACACAGCTGATTGTGCTGTAGATAATAAAATTCCCCGACTGTCTGGCCGGCTTTCAGGCATTCACCCTGGGGCATTTTACAAACGCACCTCTGATTTGCAAGGAGTTGATCACCAGCAATCTGATACAGCCACTTCAGTTATTGTTATAATGCCAGGCCACAGATTAACATTTCTCCTTCCCAAAAGAGTAAGTTTTTAGAAACTTTTTAAAAACTTTTATACTTTTTATAACGCATTTTGCTAACTCAGTCTTGTTTGCCATGTAATATATGAGTAGGGGAACTACTGCTCTGTAATTGTGGCTGCCGTCGAGAACTCATAATTGGACGGCTCTTTTAGTCTTTGTGTAGTTGGTTGGGATGTGATGCAGCTGTCAGAGCAGCATTTACATTCCCAGCATTGTCAGGCAGTCAGCTATAATTGTAACCATTGTGTGGCCGCTCCACTGATAGTCCAGCTCACCAGACATGTTAATAAACACATTTTCTTTTCAGCCATTGGGGATCTGCTGAGTGGTTTGGTTTCAAATTCTGCTGGGGAAGTATTGATTCTAGTTTTTGTTTGTTTGTTTGTTTCCTCCTCACTTCCCCTTTCACATCATTCCCGTGCACCATAACCACGTATTTCGGATTTGCCTTTTTCTTTCCATACAGTGTACATAGAGGTGATATCCTGCTAATATCCTGCTTAACTCCCTGGTTTTTGTTCATGGGATTTCTGTTGGTTGCCTTTGTTGCTTGGTTTTGGTTAGTTGGTTGGGCTTTGGGTTGTTTTGGTGTTTTTTTTTTAGCAACTATTTACCTCATTAATTGGAAAACACTAAGAAAACATTTTTGCACTTAATGTCATTTGAAGCTCTTGTAATTTAGAGAGTTCTTAGTTATATTACAAGAACTTCTTTGCATTGAAAGATGTACTTCTGAATGAACTTCTGGAGTGCAAGGAAGTGACCGGTGTCTTCTTAGGTGCTCAAAAATGATTGAGGAAAACTAGCTTAAATGACTTCTTGGAAACTCCTTGAGGTTTTGTTTTTCTTATTTGTTTAAAAGAAAAAAACCCAAAGTAGTTAATCTCATTTGCATTAATGAATTTGTTCTAAAGCCTTTGTACACTGCATGAGGTAATCATTTTTTGAAATTCTAAAACTAATTAAAATTTGGTTATGACAAACATTAATGAGTTGTGAGGCTTTTTTTTTTTATATATATCTGAGATCCTAGCTATGTTGATTGAGAGCTATTTAACTTTAGGAGACATTTTCATGTGTAAGTACAGAAGAAATGTCAAGGCCTTGCTTTGTTTTTGTTAATGGGTTGCCTGTTCCTATATTTCCTCTGCCCTCCCACCCATTTAATTGTGTTTGTGTAATACATTAATGTCTGGAAAAAAAAATAAACCCAGCTTAGAATATTGTATTCATAACTGTCTGACCTGTGGATTGTTTTAACTGTTCTTTTCCTTATTGACAACTTGGAAACAAGTGAATTTGTAAATATTTGAGCAATTATTTTAGGTGGCATTGGTAATGATGGAAACATTTCAGCAGGCAGGAGCTAAATATAACAGTTGGAAGTAGAAATGTAAATTCCTTGGCTAATCCACCTTTTCTGCATCACGCTCCGAACCAGGCAGTCCGAAATTACTTTTTGCATCTTTTGCAATGCTTACAAAAACCCAATCCATTTTATGGTGCTTTCAAAGATTAGTGTTCAATGGGGATTAGGTCAACACGTTTAGGACTTCATAACACGGCGCTTAATTGCATAGGCAGAATCTAACCTCGGCTCTCATCAAAGTAAGCTTTTCTTTTCCTGGTCCATTTATCCTCTCTTCAAAATAAACAAAGGCTATAAATGAGTGTATCTGATAGTACCAGAGGTCACTGGGGTATCCTACCTGTTGTTGCTGTAAATTTCATCACCGTTTGCACCTGCCAGACCCAGGGCAGTCTGCAGTGCTAAAAGCAGAGCCTGGCAGGGTGCCCCTTCGCTGTGGACGCTGTGTGCCTGGACTTGGCTCAGCATCACTGGGGAAGTGGTAGGAGCCTGTTAACTAAGAGCACATCCTGCTTTACAGTAACTTCTGGTCCTGAGTGCTGATCTGCTTTGTGAAATCGGTGCGCTGCAATTTTGCACGAATGAAATGGAGAATATGGATGAATGAATGAATGTCTGCTTTGATGCTCATAGTCCAAGCAGCCCTCTGTGCATACGTAGGATGGGCAGAGCAGAGGCAGTATCCTACTGCTCTTACAGAATCAGCCTGGCTCTGGCACCTGAACATTCCACAGCCTTCATCCATAAGCTCTGTACAATGTTTCTGGTCAGGAAGCACAGCTTTCTTCCTGCTCTTGGGGATAAAACTGCTGCTTTACCTCATTTTAAAGAAGGCTCCCGTTGCCAAATTCTGATGAAAACACATTTTACCTGACACAAAACATCAACCAAAACCCTTCGTTTCTCTCTTTCCACACTTCCACCACGCGTGCATCTCGGCATCAGCACGTCAGGGAGCTGCTGCCTGTTAGAAAACAATGCTATCGTTAGATAACAAAAATCTCTTGGGATACCCTGAGGAAAAATGATGTGAGATGCAGTTGTTTTGAAAGCTTGAGTAAGAAGTATGAAATATTTTTGTTTTCAGGCTGAAATCTTACATTGAGAAAAATGTGCCTAAGTGTGTCTTTCCTCTGTAAGAGATCAGACTGCTTGTTTTTTCAAGTACTGGTGTATTTTACTTGCTGTTTGGGAATCAGTATTATTCAGTGGCAGCAAAAAAGGTCTCACTTCTAGAGAATGTAGAGAAAGAATTGAACACTTAGCATTCTTTCACAGAAATGATCTACCTTGCAGAATAAAAGCCCAACTTTGTAGATTCTAATTGTGATTATTATCATGAACTTACAGCTTTGGTTTGTCTCCAGACAAAGTCAGGGCAGACACAGGCCTTGTCCAGGTGATGATGCTGTCTCTGCAGTGCAGGTTTGTGCATAAACCAACTTCAGCTCCTTTCTGAAGGTTTCCTTTCTGGCAACTCCACTCCTGATGAGAGAGGCACAGTCCAGTGTCAGGTTTGTTGATGCCACGTGCATTTTTTTTACCATCACATGGGGTTTTTCTGGAACTCCATATAGCTTTGGAGTAAACATTTCTTTGTTTTTATTTTGGTGAGTTCAGTGACAAGTGTTGAACAGAATTTGAAAGGAAGGTAAGACAGAGAAGTGCAGGTCCTTTGGAGATTGCAGCCCTGAAGTTGACTATTGCATGAGAGGGCAGAAAGCTTGTATTTAAGACGAGGTTGGACAAGACACAAATAATGCAGCCAAAGGGTCTGCATAGGTAACTGAAACACAAATATATTGAGTCAAGCATCCACATGATCTGTCAAAGACTTGCCCAGGCTTGAAAATTGTTTCAGGCTAAATTGAACTAGTTTATGCTTAAGTTCCTTCCATCAACAAATGAAGTGCATTTGTAGCAGTTTTCTATATTCATGGGAATATGGATTTCGGAAGCCACATTTTGTTACTGTTTTTTCAGAATAAAACATCCAGTTTTGTTCTGAACTTTATTCAGTAAACTGGTAGTTTACTCTACCAGTAACCATTCCTGCTCTGCTGCTATCTTGATTTCCTTTGGTAAACCCTGGGTGCCTGGTGCTGGCCCGTGCAGTTTAGGTCATGGAAAGTTCAAAAGTCATAATCATTCAGCTAGCATGTTTCAGAACTTGTGATATTCTGAAGCGTGATGCTTTGGGAAAAGCCTCAGGAGTGACTGCCCAGTAGAATACCATCCAGTGCATGAGCTGCTGCCCAAAAAAAGATGTTTGCCAACAAGGACCTAAGCAAGTTCTACAAGGGAAGAAGAAGAGCTTTATCAGGTCTGTCGGAATGTTTTATTATCACCATTAGCAGCAAAAAGGATCTGGTTTGGCAGAGACTTCTGTTTCTTCTTCATGAAGCACTATATCATGTAATTAATTTTGTGCCCCCATGACCACTGTGAAAACAGATGGATTTACCTCTGGCAAAGTTCATGAGGTCTCCGTGGACCTTATTCTGTCTGGGGAAGGTCTGTCACAGCTGCATTTCACAGGCCATACCAATGACATCTCTGGATACTGAGCTAGGGTGAGCTGATTTTCTATTGAAAACTTATAGCACAAGAAGCCAATGGACCCAGAAGCAGATGAGAAGAGGTCCAATGAAAGTGCTTTATGCTACACAACTGGATGGATGGAACTGAAAGAGCTTCCTTCCCAACACTGTTTCTGTGCCAATTAGAGGCATGAGGCTGCTATCAGTATGAAACCTCACTCCTGGCATTTTAAGTAATGTTTCTAATTTTTAAAAACAAAGCAGACAATCCTTTCTGATTACCATAGCCATAATCTTCATTTGTGATTAAAAAACAAAAAAACAAAAAAACAAACAACAAAATACTGTGATAAAATTTTAACAGACTTTACACCAAGCCTGTACTAAGATAAAACTGAGGGTGTTTTAGGTGCTACTGAACTGTCAGACAGTGACATCCTTTCTGCCCACGTCTCAGCGTTCACTGTCAGCAATGGCTTTCAGCAGTGATGGTATTTGAAATAAGCAGTTTCCAGGTGGGAGGCTCTGTGCTTATTTGTATTTTCAGCCGTTGGAAGGGGCAATCTCTCCAGCAAAAACCATCCGTTTACTCAGGTAGCATTGTGGGCAGAAGGGAAATTTTGCCTTCAACCAGATAAGCTCCTTCAGGATTTTCACTCCATTATTTACCTTGTAAATTAGATTCCTGGGAGGGTTACAGATGTTGGAAATGCTGCATGCAAAAAAACCGTGCATGTTTGTATGTTCGTCTCCCTTTCTTGTTTCTCCCTTTTAATATTAAACAGCCATTTTCACTGCTGGTTCTCTGCCTTAGGACAGAAAAGCAACACTTGCTAGAAACAAAAGAAAGGGAGTGGTAGCAGGGTGTGTCAAGAAAAAGGACAGAAACCGATACAGAAAATCATTGAGCGTGGTTCCTTCCCATTCCTGTCTCAAGCACGCTTAGCGCCGTGCTTCACAAAACGAGAGACAAATTTGTCCTTATTGAATAAAGAGGGGGTGATGTTTCCTTTGCATTTCTGGTCAACCTCAGCCAAAGCCACAGTTTTACCCCCTCCAGCTTTCAGCCCCGTTAAGCTTTTTCCAACACTGCAGTGGACTTTTGCAGGACTCCAGGAGAAAAGTTAGTAAATTAGCGATAAATTTTGACAGATTCTTGCCTGGGGGGAACCCAGCATTCACTTATGACTCAGCCTTGTCAAAATCATGCGATTAGCTTAGTCACTTGGTGATTTTTTCACAACCGCTGCCCTCATTCCCTGTGGTGATTTGGGATGAAGCTTTTGCTGCTCACACCTCTGGGGCGACGCCAGGCACGCGGCCTGCAGCCAAACGCAATCTGACGTGAACCCGAGCGCTTAGCTATCGAATTTAGTCCTCGGGGCAAGCCGGCTGCTTTAGTAGCTGTGTTTTTCCAACGCCGCTCCCCGTAGCAGAAGACTATTCAGCTGTAACCGCTCCTTCCCACACGGACAGGACCGAGCGCCGCCCGCAGCGCTCAAGCCACGAGGCGCTGCGCTCCCCCCTCAGTTCCGGACGCCTGCCCCCGAACGACGCCGGAGGGCTGAAGGCAGAGCTTCGTCTTCACCTCGCTCTCACAGCGCCCATAGACTCCGCTTCCCGCCGCCCGCACCCCTTCCTCGCGGCCACCCCGCGCCCTCCTCAGCATCCACCGCGCATGCGCGCTCACAACCCGCCACCACCGCCCGCCGAACACGCGTGCGCACAAGCCGCCCCGCCCCGCCCCTCCCCTCCCATCCGGAGCTGTGCGCAGGCGCAGTGCGCGCCGCCTGCCCGCCCGGCTGGTGCGTGCGAGAGAGAAGATGGCGGCGGCGGGGGCAGCAGCGTGAGGCGCACGGGAGACGCTGAGCTCCCTAAGGAAGTGGGCCGTCATGGCCGTGAACGGTGCTCAGGTACCGGCAGGCAGCTTCTTTCCGGTTCTGGGAGCCTCGGGGCATCCTAGGCGGCTCTATCGGGCGGCTGGGCCCCGCGGCGCGGCTCGCCGAGGGGGGGAGCGTGGTGGCCGGGAGTAGGCCCAGGGTGATTCTGCAGCTTCATTGAATCTCCTCGGCGCGGCAGGGGGCTCCGCTGGCGGCCGGGCCACGGCGCTCACACCGCACTACCGAGCGGCCCCGCGTGCTGGGGGCGGCCCCGGGGGGGGAGGGGGGGCGGCAGTGCTCGGGGAGGGGAAGAAGCGGGGCGGGGAGCGGGAGGCGGCCCGGCGGAGCTCTGGGCGGGATGGAGTCGGTGCCGATCCCCACCTTCAGCCACGGCGGGGAGGGGGATGGGGGGGGGGGGGGGGGGGGGGACAGGCGGGGGAGAAGCCTCCGTAGATCGGGCTTTTTTTCGGAGGGGGGCAAAGAGGAGGACGGCAGCCTAGAAGCCATTCTATAATGGGAAGGGAATAAGAAGATTTGTAAAGTAATCCTTCCCCCTCCCCCCTTCCCTTCCCCCCCGCCCGAACACGCCGCGCTTTGGGGTGCAAAGGGCCGGGAAGGGGGGTGGGGCCGCTTTCCGCCCCCCCCCCCCGCACCCATTGAGCTGCGTTGCCGGCCGGGGCTCTGCGAGCTGCTGGGTGTGCGGCCAGCATGGCACGCAGCGACCGGGTGCGTTTCCTATTGCCTTTGTAACGCTTTTTTTTTTTTTTTTTTTTTTTTTCCCCTTTTTTTTTTTCTCCACGCAACCAGAGGCAGCGTCTGGTGCGCTGCGGTGCGCTTACGGTGAACTCGCAGCGTGTTTGGTTTTGGTGAATGGTAAAGTTTAGGGAACTTGGCGTGTAAAATGAATCCTGCTGTTAAAGCACGTGCTTTCCGGTGGGGAATTCGTCTGTGGAATCGGAGCGTTTGAAACACATCGATGCATCATCTGGTATTCTGTGTTTTAACCCGGGGTGACTGCAGTATGCACACAGTGGATAGCAGCAGTGTGTTAGCAGCACTGCCTGAGCTTTTTCCTCAAAAGAAAAATGTGTAATTGGTGAAAATTGTATTCGTGGTATTTCTTGTCCAGCTTCCTTCATGCTTGAGCAAGGAAGAAGGACCTGGGTCTGGTAGGTGGGTGTTTTCAGGGCAGCTGTGTGTCTGGAGTTTGTTTCAAACACGGTGTGATGGCCTGGAATTACAACATTTTGTGTCCTTTAGCTTTTCTTTCAACCTGAAGGAAGCACGGTGCTGTACATTGTCTGCCCTAATTAATGATAATTAGAATGCAGCGTCTATCAAAAAGATTGAGTGTCCCAACCAGAGGCTCTTTTGCTCACTGCCTTCTTTCCCTTCAGTACAGGCAGCAGTGCCTGTATCGCTTCGATAAGACTGACATCTTTGTTGCAGATTTTTCTCAATTTAGAAGAATAAATGAAATTTTGGTGTCTGTACTTAATTAAGTTGCTGTACCTTGGATTGAAAGAGGAGAGCTGGGCTGATGATTTGGTTTAGTGTGAAGCACTGCATAGGCGCAATTAAAAGTAGACGGTATGTTCATCTTCAGTAGCAACTTGCTGTGTGCTGTTTTAAATCGAAGCACTTTCTAGGTAAAAAGAGATATTTTGGTCTTGTGAGGATTGCAGTTTAAGTTTATAAATAATTCAGGAAGTGAATCTGCCAGTTATCTTACAGTTAATGTTTTGTGTCATTATTTTTCTTTTTTCCCCTCTAATTTAAACAGCTTATTTAAGTGGTGCAAGAGGGGTTCAAATGGATATCTATACTAGAGCAATACACTGCTATTTTACTGAAGGAAGGTAGTAATGTTCTGGTCTCTGGGATGGAGAATCTGAACATAAATTTAGCAATTTTACATGTTTCCTTTTATTTTAGGATGGTAGTATTGAAGACCAGTAGAAAAAATGAAGTTGTTTTGCTGATGTGCTATATTGTAAGCACAAGACCACGTAGTTTTTTCTCTCAGAGGGTGGTGAGGCACTGAAACAGGTTGCCCAAGGAGGTTATGGATGCCCCATCCCTGGAGGCATTTCAAGGCCAGGCTGGATGTGGCTCTGGGCAGCCTGGTGGTTGGTGATCCTGCACACAGCAGGGGGTTGGAACTAGATGGTCGTTTTCAAGCCAGGTCATTCTATGATTCTATAATTTAGTTGTTATGTTCGTGTCACAATGCTGCATTCTGGGCCAGAGTTTTTTCTGTGTGATTCATTGGAGCACACCGTTGTTGAGACGTTTGCTCTGCCACGTGAGTGAAAAGTCTCTCTAAATAGTTAAAATGCACTGTAGGGTTTCTGCCAATGGATGGGTTCGTGTAACAGTATGCAGAAGCACTCGTCGGTCGCTTTGCACATTCTAAGAGATGATTCATGGAACGTGACCCTATAGTATATTTTCAAAGGAGGGATTAAATGTGGACGGCCAGCTAGTCTGCAGGCACATCAGAGTGAGGTAACACAGTTCAGATAATGCCGGTCGCTCGTACCTGTGTATTCCATGCCATTATTTCATAATCATTTAATGAGATATTTAAGTGTTGCTGTTGGTTTTCTGGGCGTATTCTGAGCGTATTCAAAATTCTGGAGGCAAGCAAGACACAAACCAGTTGTGTCACTACAGGTTCTGCGTGGTGCTGCAGAGGGGGAGCTGATTAACGCTGAGCGTAGTGGAAACCATTTCTCATGAAGGACATTTAAGAGAAAAACTGAAATGTTACCCTCTTTGGAACAGTAATACAGAAGAGTTGTTTTAGCCTCTCTCTTATCGTTTTGATAGAGTGCATTAATGCAGACACTTCATTTGCAAATCTTGTGAAAACAAGGTAAGCAGAAGAAAGGATACCGTAGCAGAATGAATCATTTATGCTTGTTTTGCTCTGTCACTGTTCGGGTGGTGTCAGATTAACTCGGTGTCATTTGAAATGCCCCATGTTGCCCCCAGAACCAGCACCAGTAAAAACCAGTAGGACTTGTGTTCAGAGGGAGCCGAACGAGCTTGAGAGCTGCTCATGCTCACCCAGGCCTGGCAACCAGAATAACTGGAACCTGGCTCCTGAGTGCAGCCAGTTCTGCACATGGTGCTGTGGGATGCCTGAGGCTGGAGCTCACTCTGGAGAGGTGAAAAAGTCTGCAGGCATGTATCATCTCTGCAGTGTATGGCCTGAGGTTTGTGAGTGGTGTTGATTGGGAAATCAGCATCCTTTCCCCCCTCCCCCCAAAAAAAACCCTGTCTGTTCTACAGCTGGAGGAGTTCCTTGTGCTGTCCTTGTGTCTCTGCAGATGTGTCTTGTGCCGTGTGTCCTTGCAGGCAGAAAGATTGGAAGAGAGGGCAGTGCGCATCCTGTCAGTTGAGTTCCTAAAATGGATGGAAAGCTGTGGCTTGGGTGGGGGCACTCGGAACACTGTGTTGCAGGAGGGGCATTGCCTTCTGCTGTCACAGCTCAGCTGAGTTTTGGTGTTCTGAAGGTCTGATGATGAAGTTGGATTGGTGGCTCCTTTTTTCTGTTCTAGGAGCCCCTCTTCCATGACACAGGACTGGTTGGGAAGGTCCTGCTGCCAGAGCTGTTGCTGATGGAACCATCCTGGGCTTCCATGCTCCCCAGAGCTCAGGCTGCAGACGGAGCTGAGTTAGGTAGCCAGGAGGTATCAGTTGTCTCTCTGAAATGTGAATGGTGAATCCCCGTAGTACGGCGTGGGAGAGTGGGCTGGTTGGCTTTAAAAAGGATGTCTGGGAAACCTGACATAGAGCTTAAATTTGGAAGTGCGTGGCGGGTGTGTGGCAGCATGCAAATAATAGCAAGAAATCCACGCTTTTTGTGAATCACTCCTATACATTCGGTGAGATTTCACTTACAGCACTGATAGTGAGACATTTTAGAATGGAACCTAGTACTTGCTTATTAATAAATAAACTTTTGTTAGCAGTCGTGCAGTCAGGCTGCTTTCTCCATTTGTATAGCTGGTAAAATAGCTGTGAACTTAAGTGGGGTTTTGCTTATGGGTAAACTATGCTGTCTGATTGCTGCTCAGTGCTATATGCACAACGTGCTGTGTAGTACAAAACGGGCAAAGCTGTTGTAATAGAACTTGCTGGCCTTGGGCCACTGGATTATAGTCATTTGTCACTCTAATGCCATTTCAGCAATGTAGATGTTCATTTCCAAAGAATTAAACATGCTGGAACTGCAGTTTTCCATGGAGGTGGTTTATGTGTGATCATGAAACATGCAACTTGGGATTATGGAACAAAGAGTTATGCTTCATGGTGAAAAAAGTGTGTGTGTGTACATACATATGCACAAACGTTCCATAATGAAGAAGTTAATAATTTCAAATAGGATTTGTAAGCTTTGATTTATGAAATTGTGATTTATAGGTTTAACTCTGTATTTTAAGCATTATTGCCAATAACGGTGCCATGTGGATTGTTTTTAAAACACTTAAAGGATTTTGCTAGACCGGTGCTCGTGGTGATATATTCATTAGGTCTCTCACAGTAAAACATTGAAGTACATGAGTCCTTTTCATTCTTTATTTGACTCCCTAATGCTTAATTTAATTGCAGATGTTCATGACATTTTAAATACATTTAAGAACCTTTTTTCTTCTTGTTTGACAGCGTAAGATCTGGGGGCCTCAGAACAAGAAAGATGCAGAGCTCTTGGAGTGAGTCCAGAGGAGGGCCACTGAGATGAGCAGAGGGCTGGAACACCTCTCCTGTGAGGAAAGGTTGAGGGAACTGGGTTTGTTTGGCTTGGAGATCAGAAGGCTCTGGGGAGACCTCATTGTGTCCTTCCAGTATTTGAAGGGAGCATATAAACAGGAGGGGGAGCAGCTGTTTGTGAGGGTGGATGGTGACAGGACAAGGGGGAATGGTTTTAAACTGAGACGGGGGAGGTTTAGGTCAGATATTAGGAGGAAGTTTTTCACACACAGGGTGGTGAGGCACTGGCACAGGTTGCCCAAGGAGGCTGTGGATGCCCCATCCCTGCAGGCATTCAAGGCCAGGCTGGATGTGGCTCCGGGCAGCCTGGGCTGCTGGTTGGTGACCCTGCACACAGCAGGGGGTTGGAACTGGATGAGCATTGTGGTCCTCTTCAACCCAGGCTGTTCTGTGATCTATTAATCCTCAGCACACATCACAAAGTCAGGTTCTTTCACCTATAGCTGGGCAATAGGTGGCTTAAATCACAGCAGTGCTGACCAAGTGATTGTGTGAGGCTTCCTGTCAGCAAACACCTCATGGAAAAGCATAACAAAGGTTGACACAAACTGAAGAAAAGCATTCTTAGGTTTTCATGATGGTCACAGAAGTTAGCATGGTATAAACTGAAATTTACAAAGGTGCTTTTGGGAATTTGGCTGTTTGCAGTATTGTTTTTGAATTAATGCATGGTAGTTTTAAGGAAGCGTTGCGTGGTGTTTGTCTCGGGATTTGGTTTGGGAAGAAAGGCACGTGGGTCAACTTTGCTGAATGTAAGGTTAGCATCAAGTGGAAAATCACTTAAGGGTTGGGTAACAGTTTGATACAGTGATTGGGGTTTGGCTTGGAGATGGAAGAGGAGGATGTCCTATCTGTGAAGAGCTAGATAGAGGAACATCTCTAAAGGCTCTGAGAAAAGATGCATTTTAAAAAGTCTTTTTTCAAAGAATTCTGCGCATGGAAGACTTTTTTTCCCCTTTTTGTTTGAACTGAACTGAGCATAGCAGCAGAAATAGCAGTGCTGCATTCCCTCAGTGCAGCAGGCATGTTTTTTTTGTACATTCAAAGCCTGCTGCAGTGATTCACGGGCTGCCTGCATCGCTTCTCCCTACCAAATTTGCAGGCTGGCGGGCTTACAAGTGTAATTTAAAACCCAGAAATCATATATCCTTCGTGCAAAGAGGCAGAGGCTTTTGTCACGAAAATGTTTTGTCTTGTTGGAGTCAGGATTCCTTTATAGGTAGTGTAGCAACATGTTTCCCAGTGGTCTTACAGCGTCAAGGTAATGTTAGCAGTGTTGTGGGTGCTCAGTAGCTTTGCCATATGCACATAGCTATCTCAGTGGGGACCTCTATATAGTTTGCTCTTTAGACTGTTGCAAAAACACACGTGTTTGAGGTTGGCTTAAAACCAGCTGATATTAGCAGCAAAGAGCCCCGAGATGCAGAGTGGATCCCTGCTGTCACGTGGCAGGAGCGAGCCCTTCGCTCACACTGACCTCTGTGCAAAGGCAGTGCTCAGCGCTGTGGTGCCAAATGTGGGATCCTCTCTCCTGGTTTTCTGCCGAAGTTCCTGCAGCACCTGCTGCGTGGTTGGTCAGGATCACATGAGTTTTAAAGGGGGAAATGAATTCAGTGCTAACTCTCTTGACAGAGTGGGAGTAGGGGAACTGCTGGCAGGAACAAAGGGGAGGTGGAGGTGAGATACAGACCTTCTTGTATCTTGCTGCAAGAATTGGGATGGGTGAAGAGGCAGATGGAAAACACCGCGTGGCTTAAAGGTAGCAATAGACAATTAGTTTGATTATACTCGATGTTTTTGGACCATGGTGTGATAAAAGGAGAGGGGAAATAGAGCAGAGAGGGAGAAAGAGTCATGGTCAGCACAAGCTAATGGCTGAATTGTAAGAGCAATCTATTTCTCTTGAGTTCAGTCAACCTTGGTCTACCCATTGAATCATATGGTCTCTAATAATAGCTGGTTGTTACTAAAGAAAGAACTGCTGTAACTGTCCATAAAACATGGAAAACCTCAATTGCTGTTCTTTTGCTGCCTTCAGGATACAAAACCAAAGCTGCCACTGTTCAAAAGGTTCTATGGAACGCAGTAGTTAATGGTTATAAAAAACAAAGTCAACGACAACTTATTTAGGCAATTCTCTGTGTTCATTTTCTTGGCTATAAGCTGTGATCACAGGCTGTGGTCCCTTCACAGGTTAAGCTTCTGTGAATTGCAGATAATGAAAGGTCCTCATGAAAATGAGACAAGAAGGCGTTTGTAAAACTGTTTGCACTGTTAATATACTTCAGTAGTGAGATACATAAAGTTATCATCCTGCATTTGCAACTGGCAAAGAATGTTGGCACGGCAGAATCCTAAAAAAGGTGAAAGAGGAATTGTCAGCTTTCAGAGCAGAAATAAAGCTGTTGGCTTTGCCCATGTTGACAAGTTGGCATTGTCAGGCTTTTGAATTTTACCCATGTCCCAAGCATCACACTGCATTGAGGTAGTCACTCTTGTTGCTGTGTATCAGAAGGGACTGCAAAGGGCAGAGCTGGTGTTTCAAAATGGTCTTAAAATGGGGTGGATGGGGGTGATGGGTGTGTATTAGACTTAGAGCTAACGATTGTCATGTAAAGGCCATTATTTGCCATAACTGCATCCTTAAAATAGAGATCTCTCAGACTTTTCATCGGCACTGACTCCTGGAATGAGGAGGGCAGTTGTGCATGATGTTTTTAACGTGCTTTGTGGTGCTGCTGGTAATGGCTGGTACTGTGCTTGGAGCCTGTGCTGGGCTGGGGAGATCCCACTGCTGCCTTAAGCAGCTTGTGGCTGTTTGCTGGGCTGCCTTCAGTGTGGGCATGGATTCCCATGACAGCATGACTTCAGTTAGTCTGAATTCTGAGTTTTGTAGCTTAAAATCTTCAGGCTTAGCTGAGAGCTGAGGTGTTTAATAGCAGTTTGCTTTGCGTGCCAATTTTTTTTTTATTACTGTTTGTGCTTCAAATTCATTTTATGACGGCCCTTAAAAAATGCCTGTGATTAGCGCACAAAAGCTTATTATGTTATCTTTGAAGGCTGCCTTCAAGTCTCAGAAACCAACACACTGATCTGCTCACTGAGAAGCCAAATTGCAGTATTTGATAATGGTAGCCCAGTAATTCGAAACTTGGTTTGTATTTTCTGTCTGTATTTACGAAACAGCCTATTCAGACAGTAGCTGAGTGCCTGGTTGTATTTACTGAATGCTTTTATGATTTCCAAGCATTGTTTTTTACTGCATTTGGCACTGAGGAAGTCAGTGTATACTCACGTTAGTGCATTCTTTCTAAAACTGCTTAAATTGATGCTGTTGGGAAGCAGAAAGTACGATAAATGCACAGTGTGCAAGTTGCAGTGTGAGGGTTGGGCTTCGTGCTGCTGGGCTGCTCCAGCACTGCTGATCAGGTGGCACCCGCTGCTCTTCTTGTGGGGTTCCTGAAAGTGTTTCACCTCCTTTGGAGTGCTGGGGAGAGGATGGAGATGCTGAGGTTGCAGAGGTGAGGGCCTGAGCAGGGCTGTGGGGGTGCTGGGTTGGTGTTCTGCTCATTTGTGCAAAAGGGAAGCTGGGCGCTACAAGGAGACCTCATGTAAGGGAAGATGTGATGCTACATCACAGCCAGTGATGTTCTTTTGATACAAGCTACCTAAAAATGGTTTTAATATCAACAGTGTTATTATCACTCACTAAAACTGCTGCCATAGTCGCACCCACTGGATAAAAAAAAAAAATCCAGTTTTCAAGGCTGCCATTTAAAAATAAGGCTGTTTCACATCCCTATAATCCGTGATTTAGTTGTAGCGTTATATTAGTCTGTGAATTTGTTTTAACAACTGTCTTGTATATAAAATTGTGCTGCAAGTACTTAAGCAGTTAAACCGTCCCTGAAGGAGGTGGCACACTCATGGTGTCCCAGTTTTCTTTTTAACTTTGGTACCCCTGCAGAATAGAAGTTGCTGCCATGGGCAGTGCTGCATTCTCTCAGGTTTCTGCCTGCCACTGCTCGCATGTCAGGATGGGAGAGGAGATGGATGGCTGCATGTGTACTGAGAATCAAAACAATAGTAGTGTCTTCAGTTTCTGTCTGCCAGCAGCACATTTGTCACCTGATGAGCTGATGGAAGGGACCTGGGCTCCTGCAGAGAGACAACAGAGTAAGAACCTCTCTGCTCAATTACTGTCTAATGTCAACAGTTAGAGAGCTTAAAAACACTGGAGAGGTAACATTTTTAATGTGGTTAGGCATGTTTTACTTTAATAAACACCTTGTGTCATTTACTGATTATTATTTTTTTTTTCCCTCCACATTGCTGTTTCATTTTCAGCTGTTTCCCTGTAAGGTTACAACCTGTTTTTGGCATTGTGCAGCTGCAGAGGGCAAAAATGTCACTCCTTGCTCCCAACCTCTTGGGTCTTCTACTTTGTACAGGCTCCTCACCTCTGATCCCGATCCCCAGTACGAAGAAACAGCCTGGATAGCTTTCTCTGGCTGAGGAGAATCATCTTGCTGATCTGTTCAGTGTGTGCCAGGGCTGGCTCAGGAGAAAAGGTTGGATTGGGATTGTGGCAAGTGGAAGAGGAGAGCAAAAGCTGTGCCTATGGAGAATGCAGTGCAGCAGATGGTACTTGGTTTTGATGGTCAGGCAGTGCTTTCTCTTACTGCCACTGTTAAACGCGTGGTGCCTTGCCAGGTAGTTACCCCTATGTGGGCTCAGTATCATTAGCTTCTGCGTTGTCTACTGTCTTATTTTTGGTGGCCAGTGTGGTTTTGGTTGGACTTTGCATGGCGTGTGTAGGTTCATATTAAACTTCCCAGGTGAAGTCTCACAGAACCACAGTTGCAAGTGCTCAGCATCACAGCCTGCATCACTGAATGCTATGTCAGGCCTTTAGAGGAGTCCCAGCAGCCTTGCTGGGTGGGCTCAGTTCCCTTCTGAAATGCTAATCTGTGTTGCTTGTCAGGTTAGAGTCCAGACAGCTAATTTTTACCTTGCCTAATCTTAGCCACCTTAAATCCTACCTTGAGTAATTGCTTGTGAAAAGCGTTGTGTGGGTGACTTGTTCAGTTCTGCTGCTGTTGAGGATAGGTTGTAGTTTTCCACCACAGCAGTTATGAAGAAGCTGTCCATTCTTTTCCCACAGTTCTTTATTTCCCTGTGTGTTTTTTAGCTTGCTTGACAAATTGGAAGAGCAGTGCCTGGTATAACATCATCCCCTGGGATGAGTCCGTATCGATCCTGTGAAGTATTATTCCTTTGAGAAGATGTGAACGGTAGAAATGAGCAAAGAATGTATTGAATGCACACAAATGAGTAGGACTCAAGATACAACCTGTCTTCGTTTTTATGCAGCTTTGCATTTGAGCACTCTATTTGAGAAGTGTAACCTTTTGGTGTAATTTCCTTACCTTAAATAATAGTGTGCCACTGGAGTCCTACTGGTAGTGTTCACAAGGTTAGCACCTGTAACTGCACTGTAAAGGGCATCGGCTGTTTGAGCTCATAGAGCAATTCACAAGAGAAGGAAGCACGAGCTGAGATGCAGGCTGCTGTGGTTGGGTTACAGGCACTTCTGACAGTCATGCATTTGTGCAGTTCCAGAGTTTTGGGTGATACTTCAGCTTTCGGAGAGGAGAATTTCTGACAGGCACAGATGAGTTCTTTCCATTCTTCTTCTGTGCTGTCCCCACTGGTAACTTCTGATCCTGTGATCCATTTAACACTTGTTTCCTCCTTCTTGGCCTCATCAAGCCAATTGTAATCTCCTTAAACCACTTCAAAATGTGCTTATATTCAAACACGTTTAATTTCATAAAACTAGGGAGATTTTCCTCCCATATCTCTACCTTCTTTTAAAATTACTTAGTAACCTTAACAACCTTGCCCAAGTTTAGAGGTATCGAGTGTTTGGTTTTTTTCTTCTTATTTCAAATTGCAAGTTTGAAGGATAAGAGTTGCCTACGAGGTAAGAGCAGGTACAGTAAGCACAGAAGAAGAAAAACTTTCTGCTGCCTGGGTGCTGTCAAGCACCTTTGATGCTGGCTGGCTAGCAGCCCTTCCAGGGTAGCCTGCCTTTGTTCTGGTAGCCACGGGCACCCTGCCTTGCCTGGCTTGGAATGTGCTGCTTCCTCCATGCTACAAACTTAAGCTGGTAGGAGGGAGAGCACACGTGCTGCTTGTTCTTCCACAAGTGGAAAGAAGCTTGCTGGAAATGATCCTTCCAAATATCTCAGTTGCTAAAATACCTGCTGAATAAAGCTTTTGTAAACTTCAGGGAAATACCAATTTATATCGTATGTCTGGAATTTGGGTGGGCTTGTGTGAGCTGTTCAAAGACAGTTTGCTATTTAATGTGGCCAAAACATCATTCTCCAGATGTAAAACCAATTTTACTGTGCGCTCAGAGCTTCGTTCTGCTGTAGGTATCTTGCACAAAGGTTACAGCCTTAATGATTACAGTCTGGCAGAGAAGAACAAGGGCTAACACTGAGGCATTTCTGCTGGGAAATATTAGATAAAATTAGTAAGAGATTGTTTTGACTGTCTCACAAGAAAATAGTAGTTAGGCTGGCTGTGTTCTAGAACAACTTCATGTTCCAGCTTCACTTTGCAGTGCTTGTTGTGCTGTAGTAAATCAGATTATTTTTTGTTTTCATTATTGGAAAAGTTCAGAATTTGCATGCTCGTGCAGTAACATGTTTAGTGCAAGCAGAGCATTGGACTCAGTGTCTGCTAATTGCTAGCAACCAGCTTGGAGCTGGTGTCACAAAGGAAGAGCTCTGTGAAGCTATAGCTCTCCTGTCACTGGGTGATTGCTTTGGGTTTCCAAGTAAATGATAAAAGTGCATTGCTCTCATTAAAAACAAAATCTTCACCTCTGTTCTAGCATTACTTAAAAAGTAAAGTAGTGGCTGTTGGTTTGGAGCTGCCTCCTTCTTTGCAGAAGGAAATCTCCAGAGGGAAAAGCTGTGAATGAGAAATATGGAGGTGGCATTGCTGAAACTGCCCTGCTTTGGAGGATGGAAGATAATGAGTCTTCCCATGGGTGTGGAGGGTATGCTGCTCTCATAAAGTAAATGATGTCTGTGTAAGGTGATGGGATGATTTTTATTCTACTCCACCTTTCCCTCCCTAACTATTGCCGGCTTCTTCAAGCTAGTTACTCTTTGTGGCAGCTGCTGTTTGTTTGAAATGGAAGAATTCCAGTAAATACCTTCTTTTTGGTAACAAAAAGAGGAGAGTACATAACAGAATTGGTTTTGGTATAAGGTGACAGACTTTTGGCAGGTATCTTTATGATTATTGATTAGTGCACTGTTCTCACTTAAAATGGTACATGGTTGATGAAAGCTAGTGGTAATGGAAGGGCACAGCCTGCTCTGCTTTTGTGCATATTTGAAATAGAGTCTTCATGGTAAATTGGTCTGCTTGTGTTCATACTAGGCAGAGGTGTGTGTGAAAAATGCCATACTTCCTTTAGCTGTAGGAGTTCTGTAATAAGATCCAAGAAATCCTAACTGACAAAAAAGGGAGAGCAGAGTCATGCAGTGTTGGCATTCTTATTTATTTATTTTGTTAAGCCTGTGATTGCTTAAATGGAAGGAAGGCAGAGTTGCACTGACTCATGGTCTGTGCTGACCTACATTTACCTAGCTCAGATCTGTCTCCAGGCACTGCCTGCATTTGTTCATGTTCTAGTTCCAAGCTCCAGGCTAGTGATAAAGGTCTCAAAGCTGGGCTAAGTTTGCTCACAATTCATTGGGTTTTCAACTGTTAAAAGCATTTATGTGCTTGGGGGGCGCCCCCCCCCCACACCCCACCTTATTTCTGTAGTTCTTTTTTACAAAAATGGACAATTTAATATTTAGTAGTTTGGGGGTTTTTTTGTTCAGTCTTTCTAGAGGATAGCATAGCATTTTTCTTTCCAGAAACTTATCTGCCTAAAATACTGCTGTTTTGGCTGTGATACAGCCGTGAAGACAGCCAGTGGTCGATCTCAGCTCCTGGATATGGGAGCTTGCCCATTTTGTGTTGTGCTTTTTAAGCACCTTAGCAATATGTTGCATGGGGTTTGAAAGATCAGAAGGCTTCGTGTCAAGCAAGCGATGGTCCATGTGCTAAGGTAAGACTTAATGGATTTCAGCCTCAAAAGGAAGGAAAGCTGAAGAAAGGTTGTTTTTTCCTTTTCAAGGAAACTTGACCAAGTGTGAAGTAAAGGGTGTGAGAGAAGCACTTTATGTACTGCTGGGACAGCTTTAAGATTTAAGAGTATTTTCTCTACTGATGACACCCAGGTGTGCTCATACACGCAGCTTTCTGTTGCCAGCACTGTCTGCAGGGGTCAATTCCTTCCTCTACTCCAGCTTATCCTGAGAACTTCCACAAAACAGACTTAGTCTTAAAGACATATTCGTGAGCAAATTGTGTAGTTCGTGGTATACGTGAAATAGCTGAATAGTTTATGTGTATGTGAACTAGTCTTTACTCGTTATGCCTTCTGCTTAGATAGAGTTGAATTATTTCTTGCCACCAGCAAGTAAAAACTGCATTTATTATTATTTTTTTTTACTCCAGTGGAGAAGCAGTTGAAGTGGGAGCGTTTGCAATTGGAAAACTAATTTGACTGCAAGATCTGAAGCTGTTGGTTATCAGATGAAAGCCAATTCAGTGCTGCTTGAAAGCAAGAGTTGACACTTCATTTTCCTAGCTTT
The DNA here is from genome assembly GCF_019238085.1 of Lagopus leucura. NCBI lineage: Eukaryota > Metazoa > Chordata > Aves > Galliformes > Phasianidae > Lagopus > Lagopus leucura. The sequence goes on along the minus strand of NW_024962271.1, from coordinate 791,968 downwards.
CTTATTGCACAGGTGATGCCAAGATAATGATGCATGAGCAGTGCTATTTCTACCTGCTTTTCTAGGACAAGAGCTGTGTAATGTGTTCCTCTAGAGAGGGTTCATGTGGCTGTGCTGGAACAGCAGCAGAGATTGCATTGCAGGCAGGGGGTAACATTTTGGAAGTGCTTAAGGGAGAGCACAGCAAAAATACCCAACAGTCCACATGGAAAGAGCTTGCAGGTCAGGCACTGTGATCCTTTGGGGTCCTCCGAGAGTATTTTTCCCCTTGTTGCAATGAGTTGTGTTTCTGCTGCTTTTGTTTGCTTAGTTAAGATGTTGATTAGTTATGGTAGAGCTGGAAAAGTGCTTCTGCTTTTATTACTGTGCTATGGAAAACGAATTTTTTTGGTGAGGATTTATTTGGTTAATTGTCATTCTGTAATTTGTGGTACAAACACAGGCAGTTAGCATTGAGGATTTAAAGATGATGTCATTGATGGAACTCTTTGTTCAAAATAGCATAAAATTTGCTGGAATGCAGACATATTTCACACTATTGTAACCAAATTATAGGGATCAATTTAAAAGAGCATTTCAGTTTTATTGTCGATTTTATTGGTGTTTCAAATGACTGTTAAGAAATCCTGGGGGTGTTGCTGTGAAAGAAGTGTTTGACAGAACTTTGGGAGGCATGTACTTGACACAGGGGAATTCAATCCCTGCCAGCTTCACTGGGCTCATCCAGTACTCTCAGCTTGTAGGAAAGAAAAAAGTACACTGGGAAAGTGGTAGACACTGCTTTTGAAAGAAACTGCATCTGCAGTGTGTTTGTGTAATGTTCTAATGTGTCACAATTATAGTTAAGAGGGAGGCAAAGGGAAGGGTCTCTTTATATTGTGATAACAGGAGCTCAGAACTCCAGTTGTATCTGATTCTGGTGTGTTAGCAGCTTTTTTATATTACATATCATGTTTTGAGTTTAGTTCTGGACCTTTAATTACAACATTTGGATAGGTTTAATAACGTATGTGTCTGGCATATGGTCAGATTTGGTTGCAGTTGTGAATTGCAAAATGGAACGGATCATCAGTACTCCCCAGGTTTACTGCCTTGTTTTTCCATTCTAGGAAGAGGTCTGAAAGCAGTGGAAAGGTGATAGAGGTGGATTTGTTTCTCCCAAGAGTTCCCCAAAGTCTCCTCTTCTTCAGCCCCCTGCAGGAGAGCCTGTTGTTTTCCATCTACTTTTCTATTATTAGCTACAGGTGGAAGATAGTTGAAATTCATAATTTGAGAGTATTTTCACACTGTTGTTTATCTGTGGCAGAAATGGAGCTCGCTGCCAGGCTTTCGAGTTATTTGAAGGATCCTTGAGTGCTCTTAATGCCAAGTTGATGGTTGTTCTTTAAAGGTGGATAATCTGGAGAGCAGCAGGAGACATGCAATGCGAAATACGTACTGCTGGAAAGAGAGAGGATTGCTTCTTGGGAGCTGGAGCAGGAAGCTTGTGCGTAGGTTGCAGGGTAGTTGGAAGGTAGATCAGATTTAACTCTGAATTAAGCCTCTTGGGGATTATGTATCTTCAAATGTAGGTCTAGGGCCAACATTACAATAGGAAATTTTCACAACTCTGTGATGGCATGACAGAGCTTTATTCCCAAATCCGGTGTTTGTAGAAGACCAGGCTCTCCTCCAAGCATTATTCCTGCTCTACCTTGTGAGTTGCCATTGACATCATTGATTGCTGCCTGGCATGCTCTGCAAGCTGATGCCCATGTTTGTCAGGGGGTGTAGATTTATTGATTTCTGAGAAACACAAGTGCTTAACTGTAACTGGCTGTAATTTTCAGGTTGGATGTCAGGGGGGAAGTTCTTTACTATGAGTGTGGTGAGGTGTTGGAACAGGCTGCCCAGAAAGGCTGTGGATGCCTCATCCCTAGTGGTGGTCAAGGCCAGGTTGGATGGGGCCCTGGGCAGCCTGGTCTGGTGTATGAAATGTGGAGGTTGGTGGTCCTGCCTGTGTCTGGGGGGTTGGAGCTTCGTGATCCTTGAGGTCCCTTCCAACCTGGGCCGTTCTGTGATTCTATGTGAATTCTGCTTGGAAGCAAGCTTAATTTTTGTCCTAAAAAGAAATTTTGTGAATTTCTTGGAGTAATGAAGTTTAGCTTTTCACTACTGTAATCTTGTAATTTTGGGAGTATTTTTACATTACCATGCGTATTTTGGTTTATGTAGTATCCATAGTAATATATGTGGATAAGAAAGCAAGATCCCGTCTCATCTCCACGTGACTCTTTCATCAAAACTTCTCTCAGTAGTAGTATTGCTCAGGGAAGTGATGTGTAGTTATCTGTGCTGTTCTAGAAGGTAAAACTGATGGTGTGTGGGGCTTATGTGAGCTGACACCACTCCAGTGTCTCACTTGTTTGCTGGTTTAGAATTGGTCACGGGTTGCGCTGGAGCTCATGCTGTGGCTGCCTCTCTTGTCTGAAGGAAAATGCAGTGTGTAGAGTTTTGGTGGCTGAAATAGTTTGCTAAAGACTTAGGGAGAGTGAGGGCTGGGATGCAAACAGGTACGTTTCTGGCTTTCAACATACGAGCCATTCTGTTTGCCAGTATCTTAAAATACAGGGTACTTTACTATGAGTATACGAATTGCACAGAATGTAAGTCCTTCTTTAACAAAAATCTTTTTTTCTCTTTCATTTGTAGTATATTTTTGGGGAGTTCAGCCCTGATGAGTTTAATCAGTTCTTTGTGACTCCACGTTGCTCTGTTGAGGTAAGATCTACTTTTCCTTACCAACATTTTAAAGCTGCACCTCTTGGCATATATTTGAAATATAACTATGCAGTTTTTGTCATTCTCTTAGCTTGCTAATTTACACACTGAAGGTATCGAACAGAAGTCTTCATGTATGAGGATGTTAAGTCAATTTTTGGAAATAAGAAATGGATTATTCTGCCTTCTTCCTGTCATCTTTCAGAGCTGCAGTAGCTGACGTTGTAGCGATAAGATGTGGAAAATGAGTTATTCATCCCTACCATCCCTATTATCTCCATTTAATTGCCTTTTTCTTTCCTATTTCTTAAGAGGTGAATGTAGGTAATTTCAGCAGTGTTCTTAGTTGTGAGTAAGGTGAGCTTCTAAATCTTTTGAGCCTTTTGAAGCTGTTTTTTGTGTGTTTTAAGTATTTTCAAAAGGAACTCTAATTATCAAACCTACTCTAAAAACAGAAGGGCTGGGCATGAGATCTGAGAAATGAGAATGTGTAACTGGTGTAGTGTACCTCTATCAGCAATAAAGATGCTTAGAGACTGTAGGCAGTGGGTCAGAAATTGAGAGATAACTTCTACTTGCCTTTAGGGATATTTTTGTATCTTCTGTGGGAGATGGGAAGCAGTGTAGAACAGATTTTCAGGTAAAATGTTTCTTCTGGTTTTTATTACTGTTTCCTCTCCATTAAATACAGTAACAGCAGCGTGATGCTTGTGTCACACAGCAGGTATCCTAACGTGAAAGTGTTGGATTTCAGCTTCTTTAAAGCTACGCTCACAAAGTATGTTGAGGAAGCATGAACCTTCAGTGTAAAACGAAGCAGGACTGCTTCAAATACCTGTCTCAAGAGCGAACACTGCTTGCTGGTTAGCTGTCAAAAACAAAAACTGATGAACAATGTTCCTTAAATTTGTCCTTGATCTGGTTCACTTCAATGTTTTAATTATCTGGATGATGGAAAAGAAGAGCTAGATTATAAAACTGAGGTTGTATTTGACATAAATTCTGTTTGAGGACAGTGCCAGCCCTGGGAGTCCCAGCACCTGTTGGTGCTGGTGTCCTTCTGAAGTCCCTTACTTACCTATTGTCGGAGGCGAGAGACTAATTAAAGCTAAAAGTTGTCTGTAATTCTCTTCTGAGGTAACTTTTTGAACATATGTTCTCTCAGATATCAGTTGGTTGAATTTATCCAGATGACCCAGTTGCATGAAACAAGTAAACTCAGAAATCTCTTCTGTACACGTGGTGGTGATTAACCAGGTGTATATAGTGACCAGGAGGTGGGCTATTGTATTTTTTTAGTCTTTTTTTTTCCCACTTGCTATTTTAGTAAGCCATTGGAATCAGAAAAAGGAATGGATTACAAGTTTCATTGTGGACTGAGGAGTGTAGATTTAAATGGTAGTTTTTTTTTCTTAAATGTAAAAATACATATAATCTCTGTTCAGTGCTAATTTAGATAATAGATTCTTAACAGCTTGGAGCCTCTCTTCCATTTTGATTTTTGATGTGGAAATTTGATGTACTGATAAGATGTTCTGTTGTTTACAGGTGGATTTTACAATATACGTCCTTGTTAAGTGCATTGCTAATAATGTAGTTATATAAGTATTTTCTAGCTAGCTCTGATAAACCATTGTCCACAGTGCTTTAAATAGGTAGCATGTAAGGATTTTTAGTTCTGTGGAAGCAAAGACTTCACTGGATGCCCTTGAAACTTGTTGTACTGTTAGATCAATATTACAGCCCCATCAAACTGCCTGATGTCTCCCACTGGAGAAGGAGTTCAGCTGTTCTCCAGGCAGCTGTGGGGCTGCTATGTAGCAGTGGCAACCAGTGTGTGGCAGGCACAAGAGAAGGAAGGCATCCACCTGCTGGGGAAGACTAGGGAGAGGCAGTGGAGGAATTAGAAATTGCCCACCTCTGATTATACAATAGAAAAGGTTCTATCAATCTTTAAGTCCCTAAAACGGTGCCAGTGTTTTATACTGGAGTAGTTTACAATCCAGATGGTTTCTGTGTGCTGGGATTATGTTCTGCTTAGATTGATCGTCAGAAGTACTTGTTTTTGTTAAATGTAATTACTTCAATGTTAGGTAGAATGTTACCCTTGAAGCATTTCAGCTAGTAGCTGAACCAGGTCAAGAGTCAGAAGGTATTCACACCTAAACCTTTTGTATAAAGCTCTGTTTTTATTCTTTCTTGAATGATATGGTCTATCTTTGCTTCAACTTTTACTTGAAAGGAAGATTTTTTTCTTGTTTTCAAAACTGCAGTGAGTTGACGAAGGAGGATCTTGATACTGCGAGGTGAAGTGGTTTAGAAGTTGATGAGCCTATGGTGTGTAACCAAGATAATCTTTATCTTTCAGTAATGGTGGTAATCTGCAAGGACACTTGAAGCTACAGTAAAGGATTTTCTAAATATAGAACCATGAGTTCAAGGCACACTCTCAGAAAATTAGACCTTAACAGCGGGGTTATTCTTGAAGTATCCAGATGTTTCAAATGAAACTGTTATTAATGAGAATTTATTGCATTTCTTTATACAGCTTCCCCCTTACAATGAAACAGTTCCATGCGGCATTAAGTCCACAGGTAAGTGCTTCATCGTGGTGAGAATTCAGCATCCACTTCTGAAAATGTAGTTTTGAAACTTTCCCTAAAACTATACAGGTTCTCTTTAGTTTTTTTCATTAGAACTCAGCAGTGTATCATCAGGTTGCTTTTTTTTAAGCCCATATGTTGTAAGGGACTGTTTGAAGATGTCGTGTTAAACATCAGCTGATCAGCGTGGATGTACTTCTCAGTTGTGCTGCCACAATCTTAACATCTTGCTCAAATAGTGTAGAATGTAACTGTGAAACTGTGGAGTGCTGGTCTTGCTGGCGAACTTGTACAGAAGGAACTACTGGAGTTTCTTTTGTGACCCTTAGGGAACATAAAGGAAGCTGGGATTTACCCAGACATAATGAGAATGACACAAATGTCATCTAGATCTTCTTCCATTTAATCCAGATGTTTAACTGGACATTTCTCAGAAGTACTTACAAAGACCCAAATGCACATATTTAAGAATGAGGTATTATGCTTAGCAACTTTGGCCTTGCATTTAAGAGCAAATAAGATAGTTACAAAAGGGACAAGAGGCCCTGCTTGAAAGCACTATTGGAAATCAGGCAGCTTTATATGTAGTGTAAGACTAGTTTTAGGATCCCAAGTAATTTTAAACAGGAGTTTGACAAGTTCATTAAAAGGGCTTTATGGTGGTCCAAACTGGTACTGGTGGCAGGGATGCCCAGTTCTTTTCCCCTGCTTTGTCTAACTATGGATTTAAACCATAGATTTTGATGTTAACAAGCTGTACAGAAAGTTGGTTTGTACACATGTTTTTCAGATCATTCCTAGATCCTGAGAGAGTCCCTCCCAACCTTGAGATTAGGTAATGACAGTGAATTAGGTTTTGCTTGAGAAGTGTCTTTAATGGGCTTGCACTGTACTGTGCATGCATGTTATTGCTTTGGTGGCTGCAGAAGAAACTGTGGCAACTAAAATGGAATGCTGTGCTTATGCAGAATATTTGTAATTACATTGAGATGACACGTACTGACCACGTTGTCACTCCATAGCCTAATTTTTTCTACTTATCTCAGCATTTAATTTTATTACATAATTAGAAGACTTGTTAATACTTACTAGGAATAATCGAATCACAGCTGAAGCTCTAATATTCAGACTAATTAGTACTAAGTGTTCACAGCTTTGGTTATTGTACGTAGACTTTGTCCTGGAAGCGTTTGCTGATACTTGTTTCAATATGCTGTCATGTTGTTCCTGACAGATGCATCTGTTTCAGTCCGTTCACCCATTGTACTGTGAACTAGATTGAAACAAAATTGCCCAGAAGCCAAGTGGAAAATCAAAACAAATAGAAAAAAATCACCTCATTTTTCAGAGGAGTTTCACACAATCTTTTGGCAAATGAGCTTCTGCCAGGCAGCCTGTAGACTAACTGTAGGGTAGCTATTGCTGCTTATTATTTAATTCCTGCTGTAAGGTGTGAAGTTAAATTCCTTGCTTGCGATCTCCTAATTTGTATTTAATGCTGGAATGTCAGTTGTGCTCTTGGCTAGATTTTGTCCAATGGAGTTCATGTTGTGCCTTCAGCTAAATTAACCTTCTGCTCAGTGATAAGCCATATTTTGTTTTCTGCTCTCTTCTTGCCCTGGGTTGGCTCTTGTGATTGTCTAGTCCATGGTATTAGTCCACCAGAACAGAAGAAAATACTCTCTTGGACTATTTTTCACCAGGTTAGTTTTGGGCAGCGCAGGTATGGAAGCTTACAGGAGGAGCTGGCGAGGAGGATATACCTGAGACCTCTCACTTTGGGCTGTGGTAGAGTTAACTCACAAAAGGAAACCCCTGTCTTTCTTTCAAAGCAATTATTGTTATTATTTTTTTTTTTTAAACCGAGATTTTGAAGAAGAAACAAGTCCCAGATCATTTGAAATTGGTAGGAATTTGAAATGTGCAGCCATTCGTTCTTACCATCGTTGAATATTACACGTCACCAGTGGTAGAGAACTAGCTCTCAGTTTATATGTGAGCTAACAAGTTACTACAGAAGGAGATGAACTAATCTGCAATAGTGTCCCTTAAAACCTATGCCCTGCATTTGCAAGCAGACAAAGCAGTAAATGGTTGTGAGCAGAGTCACCCTGTGCACAACCCTGGTGAGCCAGTTAGTGCTGCTGCTGAGCAGAGTGAGGTGATGCCTGAGATCTCCCAGCCCTTCCCTCTTAGGTGGATATCAGCAGCATCTTTCCACCTCCCTGCCTCTGAGCCGCTGATTTTAGAGAGAATTGAGCCCTCTCTTCTGGTGACAGGCAGTGACTGCAGAATTAATTGGTGAAAGGTGGCTTGACAGGCGTGGAGTTGGAAAATGCATTCACTCAGGTGTGTGGGGAGGGCTGAGCAGGTCTGAAGTTCAGGCTCTTGTTAGCACCCTGTAGGAAAGTAATCAAACCATTACGAGGAGACTTTTCTCTCTCTTTTCAAGTTTCCTTCAGTCTAACTGGCAGCAAGATTGAGACATCAGATGTGTTTACTTCTCATTTGGTTAAATAAAGCACTGAGAGAAAAGCAATTAACATCTGTATTTACGTTTTTATATTGGCATGAAATTATATTTGGAAATTGTGTGAGATATTGATCATGTAAAATGTTTATTATTACTTGATTTTTTTTGTTTGTTAATTTGTAGTATTGTTATTGCATGTATCAGACCTCAGCACACGTTGAATGTGTGTTACTCTTCATTTGGTGTTATATAAAGCTGTGCATTTCACTTTTTTTTTTCCTCTGGTTAATATTTTTCCCAGACGATTTCTCTAGATTGTTCCAAAACCTTTCAAGTGCAGTTTTGTTGACAGTTATGTATCAAAATATTCTCCAGACACTGTCCTTCCATAGGAGGATAACAGATAACAGCCTTAGATAACAGTCTTAGAAGTTTGAGATGTGCCTTTTAGCTTCACATCTTTTGAGGGAACATAGGATGTAAAAATGTCCTTGAAACAGCGACCTTTGTATCATAGAAAGACCTGCAAAACTAAATGACCAGCAAGCACTACGGTGTGGACTTACCTTTAACAATTCTGAGATGCCAAAATTTCATTAATTTTATCTCTTCATGGAAGTAGTTATAAATAAGTTAGGCAGTAGCTGGAGCACGTGCATTGTAAAACTGAGTTCCATGACATTGTGATGCTTTGTGACTGACAATATGCAGTGATACTGCAGCTTACTGTGGGAGTATTTGTCTCATTTCTTTTATGAATTCATCCTGACATCTTCTTTAAATGCAACCCACCAGTTTTTCAGCACTGGCTGTACATATGAGTTGAATGTTGACTTACACTGGGGTTTATCTGTTATATGAGACTGATCTCAAGGTGAGAAATACATCACAATGTCATAGCCATGGATTTGGCTGTCGTAAAACGTGGTAAATTATTGATGAGCAGAGAGTTCAAAAAGCTGCAATCGCATCGTTTCCATACGATTAAAAGTATTTTTCAATTAGTGATGGTTATAATAAACCTTTACATGCCAGGGAAAAGAAAAAATGTGAGATAGCTTTTAAAGGCTTGTGCTTTCTAGGTTTCTGTGGAAAAAGCTGGCTTTGGAAGAAATGTGGGGTTAAATATTGCACTATATTCTGTACGATCTTGTTCAGTAACTAATTCAATTCAGAATATTTCTAATGTCATTGGGTTTAAGTTGCTCTTAGTGGGTCAGTTTAACAGGTGCTCCTTGCACAAATAGTGCAGCAATTTTGAAAATTACAAACTGCTTAAGAAGTGCTCCATAGATCTCAGGAAAATGATGTTTTGGAAATGGTCTTTAGGCTTGATGCAAAGAATAACAATGGTTGTTGTTCGAGAGAGGGTTGCTTGTTTTGTGAGTTGCAGGAAAATATATTTTTTTCTTGGTTTTTTTTTTTTTTTGTGTGTGTGTTTTTTTTTGATGGATGTCATTCAGTAACTCAGGTTTACTTTCTTTTATTCAGGGGAGGAATATCAGAGAATTGAATTTGGTGTTAATGAAGTTATTGAAACGGAATCTTCTGTCCTAAACAACACCGACTACAGTATTTCAAGCACTCTGAATCCTCAGGCTCCAGAATTCATTCTCAGTTGTGCACCTGCTCAGAAAACCCCTGATGACAGCCTGGGTGAAACAAACTACAACTCAATTGACTGCCAGTTCTCTGACCCAACCCTCACTCTGGATAGTGGTTCTAATGCTGAAAATGACGGCTTGTCTGGAGGCCTTGGACAGAGGGAGCGTAAAAAGAAGAAAAAAAGACCCCCTGGATACTACAGTTACTTGGAAGATGTCAGTGATGGCATGGCTCCCACAGAAGCTCTTGTAAATGGCCACGCAAATTCCTCGGGACTTAACAGTATCAGCACTGAGGATACGGAACTGACGGGGGACATCCCCTCTCTGGCCACCCCAAGGACTTGCAACAGCTCGGACAATTCTGTGGACTTCGTTCACGAAGCTGTTTCTGATGATTCTGTTTCTAGCGCACTAGACAATACCAGGACTGCAGGGCAGCCTGAGGTATGCAGGGTTACTAATTCTGAACAGTTTTGCATCCCCTCAGAGACTGGCAGAGATAGCCCTTTAAGGACAGCTGTTGTACAGCCTTATGCTGGTACTGATACTACTGAAAGTCATGGCGTTACTAATGGACAAACACTTGAATCCTCTGGTGAGGACACAGCTGCCAATGGGGTAGAATTGCACACTGTGGAAAGCACTGACTCAGACCAAGCTAAGCCTGAGGAAGCTTCACCTACTACTGAGGCAACAGCCACGGTTGCAGGATCAGTCCCTGTTAATCAGCCTGCGAAGTCGTGGGCTAGTCTTTTTCACAATTCCAAGCCCTCTGCTTCCACATCTGTGGTCTATGTTGAGACTAAGTATACCCCTCCTGCCACATCTACTCTGGTCCCTGAAAAACAGGTTGAAGTCAAAGAGGGGCCTGTTCCAGTTTCAGAGGATCCTGTAGCCATAAAGATTGCAGGTATAGTTATTACACACGAGTGGATGTTACAGTTAGAAGAGTACTATTAACTTTGCTTGTGAACAGGAGTGTACAGTATTGATAGGGAGGGTTCTTAGGGTGACTGTAGAATGCAGCTATGGCAGGTGTAACTTTAAATGAGCTGTTTACCTTAGTAAATATTGCAAGGTGTTATCATTTGAGCCAGGTGCAGTAAAAATACTGCCACTTTTCAAACAGTGTGTTTAAATGATCTGTGATTTCTAAAACAACAGACTAGTTGCATCCAGCTGTGTGATATTGTAGCAGGGAGGGCGTGTTAGAAAAGCTTGTGTCATATTACCCAGTACAGATTGTGTGTAATGCCTTGCAGCAAAATGTGTTAATGTATTTATTCCAAAGTAGCTAAAATTCTTGATTGCTTACAGTAGCATAAGTGTGATGGCTAAACAGGTTCTGCTTCAAGAATTCCAATTCAGGAGACGGTCATTGGGTTTATTGACATGCTGTTGGAATGATCCGTCTTCCAAATATTGAGGAATTGTCTTTAACCATTTGAAAGTATATTATTTTATTCAGAAACAGTGCTATCATGGTCTATTAAAAGGGTAATCATAAGAAACTGTCCAAAGGGTGCATTTAGAAAGATTATGTGATATAAAGGCTTGGACTCTTGGTATTGTCTGTGGTTGTTATGAGAAATACTAGAACTTGAATGTGACTGTTTTCCAACTGAAACTGCAAAAACATGAAGAAAAATAGCCTGTTAATTGTGTTTTGTCACTACACAAAAAAAAATTATTTAGAAATTGTGAAATAGTCCATGTGGAAAACCTTGTGTGAAATCCCACTGATTTACGCCAGAAGTTAATTTAAAAGCACAGCAGCAGCTCACATGTGACAACATCAAGATGAAGCTCATTCTTCTACTGCAACTGGAAGCTGATGTGGAGATTTCTGTTCAGAACAGCCTGCAGCGTGTACCTGCCTCTCATCCACTTGTTCACTCAGTAGTGGTTTCACAGCTTATGACTGTCTATTGAGGGGAAAGCTAATTCTGTGTCTCTTTCACTTGGGTGTCACAAACACAGTTGACTGTATCAAAGTATGGTGGTTTGTAAGAACCTGAGCGTGCAGAGTAGTTCGTGCTTTCCGAAACTTCAGATGTCAGATGGTGATGAATCTTAATACTGTTTTGTGGCAACCATAACAGTAGAACTGCCTACCACAGTTGTAGGCTTGTCTGGGCTGCTGCAGCTTTAGCTTTGTAGACATCGACTGTTTCTGTACAGTTTTTTGCCACCAGGTGGGAGCAGTGCCTTTTCTTTTGTCTCTAGTATATTGACATAGCAGTATTCCCATGCAGTTTTCTTTTACACCTTCACTGTTGAAGAGGAATAAAATGATTATCAATCCTTTCTCAGTGGAAAGGAATCCATCTTCTCACCGTGGTTAATTTAGGTAGGAGTTACACTCTAGATCACATGCACCTGATTTCACTATAAAATGGTTCCTTGATGATCTGCATTCCATGTATACAGTGCCTTGCTCTGTGGAAAGAGGGGAGTTTCTTCATTTTCTTTTTTAAATGTTAGTCTTGCTTGGGAAGAAGTACATCAAGTGCTTTGCTCATACATAAAGAAGTACAAATCAGATATGAATTGAGTTCAACAAGCAAAAGGAGCAAGTCTTCTGCTGGAGCTCTGAGGCCCTTCTGTACAGCTTTTATTTGAGAACAGGTGCTTGAGACACAAGAGCAAAAATGTCTTTTCCACAGACAGATTAATTTCACCAGTGATTACATGGGGATTAATGGTTCATAGGCACCTTGAAATTAATTTGCTGCTATTTCATTCAGTCTGCAGAAGCCTGTGGCTTCTTAATCCTCAAATGTGAATGAAAGCTCACAGGATAAAGAGGTGAGAATCAGGGCTAGTAGGTAAAATACTTCAATAGACTTCATGTTACTCTTTGTTGGGGAAAAATCACTGAACAGTTTTAGTAAGTGGCTGAGATATGCTGTGTGCATCTGGCAAGGAGTCAAGGGATGGTCACTTAACTGAAAATGCAGGAAAATTCAGTGAGGGAATCTAAAAAGATATTTGAAGTCCTGTTTCCTTGCAGTGCTTCTGTTGTGTAGGTGATGGAATCAACAGTGCATATAAAGTTTGTTTTGCTTCAGGCAGAATTTGTCATGAAGAACACAAACATTAAAACTTGAACAAATCTGGAGTGCTTTTAAATTAGAAGGTATAATCCAATAAAGATAAGTGTGGAAGGATGTGTCAGAACTGAAATCAAGTGCATGCAGACAGTATGAAGGAAAAGTAGTTGGGAATAGTAGCAGGGAGGAAGAGGATCTTTAAATTCTAGGGAGTTCTAAAAGGCTAAATGATATTTCCAGTTTGTGTTAATACTAGCTCATGTAGGAGAGATTGAAGATGGCTCTTAGAACTCTGTTGTTACTGCTGGGGACTTGAAGAAGTTGGCACATCCTCAGGCTTTAGTTCTACAGGGAGATGCAACTGTGGTGGAGAGAAGTAACATTCAAAAACCATGTTGTTTCAGCAAGCATGGGAAATTTGGATTTATTTGTTTCAGAAGACACCATAGGACTGACTATGGCTCTAACGTCAAATATCTGAAAGAAATTTGTCGAGGCTGCAGTGATTCATTGCTTTTCCCAAGACTGTAGCAAATAAGGCAAGAATTGCTTCATTTGTCACAAAGATTCAGTGCTACAGTAAACATGGAAACATTGTTCTAGGTTTGTTTTCAAACCAAAGCCATGTTTCATAATTACGTACCAACAAAAGGGATGTGAATTCCTTCTGGTTAGTGATGTGTGCTTTATAGTCAGTCCTGACGCTTTAAGAGACTTTTCTCGTGATTGTAAGTGTATTTTGCCTTTTTATGATGCTCTTGTAAATATTACTGCCTAATTTTAGATGTGGTATGAAAATGTGGTATGGAATGTAATCATGAAAAACAAACATCTTTGTGTTGAAAGAAAACTCACTGCAGTTGCTTTAGACATTGTTTAGTTTTATGACCACAAGAGGATGCTAAAATCATGGTAATATTTTTATTCGGTGTGACAGGAGATGGGGAAAGATACATTTAACCTGCAAAGCTATTGGTTGATGTTAAGTAAGAGTTATTTTCACTGTCTTTGTCCTTATTTTAAACAGTGATTAATTATATTAAGATTGAATGATGTGGACAAGATATTTAAAACTTTGCTGCATTAGTAGTGTATTCTGAAAAACTTAAGTTTTAATAACTTCATGGCAAATGTGTCTCACTGTGGAAGAGTTCTCATCTGTAGCTGTGCTGTGTGCCCTTTCAGGCACCAGGTTCCATGTATAACAGAGCACTGAGATCTGTCTTCTGGTTTTAATCAGAATTACTGTCAGCAGGGACCACGGTGCGGTGTGTAGCATGATGGCTTTAGAATCACAGAATGGCCTGGGTTGAAAAGGCCCACAGTGATCATCAGCTCCAACCCCCTGCTGTGTGCAGGGTCACCAACCAGCAGCCCAGGCTGCTCAGGGCCACATCCAGCCTGGCCTTGAATGCCTGCAGGGATGGGGCATCCACAGCCTCCTTGGGCAACCTGTTCCAGTGCCTCACCACCCTGTGTGTGAAAAACTTCAGAAGCCCTTGTGTTTATTATAAAACCAAATAATCCTCCCAGTAGGGAATTGCTGTGATTTGATATTTTGTGTGTGTGTGTAGTTGCACATGCTGCTTGTCCATCTTTCCCAAACTTTAAATGTGCCAAATCCAATATTTTCCTTGAACAAGTTCTATTTAAGTACCCAAACAACAGGTCAGACTTCTAGGAAAAGCTCCCCTGGTTGCTTTCCATTTCATAACTGCGACAGACTTAAACTTAGGTGCTATGATTTCTCATTTTTAAACTTGCATTGCTGATCTATTCAGAAGTGTGAAAACAGTGAGAATTATATTATCGTATAATCCTGTCGATTTTAGAAGCAGTAAATAAAACACTGTTCAGAAAAGTGTGCTAATACCTGTCTGTGCTGTTTGCACTGAAGATATTTGTGCCATAAGATAATGTCTACTGAAATCTGTAAGCCAATGTTTCCATATCAGCTTTACTTGCTAAAGTTTCTGGGAATCTTGTTGACTGATGTGTATTATTTTGTAATGCCTCAGCAAATGTTTGTTTTTGATTGCTAGCATGTGCATTTAATTGATGCTAAATGTACCATTTCTTATTCTGCAGAATTACTGGAAAATGTAAAACTAGTACATAAACCAGTGTCTTTGCAACCTCGAGGGCTGATCAACAAAGGAAACTGGTGCTACATCAATGCTGTATCCTTACCTTGAGAAAATGAATATATAAATGTATAATGTGCTTAATTTTTCTAATTTTTTTCCTGGTTGGATCTGGTAAGCTTTCTAGAAAAGCCTTTGTCTTCACATACTGTGCTACTGTTCAGGTGTTTAATGTCAGCATCTGCAAAGTCCAGGGGTTTGTTGGATTACTGAGCCGAGCATCCAGGGTTCCCTGCAGCTGTTGCAGTCGTCTTCACTGCGAAGTATTCCACCATCCAGTGTTTCCACTGTAGTTAATGGATTAAGAATTAAGTTTGTATACAATCTTTAATATTACTTGAATGTGATTTGGTTGATACACAGGTTGCTTTCTGAATATTTCCTTAATGCCACTGCATAGACCCTGCAAGCCTTGGTTGCTTGCCCTCCAATGTATCATTTAATGAAGTCCATTCCAATGTATTCAAAATCACAGCGGCCGTGTACGTCCACACCAATGATAGACAGTTTGTAAGTAGCTCCTTCTTTAAAACAAAATCTGTGATCTGATTAAGCTCATTAAGAATTATTTAAGAAATTATTGCTTACTGTAGTTCATGAATGCTATTATACATACAGAAGACTTTTTTTTTTAATGACAGTTGGCTTTCATAATGAACTTAGTATTTTATGTTTGAGTTGTGAAGGCAGATACTTCCTGTTGCTTTAGTATAGTTTTTAATTAGTGTTCTGTGTGCAAAAGTGAGCTGTGAGAACTGGTTTCCCATCTCAGCATGTTAGCAATGGTCTGGTTAGTTTTTGTCTGAACTTTATTTGGATTTCTGTATTGGTAGTCTAGGATTTTTGGCTGTCAGTAATAAAAATGATCTAATCTTATGTTTTTTCCCTTTAAGTCTTAACATGCTGCTCATGTGTAGTTGTTCCTTCCGTTCTGTTTCAGTGTTCGTTTAATGAATGAGTTCACTAATATGCCTGTACCTCCTAAAGCAAAACAAGGTGAGTGGGAGGAGGGGGGGAAAAAAGGTCTTAAAAGCACAATTGGAAAGTTTTGGGGTAGGGATCCATGCTGTGTGGTGTACTTCAGACCTTTAAATGCTGATGCTTGATCCCCCTTGTGGGTCTTCAACCCTTCAGGTTTTCTTGCTATCTTTCAGTTTACATTTAGTTTCCTGCCAATGGCTTGCTCTTCTTTATTGGTGCTTTGTATAAAGAAATCATGTGTGTTAGGCCTTGCATTTGGTAGACCCAGTGTGCAAGCACAGTAAGAATAGGGCTTTATTTAAGGGTTTGTTTGATTGTTAGCCTGTCTTCTGAGAACATATCCTTCCTAACAAAATTATTTGGTATTCACTGTGTTTATTCCATTTCCTTCTTCGTGCATTTCCAGCTGTTTTGTTTAACAGCTTGCTCAATTGTGTTTTCTTAACTATTCAACACTCACATGACTTCAGAAGAAGAAAGGACCAGAGTAAATCTCTTCAGCAGTTAGGGAATGCCTGCAGACAATGGCTTTTAATTCTTCTGCATCCTATGTGTGTACTATAGCAATATGAAAACTTTGAAAGTATATCATTCTTGATAACATATGTTTAAGGCCAGTGACAGTTAAATAGTGAGGAATAGAGTATTTTTCAATGTAAGTACATTCTTAGAAGTTTCATTCTTTTGTCTCTAAACCAAATCTGTTGCATTGCTAACTTATAGAAATAAAAATCAGTTTCAGGAATGTGTTTATGTAACGTTATAAGAAAATGCCATGAGGACTTGGTTGCTCCAGTGATTTCCAAACAGTTCAGACATTTCTGTGGTTTGTTGTTTTAAAGTTTTGTTTCTGTAAAACAAATCTTA
The DNA here is from genome assembly GCF_019238085.1 of Lagopus leucura. Taxonomy (NCBI): domain Eukaryota; kingdom Metazoa; phylum Chordata; class Aves; order Galliformes; family Phasianidae; genus Lagopus; species Lagopus leucura. The sequence goes on along the minus strand of NW_024962271.1, from coordinate 775,480 downwards.
CTGTCTTATGCAACTTACTTTACTTCTAGGTCATTTTAATTGTGTTTTAGTGTTCAAGTATTTTTTCTGATGCGTTTTATTGCCATTAGGTTGAACTTTTATGTCAAACGGGTCATAGTGTTTCTTGGTTGGGTTTTTTGTCATTTTTTTCTTCTTGCAGGAAGGAAAAGCGAGCCATTAAATTATAAACACTTTAAAGCAAAAGAATTAAATAGAAAAAACATGCATAGAAGGAGAACTATTTTGTGTGTGTGTGTGTGATGTTATAGATACTCTTGTGATCTTCAGAGTGTTGAATATAAAAAGAGAGTTTTGAGTTTTCCAGACCATGAGTAAGTCAGTGCAGAATGCTGCTTTCTGAAAAGCGTTGTGGATAGGAGTTGTGTCTTGAGGATCCTGAACTTGAGTTACTTGGCTGAAACTGTAATAAAACTGTTTATAGAAGATGATTTTGGGTTCCAAAATCTGTGATGTTTATTTCACACATCACTAGCAGGATGTAGTAAAGCTTCTATATGCTGCTACTTATATGTACTTCTCTTTATCTTGCAGCTTTAGGTGATAAAATTGTGAGGGACATCCGACCAGGAGCTGCCTTTGAACCTACGTATATCTATAGACTTCTGACGGTTATCAAGTCAAGTCTGTCAGAGAAGGTGTGGCTTCAAAATCTTTGACTTGTGTAGTTGCATCACAAGACAGTTGCTATCGTTAGAACAATGTAAAAGCCATACATCAGTTTCTGTGCCAAAGTATCTCTAAAATGAACCAGTTGGCAGTTCATTGTAATTGTACTGGACTACCACGGGTCGTACATTGTATGAAGGTGTTTATCAGATAAGTTTCACAGTTCGGTGTATCAGAATCGTAAGAAAAGGGGAACAGGACAACCTCTATTTTTGTAGAGGAGATAACATTGGTTTTTATTTTAGCAATGTGCAGTTGTTTGTTTCTGCTTGGCTTTCAGCATGGGGTGGTTGGAGGTCTGCTAAGACACTGCTTAAAGTTTCGTTTCAATTTGGATGACAGATAATGACCCAAAGTGTCTTTTAGTTTGGGCTTGATTGCAGCTGTTGGTGTTAATTCCAAAGGAAGTTGCACAAATATGAACTTGCTTACATTTATTAAGTATTTACTGTCCTGGTAGGTTACTAACTCATGTTGGGTTTTTTTTGAAGTAGGAATGAACAGATATTGTAGTAAAACTTAAATGTTCTTTGACTTTCATATAAGCTACTTAGGTTACAGTGATTTAAGCTTGCCAAATCAATAGGGAAGCCAGGAGTTGAATGTCTCATCTGCTTTTACATTATATGGCATTTTCATGCTTTCAATTACTGAAGAAACATTTTATTCAGGGCAGGCAAGAGGATGCTGAAGAATACTTGGGATTTATTCTCAATGGACTACATGAAGAAATGCTGACCCTAAAGAAACTTCTCTCTCCACACAGTGAAAGTTAGTTTTCTTTGTTGCAAATTTTATTTCATTCAAGTATTTGTCTGTAAAAATGTTTCTGCTATTTTTATGTTAATTATGTAATATAGAGAAGTTTTTAGAGTGGATGTTGAGGTAGGGATGGAATGCCATATTTTCAAGGATTCATTTTGATATTAAAATTGTTCACTGGGGATTTGGCTCTCTCCATGGTAGATTTGAAAATAGAAATGCGTTTTGCCACTGTTGAAGAAGATCTCTTTTTGGAAGTAGAGACTCTAGACTAATGGCTAATTCAACACAGCATAGTAAATGATTTCAAAAGTCTTACTGACAAAGATGGAGAAAAGTTTTCTTTGAAATAAGTGTTGGATTTGTATGTAGTCTAAAACACCATTTTATTTTCCAGAGGCTTTATGTTTTAGTCCCTGTTTAAAAATGAAACAGAACACAGTTAGCCTTAGCCAAGTGCAGAGTTCAGGTCACCAGTTACCAATTTCTCTTCAGCAGGGTAGAAATTTTTAATGATATCAAATGATCATTCAGTATTTTGTTCTCTGGCTGTGTGCTAAACCTTCTTTAGCCTCCTGACTTTGGCACTTGAAAAGATAATATTTGCTAAGCCTTGGGTTCTCTGTAAAATATCTGTGCAGAAAAGGAGTTGTATTTAATAATGCCATAATTATGCTTCCAGAGTAACACTTCACTTTCTATTTTTCTACTCCATAAACTTATAACTAAAAATATATGAAGCTTTATTAGAAAACTGCATCTGTTTACATACAGTCAGTAGTGAGCTGCATTCTGTTGATGCTCGGATATGCCCAGATGTGAGAGGGCCAGGAATATATTCATTCTCATTTATGTTTTCAAATCTATAGCCTATGAAATCTGGGTAATCTCTGAAAATGTTTTATCTTCTGAAAATAATTAATGTATATTTTCCTTTTAAGCTCTGTATCGGTTTGCATGTTTTATTTGAAAAGAAAATGAACACAAAACTATTTTTCTTCACTTTAAGAACTCTCTGTTTCCAATGGCCCTGAGGTTCAGGCTGTTCACGAGGAAGAGGAGCAAGATGAGCAAGGAGAAGGCAGTGAGGATGAATGGGAGCAAGTGGGACCTCGCAACAAATCCTCAGTCACTCGACAGGCTGACTTTGTTCAGACTCCAATAACTGATATTTTTGGTGGTCACATAAGGTAGTACTCTTATTAAAAACTTGTTGAGACTGTAGCTTGCTTTGCCTTTGCAGATAATTTCTTCCTCTGCTTTTCTTGCTCTGTTTTTCACAATGGATGAAAACAATTTCTTCAGGCTTGACAGATGAACATTTCTACTGTGAAGCATTTGTTAGCAAGTGAATCAAAGATAGGGATAATTAATAATTAAAAAAAAAATTGATCCAAAAGATTCTTTGAATTACTGTAGAGTCTGAATCAGTTTAGTGAACAAAACTCCTGAATTGTTTATTGAGGTGGAGTTTGAAATGTATGCTTTGTATGTGGATATTAACATTTAAAGAGTTCCAAAAAATTGTGCACCAATTCTTGTGACCACACTCCATGGATAGTGAGATTAGCTGAGAGTTAAACCCCATCCAGAAAAGAATTTAAATAATAAGAAATAGTTACCTTGTGGTTGTTTAAACACATGTGCTTCCCAGAAGAACAGAAGTTACGTATAATAGTTAATAAATAAAACCTTAAAGGCCAGAGAAGTTTGGAAAAATGTAAATCTCTACAAGATGGTACAGGAATGAAAAGAATGTGGGCCATTGCTTACCTTCAGGTCTGTTTCCAGAGGAAGGCAGAAAGTAGATAGTGAAAGAGTACTTTTTGAAAGGGATGCCTCATTACTTGCTTGGAGAAATGTATAATTTAATACGAAAGCAATGTAAACACATAACTAAAAGCATATTCCAAAACAAAAATGCTAGACTTGAAGAATTATTTTTAAATTGGAGGCAGACGCTTAATTGCTGGTGTTTGACTCCATGTGTTGCCAGATATTCAGTTGAGAGGTGTGAATAATGTGGGCTCATACCTTCTGACTGTGAAACGCACTGAAATTTTTCCTTAGGGATTTGAGTCAGACAGCTGGCAAATAAAATGATATTTTCCGTAAAAAAAAAATTGGCAGGCAACCATTTTATGTATTGCAATTCCACATTGATGGTATCTTCATGCACCCAAGGTATTGTTAACACTCATGGTATTTTTTTTTTTTATCACGATTGGAATCTATGTATGATTCCATTAAACTCGGAAGATGTAGAGAATGTTGTCTTCTGCAGAAATCCAGAACAAATAATGTGGAGGTAATACTGAAAAAGGCAAAAACATGCAATGAGCAACAGAACCACACGGTCCACTGCAACATCTGTTGTCTGCTTCCACCGCACCCATTTCATTTAGCCTCCAAACTAGGTCACACCATTTGCCGCACAAACAGTATCTCCTGCTGTGATGCTGGAAAGCTTCATCTGCTGAGGCTGAGGGTGGAGATAGGAAGGGTTGAATGCAGAAACGTTGGTAGAAATCTACCAAATGAAAGCATCGGAAATTGGAAGGAACGAAATGGAAAAAGCCTGGAATGGAAAATGTGTGGATTGGCACCTTCAGCCTGGGTGACTTTAAGCACTCCTTGGGTCTTCATTTGACTGTTAGATGCCCATCAGGGTGTAATGGTTTAAAGAATTTATTGTTTATAGCAGCGTGAGGTGTCAGTGTGATGCACAGTTCTGTCAGGATCTGATTTGTTAGTATGCACAGTCCTTTTTGCTTTTTCAGCTTGTGTGAATTTGAAGTATGTTATACAAACTAGTTCACAAACCAGTTAGAGGCCTGCTAAATATTTCCATAAATATTACTTGTAAAAGAAATACATATATAGTAGGAGAGCAGTGCCTGTTTTCATTAGAAAAAAATATATATATCCTGAAACAATACTGCTGACTGCAGAGCTCTTGCAGTATGTGAGATTGACAGCAATGTATTTTCCTGTGACCAATAGAAATTTCTAATTATTCTACTAAGTAATTGATCATAGAATGGCCAGGGTTAAAAAGGAGCACAGTGCTCATCCAGTTCCAACCCCCTGCTATGAGCAGGGTCACCAACCAGCAGAGCTGGCTGCCCAGAGCCGCTTCCAGCCTGGCCTTGAATGCCTGCAGGGATGGGGCATCCACAGTGGAAAACCAAAGTCCAATAAAGATTTTGCTGTCAAATCCATTTCTGTATAACATTTTTGAAGAAACTGCCATTTCAGTCCTGGTAACTAAAAAGAAAAAAGAGCTTTTCCTCAGTATTGTCTTTTCAGAATATCATCCATATTAGTAATTGAATCTTTAATACATGGATTTGGTAGCAGTTTTCTAGTGATCATTGCACTAAATAATGGTTAGCTTAAAAAGGAGCTGGGGAACGTATCCAAAAGCAGCAAGACTTACACAGTGCAGGGTTTGTTTATTGAAGCACTGCTCTTGCCATGTTGAAGGTTTTGTCCTTAAATATAGCCAAGGAGGAAGCGTTAAGTGAAATAAACATGGTGCTGTTTTTCATATGCTGTCTTTCCTCTGAAGGATATGTATTTGCCAGTCTAAAGATGCATCGACTGTGTGTTGCTGCTTTGGGGTTTGGCCTGAATTGCAGGGGCTCTTTGGATAGGAGTTGGCAGTAATCACACCTGTATGTTAGCATTTCATACATGATTGAGAGAAATTTCAGCGTGCCTACAGGAATATGGCTGTGTTAATTATCTTATTGCTTTCAAGCTTTGTGAGGCACTATCTTTAAATATAAGCTTAAGAATATAATAAGCAATTTATTTCTTCAGCTGTATAAAATCACATTTTTTAACAGCTGGGACTTTTCAGTGCAAAGTGCTGCTTTCAAAAGAAAATAAATTCTTGAGTCATGCTTGATAGTTTTCAGGGAAAACAGGAAGAGTGCACTTAGTGCAGTGATGTGGTTGAAGAGTGAGCTATCTCACTGCACAAAACAATCTTCACCAAGCCACACTGCTGAAAGGCTGCAGCTGAGTGCCCTACAAAAAATTATCTCATGCCCTGTGTTGTTAACATGATTTTTCCGAAAGTCTCCCATTTCTGTACAGAGGAGTGCATGGATGAAGTGTGGACATTGAAAATGTTGGAAGGAGAAGGAAGTGTTGATCCTCAACAGAGGATAGTTTGTATTTCATGTGGCCAGATCTAACCAAACAATTCAAAGTGACTATGAAACTGGACACAGTCAAGTGACTGAAATCATCATGTGTTTTAATTGCACAATCTGGACTTGGTTGTAATTTTTTACAGCAAAACATAAATTGGAGATGGATCAGTACTTTGCATTTCTGATCATGTGTTCCTAAAGCATAATTTCAGTAATTTGCTGTGAGCTGAGATGATTTTAAAGTCTCCCTGCAATAAGAGCTGGCTTTCTTAACATACTTGCCAGAAGTGTCTGTTTCATAGAGCAGAGGTGTTTTTGTGCTTAGCAGTAGAGAAGCAAAAGATGGAGGCCTGGGTAGGAATGCAGTTAGGTATACTTTCAACTTGATTTTAAAGCTTTGTTTTTACAGTTTTTACAAAATGTATATATGTAAACTGTTCCCAATTTCTGAGACTTCTTAAAATAAATCAACTTTAACTGTGCTGTGAAATACATAATTGTTGGTTTTTTTTTTCCAGTTCAGAATAAAAAGTTAGAACCTTCTGAAAGCTCAGGTGGAATTCAGTAAAGTTGATCGTAATATGTTTTAATGTGTCCCAGGTTGAAGGCTTTTAAAGGCATGGCCAAAAACTTCTTTGCTTGAAGCTTCAAGTGACTGATGCTTATCCAGAATTGTTTAAATCCTTGCATAAATAAAATAATCAAAATATAATTCCATTCAGTGTGCTCTAAGGAGTTATGAAACTATAAATGCATTGAAGCAGATTCAAGCTGCTGAATCAAGTGGATGCTAGCTATTGAAGCTAGTATTTGTATGTTTTGTTCAGGTTTAACTGTCGACTGAGTTAGCAAGGTGGGCAGTGATTTCTTCTTACTTGAAGATTCTGTACTGTTGAAAAATACTTTCCTTTTTTACATTCAGTTTTTTCTCTCTCCATAGATCTGTTGTTTACCAGCAGAGTTCTAAAGAATCTGCAACGCTGCAACCTTTCTTCACCCTGCAACTGGACATCCAGTCTGACAAGATACGCACCGTCCAGGATGCATTGGAAAGCTTGGTGGCAAGAGAGTCTGTCCAGGGTTATACCACAAAAACCAAGCAAGAGGTGTGTTCTGTTGACCCCTTTTTACAGTCAAATATTAAAACTTCTTCTTTCAAGGGTTTTTACTCAGCTCTTGGTTTACAAATAGCTTCTTGAACTCTTGCTCCTCGTGTTAATAAAAAAGACGCTAACCTTTTTGGTGTCTTGCAGCAGTAAAACATAATGCATCTGAATACATACAGTGAAAGGCATTCAAGGAAGAGAACCAACTCTAAACAAAACTCTGCCTGTGAATTATGTTTTCTGAAGATTTTACTTGAGTATATTATTAATTTAACAGAGTAAACTGTGATAATAATATGTGCTATTATAAGTAAAATGCCTTCAGCTAATCTTAACATACTGATTCCTGGGGATTGCCAGGAATCTTACTAAAAGGAGCAGCTTTTCAGAGCATTGCTTGAAAGCACGCTGTAGCCTTGGAAGAAGAATCTTGCAGCAATTCTGCACCCCTGTGCATCTCTGCTGATGGCTTATTATATTTTGCAAACAATATAATATAGAGAAGTAATAATTACAATAGAGAAATACTACATGGGAAGAAAAACATACTTCTGGCATATACCTTGAGAACTTGCAATGCAGGTTAATAAATGAAACATTATCACCCATATGAGCTGTTGTCTTGCTGCTTAGAGCATATAGTAGTAAAAAAAATCATCTGCGGTGTGCATGGATTTTAGAGGCTGCATAGAAATGCAGGCATTCACTGTGTCTTTTAGACTTTTTTCTAAAGAAGTTAAGTCAGAAGATCTGTTCTTATGTTACAAATTGTAGTGAAAACAGTGAGTGCATTGAAAATTACTATCTGCATAGTCTTGAAAGCCAAAATATGTTGTGAAGAAGCATTTCATCTTCATTTTCCATATGGGGAACTCAGAAACTGTTGACAAAGCTAAAAAACAAACGAACAACCTATTATTTTATTACTCTTTATTTTTTGTTCTGATTTTTTTTTAAATCTGAATTGTATTCTTGTCAAGTTGTGGGCATAAGCCATAGTGTCAGCAAGAATAATCTTCCAAATGTGTGAATGAGTTCTTAGCTTATTTTTTTAATCATAAGAATTTTGTGTTAATATAAGGAGGAAATCATCAGTTTCTCCTGCAGTGTTTGAAAATAAATAGGTGTCTTATGTAGGTGTTTCCTTAGGTGTTTAAAGAGGAATGACATTCTCTTGCTCTGTATGCCATTCTGATTCTTTCTGGTCTTGCAGGTCAGTTCGTCTTGAACATTTCAACACCAAATATATATAAAAACTTAATTTTTAACTTGAAGTGACTTTTTTCTTATTTGCAGACCTGTTCATATTTTGTAACAGCAGTGAAGACTTGAGTAAGAAGCTAGCCTTTTCTCGTTTACTTTTCCTTCTTACCTTCCACAAACTCCTTTGAAGGAGTCTTCACTCCTTCACATTCTCTGCAGTTCTCAGACTGCTTCTTGAGGCTTACACAAATATTTTCTCAGGAATGACTCAGTGTTCACTAAACAAACGTTTGAAGCACTTTTTGCTGGTGATGTTTCTACCAGAAATCAGGTCTCCTGGTGGTCAGGGTAACAGGACGTGTTGGGTCCTCAGCTGCTGCTCCTCAGCCTGGCACCAGAGCACAATGCTGCTGTGATCTGCAATATAAGCTGAGATTCTAGGTGAGGTACAGCTGAAGTGCAGGCACACATTCCCAAACACCAGCTCTGACAGAGAGGAGAACAGCAGCTGCTTAAACCACTGCACTGATATTCTTCTGTATCTTTCTGTCTTGGTCTGGGCTTGGACCTGTGAAGTATTTGGGGTTGGTTGGTTTGTTCTGCACAAAGTTGAATCGAATTTTGGATTTGAGAGGCCTCAATTCCAGGAAAATCTTCAAATAGTGATAACTTTCTGAATCAAGAATATTTTCTCTCTGTATAAAGCCTCTCCAGATTTGCTCCATAAAAACAGCAGCTGTTCCATGCTAGAACGCGTGGAATATGCAAACTCTCCTAAGTTCATAGGAGAATTGTGTGCATTTCTTGTCACATCTTCTCTTTCAGAGTCTGCCTCAGAGCTTCTTTTTCTGCGTGTTATTCCTGGAAGATGGATGGGTGGGTGCCAGCAGGCACTTATTGAGTGGAAAAGAACAGGGCCCTGTTTGGCCTGCTGGTTTAAAAAAACAACAAAAAGCACAAAAAAACCCCTCTCTTAAGACTCAGAGAAGCTGCCACTGTTGCCAGTGGTTAGATGTTTTTTGGATGCAGAAAGGCATATTTTGAACCCTTAAGATGTAGGTGAAATTTTACAGTTTGTAGAGACTATTTCTGTTTGAAATGTTAAATAATTTCTTGTAAAAAGTATCAGCTCAAATCCCTGAGGAAATGGTGCACCCTGCAAAACCTGCTTGCTTCAGTATCCTGAGAGCCTTAAGTTGTAATATGCAAGCTTAGAAGAGCGATAGTTTTTCCTGGTGATTTTCTATTCCACTCTCTGTCGTAGAATTGGTTCCTCTGTTGGAGAGGAGTATGCTGATGATTTACCATAAAAAGGATACAGGTGCTTTTTTCTGAATCTGGACACTTAGAGGAGCCTGAAGCACTTACTGGGAGAATTTTTTTATTTTTTTATTTTTTACTTCAGAATTTCTAGGAAGGGGAAGCATTTTTGTTCTGCAGTTCTGAGCCCAGTTTTACATTTCCAGGCAGTAACTTGTTGGGTTACCGGGTTGTAACTATTAAAAAAAAAAAAAAAGTCAATATTTAATAAATAAAAATATGCAACTCTTAGTTTTCTCTCTGTATTTTCTTCAGGATCTTTACAGAATGTGGTGTATCTTAAAAAAAAAAAAAATATATATATATATATATATATATATATAATTCATTACTGAAACCTTCCCTAACTCCTGACCATGGTGATGCTTGTTTTTAGATAGCTTATTTAACAGCTCACTTTGTTTTTCAAGGCAATTCTTGAATATCAGAGATCTCATTGATTTTAAAAGATTTTTAAACAGTTACATCACTGGTCTCTTACTGTTATGTGTCATAAACTGGCTTCTAAACTATCTTGTGCTATACAGACTTCTTTCTTTGTGTGAGTGTATTTAAAGTCAAATATTCTTCCTCTTTTAAAGTAGTATTTTTGAGCAGTCAGCAGAAATCATATTTCATTCATCTTTGTTCTGTATTTTTAGGTGGAGATCAGTCGAAGAGTGACACTAGAAGAACTCCCCCCTGTCCTTGTTTTACACCTCAAGAGGTTTGTGTATGAGAAGACTGGCGGATGTCAGAAGCTTATCAAGAACATTGAGTATCCTGTTGATCTGGAAATTAGTAAAGGTAAAGATGTCTTTAACAGAAGTTTCCCCTGTTTTGGGAAGGATAACATTAACTCCTTAGTGTCTTTCAGTTTTCTTCTTTACTCCCAGCTTTGTGCACAAGATTTCTTCTCCATGGAGGGTATTGCCACCTAGAAATGTAGTAATTTTGCTGAATATCTTTTGTGCTTTTTTTCCCCTCCATAAAAAGAATATATTTAGCTATCTGAGATTCAATCTTGACAAATCTCATGTTGCCTGTATATTGGTTTGGGCCACTGCTGTGCAAAGAACATTATGATGAAAGATCTTACAACCTTTGTCACATCCTAGACATTGAGTTGGCCACAAGAGAGCTTCCTGCAGACCTAAAGAGTTAGGATGTAGGCTGGTGAGAACAAATATTGGGCAAGACCACTGAATAAAGGACGTGTCCATTGCTGTTGCCAAACTACTCTATGTATTTTTATGTCAGATTTCACTTGGAAGTGACAAATCATTGTAACAAACAGTGCCTGGTGAAAGGAGATAGACATTTAATGGAAGATAGAGCCTGAAAGCAGGCTAGTGATGGATAAAGGTCTGTCTTGATATCTTTAGAGCTGCTGGTTTTATGAAGGGTGATAACTTGTGTATATCCAGCATCTGAAGTCTGCAGTGTTAAATGCATTTTCTTTTCATCTGGCAACCAGCTCAAGAAAAAACAAAGTTAATGATTACTTACATATCAAGCAAGATATATACTTTGTCATTATGCTTACTATTTAATATTAAAATGTCTTAAAGAATGAATATTTGTAGATTCTGCCATCACTGACAACAGCAGTTGCACCATAACTTGGGACCTGAAATTGACTGTTATGTACATTTTAGATGAGCTTTCTGTTTCTACTACTGTTGATTTCTGTTAGAAATAATTGATCTCTCTTGAAACTGAATTTCTGAATTTGCTAACTGTTGCCTTTGTGACTCTTTTTCCTCCTCCAGAGCTACTATCTCCTGGTGTGAAAAGTAAAATTTTTAAAGGCCAAAGAACCTACCGGCTCTTTGCAGGTATTTTATCTATGTGCCTCTTGTCCCCGTGTTGCAAATACAAACTGTACATGTAGAGTTCTAGATTACATAATATTTTTGTATAAATCATAATTTCCTATAAATTACAAAATTATTTTAAAACTGAAATAATTTATGGGTGTCAGATTCTCTTATTTAGTGATTTTTTGTGTGTGTGTATGCACATATACCCATGTAATGTTGTATCTGTATTTACATGCTGACTATTCCAGCTTGAAACTCAAACAAAAGTTCTGTAGCAGATCCACCCTGAAAAATAGCAGCAGCTGAAATACAGATGCAGTGTAACTATGCCTAAAACATAGCCCAAGTTTTCAGAATAATGTTTCATCTGTGTATTGAAATTGTTGTTTGAATGCTGGCATCGTGTCCCGTTGAGCCCTCAGGATGAGTTGCTGGCAGTCTGTGAGCAGCATGCTGTGGGTGGAGAAGTTTAGCTTGGAGGAGATGATGATATTTGTGTAAGGAAATGATGTTTTTAAGTCTGCAATGTATGTGAAATACCTTAAATTGGTAGTTAGGGTTGGAAGCTCACGTAAGTATGCAGGGGCAGGATTTTCATACTGAACAAAGCGGTCTCTGGCAGTAATGAATTTCCTGGGGTTTAACACTCCTCCACAGTTTACAATTTGCACCTGCTTCTTTGTTGACACAGGAGAACATAATAAACTGGAGAATCCAGAGATTTTAACTTCTATGTCACCAAATCTGTGCCAGTAATGGTGGCCTTATGTGACTTGGTGATTTGGATCCACTTTCGTGACCGCTGAGTTTACAGAAGGAAAAAAATGCACCTGGCTCTCAGAACTGTTTTGGGCAGTTTCATTTTATTTTATTGGAAGTTATTTTCATGGGGCAGATTTGGAGACTGTTTAAAATGACTTCAACAAGTTTGTTTGCACTCTAATTATTTCTAACTCCCCCTATGGAAAAATACAATAGAGTTTTCTGGCAGCTGAGGAGTTCTCATCCATAGACACTGAGCTTAGATGATCTGAACAAATAAGTTTCAGGTATTGTGAACTATCCAGTGATTAAAATAAATTTTAGAACACGAATAATTCCAGATTTATTTTGTAAATTTCTAAAAACTTTGTCTCTTTGATATTACTGTAAAATGTTTGGTTTTGTACAAGTGAAGAAAACTTTGGGATAGGTTTGAAGTGTCTTTTAGGACAGGAAGACTGGGTCTATTGAAGTTTGAAACTGTTTTGTAAATGCATACTTTTGCTAATAGAATATGGCAGTGCTTTGTGTGTGGGCTTGTTAAGTGTGTGGTATGGGTGCATGCTCTGAGAAAGAATTAAATGCAATTTCTTCCATGCATCCTTAGATTTACGTATGTAGAAAACCTCTTCCATTTGGGGGCACTGTCCATGCATAATGCTGAATGCTCAGTATTAGAATTGGGGTTTGGTTTTTGTATGGACTGCTGAGCCCTCTGTTCTGAAAACATTTTGGATGTGGAGGTAATCGAGGAGAGAATACAGTTTGGTGCTCTTTTGGGAGCAGCAGCAGTTGTGTTCCATTCAAAATTTGAAGCAGATTACTGAGAACTAATAAATGGGGAATTTATAGATTGGTGCTTCAACAGAACCTGTTTTCAGAACAAAATTCTAGTTAAGAGCAGAATGAAAGAATGATAGTGGGTGGACTGATTGGCTTTACAATCGGCATGATTTGAACAGTGCCCTGTTCTGCTATGTAGCTTTAATGCCCTCTGGTTTTTATTTTCAACTATTTTGCTGGCATGTAAAAATGCTTTACGATTGTTTGCCTTATGGACTGTGCTTAGTCTTTGTTTATGGGCTTTCTTAGACTATAATCTATAGACTTTCTAGTTTTCTTTATAGACTGTTCTGTAGATTGTTCAGATTGTTTTTAATAAGTTGCTTAATGCATTATGGCACTTTTCATTCTTAATTTACTTCAGTGTCCTTCAGAATCATTAGATTCGGTATGGTGGAGAGGCGTTACGTAGTACTGCCTGGTTGAATCATGAGTATGTTATGAAGAAAGCAGAATGCGACTTTAATTCGTGCTTCTATGTGGCAGTGGGTATTCATAGAATCATAGAATGGCCTGGGTTGCAAAGGAGCACAGTGCTCATCCAGTTCCAACCCCCTGCTATGAGCAGAGTCACCAACCAGCAGCCCAGGCTGCCCAGAGCCACATCCAGCCTGGCCTTGAATGCCTGCAGGGATGGGGCATCCACAGCCTCCTTGGGCAGCCTGTTCCAGTGCCTCACCACCCTCTGAGTGAAAAACTCCCCCTAATACCCAACCTAAACCTCCCCTGTCTCAGAATAAAACCATTCCACGTCGCGTACGATCACAAATTTCTCTTTTCACAGTTGTTTATCATCACGGGAACAGCGCAACTGGTGGCCATTACACTACGGACGTCTTCCAAATCGGGCTCAACGGCTGGTTACGCATTGATGACCAGGCAGTGAAGGTGATCAACCAGTACCAGGTGGTGAAGCCGTCTGCAGAACGCACAGCCTACCTCCTGTACTACCGCCGAGTTGACCTGCTGTGAAACTTCTCCCTCTATGCTGTGTGTGCAAGATACCTGCTTTGTAGAACGCCAACTATCACTAACTTTTTTTCCTTCTCCTGTAAATGCTCTTTTGAGTGAATCTCTTTTTTTTTTTTTTTTTCTTTTTTTCCCTTGCAACTATGGGATAGAGTGAAAAAGGAGGCTACCGTGGGTTTGTGCACAACGTAGTTTGTGTTGACTTTGACTTTTGCAAAGTGGAGTCGCTGGGTTGAAAGACTCGAGTCTCGTGAATGACAAAAATTTAAAAAAAAAAAAAAATTAAAAAAAAAATTAAAAAAAAAATTAAAAAAAAAAAATCTGAATTAATGCTGAATCCTAAGATGATAAACAGGGGATTTGCATTTGATTCCCACTTTCTAATTGCGTAGTAGAAGAAAACGCTGCACCAGCAACAGAACTTGTAGATTTCTGTGAAAATGTTTTATCTTTACTTAATTAAAATAAAAAAAATAAATAAAAATAATAAAAACAAACAAAAATAAAAAAGTGCTCTCTGCTCCCCCAATAGTTTTTGATAAGTGGTAAAACATGAGCCAATGTGCATGAGATGGAGATGGTCCTGCGTGCTTCAAAAATGGACAAGCGTACAAAATGCAGAGTTGCTGGTTCCTAATAGGAAGACAGATTTTAATAATTGTGTGATGAGAAACTGCTTAAGTACACATTGCAGATCAAATATTTGGAGTTAAGATGTTAGTCTATATAGATGGGTGATTGTAACTTTATTGCTATTATGAAATTTCAAACTGCATTTATGCTTCTGTGTACATGAAATTTAAGAAAAAAAAAATGGGCAAAATAATTAAGATTGATATTTCTTTAAGTCTGCTTTGTTTAATTTTGCTGTCTGCTCTCCTATAATGTTGAGTTCCTAATTGTACACAGTTTAGTGATATCTAGAAGTATAAAGTTGTCGCCCATCAATAAAAGTCACAAAGTTGGTTTAAGGTGTGTGTTTGTGTGGGTTTTGTTTTTCCTCTGGTGTAAATTCTAGCCTTGAGCTCCTAAACATTGCCTTGTGGCTCTTTTTACAGGGCACAGGTGATGTTGCTGCAATGAAGTGCAGGTGCTTTTTGTCTTTAACAGCTCCTTGGAACTTCAGGAGTTCCATTTGTTGGCATCCAGATGTAACCAACCTCGGGGAGGAGAGGCTGCAGCTCATGGGGAGTGAATCCTCCCTGTGTCCTACATGAAGGGCTGACAGGATGCCAGCCTGAATGGTTCCATGTAAGGTGATGTAAGGCTTTTCAAGAGAAAGGAAGCAGCTCTGTAAGTGCCTTAGGTTGCAACACTTGTCTGTTGACATGGGCTTCCCATTTTTGTTTTCTCCCAAGCAAAGCAAGAATTAGTCACCTTGCAAAAGACAGGAAGCTTATTCATGGCTGCTTCCTGAAAGAGTAAAGTGATGGTGAGTCCTGGGTGCATTTAAAATGCAGGGCTGTGCTGTTACATGCGTAGCTCCTGCAGCAGGAACCAATGAGCTGTTGGGGCAGGGCAAGCCCAGCTGGCGTGTACAGGACTTTTCTATGCTGTTCTCTTGTAGGAACGACTGTGCTGCTCAGTTGTACTGCAGAACTTCTATCTTTGTGCTGCCAGAAGATGGAGACCATTGATCTGGTGTTCACCTGCATCTCCAGCAGGTTGTGAAATGGGCATTTCTGGTAACGTAGACTTGTTGTGCACCTCTTAGCATTGCAGCAGCTGCTTCAGAGACACAACAGCAGCAGCTTTGTGCAACAATTTGTCTTGCAGTGCCATGGCACCACGAAAAATGAGGGTTTCACACATCCTTCCAGCAGAAGGGGCAGGTGATTGCTAGTTGGTAGTGGGTCCTTGCAACAAAGGGTGATTTTGACCAGTGTCACCCAAAGCTTTGAGCTTGTGGGTCGAATGCTGGATGCCCTGTAGCTTTTCTGTTCAGAAAAGACCCACATAGGCCCATTTTCTAAGTTTGGAGCCAATAGAAAGGAACTGGAGCTCCCCTGAGGTGTTAAATAAATAAATGGAAAATATGGAAGGAACAGAGAATGCTGGGAAAAACAAAAACAAAAACAAAAACAAACCTGCCTAAGTGCAATTTGCTCTCTCTGTGCATTTGGTTGTTACAGGCAGGTTGCAGGTGGTGTTAATTATGTGTGAGTAATGGCCAAGTGTAAAGGCAAGCATTGAAATCCTTGGTAAGGAATGGAGGTTGCTCAGATGGTATTAATTGTTGTGATTTTCGGTAAGGATATTACGAATGCTCTTATTCTGCAGTGGATTACTCAAAAGGGGAAAAAGCAGTACGAGCCACGGGGCAAGTCTGATCAACACACACCACCACAGTTTCTTTTCCTTATTAAATCCTTCCCAACTTTGCAGCCCTCTAATTATTCGCTCTGTCTGCAGTTATGTAAAAGAAGGAAAATCACCCCAAACTCCCCCAGAATGAAAATCTCATTGGCTGAGATGCTGTTAGAAAAATCTCAGAGCACGAATCAGGGATGGTTTGATGGGCTGGGGTGAGAAAGGCTTCCGATACCTGCAGCTCTTTGGGGGTGGGAGAACTTGTGCTTTTCATTTTTCACTTACCTGAGAGATTGTAGCTTTTAATAATGAAAGCAATTGTGTTTCTTTTTCGCTCATTGCCAAGCAGATCCCTTCCAATAGGGCTCTCCCCTTTGTGTGTACATGTATGCAGACCACTGCAGAGGGCAGTGGTGGCACACCCAGATGGTTCCATGTGTGGATGACTCCGTGCATCTGACCGTAGCTCCTGTGGCATGCTGTGAGTGTTCTCAGGGTGTTCAGGGGTTCCTGTGTTACAATCCTTGGCTTTTATGGCCCCAGGGAAGCGGGGAGAGTTTTAGCAAATGCATAGAGTGGGCTTGGTGGTTGTGGTTGCAATTCACCTATTCTGGGGTAGGATCTGTGAAGGTGAGAGTTTGGTTCATGCTTCTGAGCTGGTTTGGGCTGAAGAACTTTAGTGGTTGCTTCCTTCTGAAAGGAGAAAAAAGGGGGAAAATGGAAATGAAAAGAGGGGAGTAAGGGGGATAAATGGGAAAGAGAAGCGGAGGAAAAGTGGAGGGGAGAAAGGAGAAAAAAAAAAAAGAGAAAAGGACCCCCCCAAAAAAAGGAAAGTATAGGGAAGAAAAGGAGAGAAAAGGAGGGCAAACGGGTAACAAAAGAAAGAGAAGAGGAGGGGGGGAGGGAAGGGAAAGAAAGCTGGCCCCCCACATTCAGCAATCAACTTTTTGTGGCTTTTCTGCTTGTTTCTTAGTCTTGCTGACTGATGTTTTTGTTTGACCATTGGCTGTGTAGCACAGGGTTTGAAGATTCAAGTCTCGAGATGTTTTCTCTTATCACTGCTTTGCTCCAGCTGTGTTATCTCACTGCACCCTTCAGTGCTGGAGCCAGATGTTGCAGGTCAGTGCCATGGCTTTGAGTCTATTCCCCATTCTTCGCTTTGCTGCAGTCCTGGTATTGCTGAGCTCATATTGGAATAAGAAATAAAGGGGGATTTAGGTTGAAAACCAAGACGTGCTGTCTGCGTGTTCAATTAGGGGCGAATAGTGAAATCTGTGTTTCTCCCTACTCATTGGATATTACATTAAAAGCATCTTCTCCTAATATATACTTATGTACAGCCTGCTTTATGTGGCTTTTACCACACATGAAACCGAGATGTTATAATCAAGGCCGTAATAATGCTGAGTGACTGAAAGTAACTTCTGATTGTTTTGGCTTTGGTTGAATGTAGGACCCGAAAGTGCTGACTTGTAACAAAATGGGATGAATGAAAGCCTCATTTAGAGCTGTGCTCATACCTGAATGCTGCTGAGCATAGGGAGACTGCATGGGTGTATGGTAGAAAATACCCCAAACACCAAATGCTTGCATGGCAGCGGGGCTGATGGAAAATTGACATAGGATGGGTGAGAACTGTGAAGGCCTCAAATTGGGTTGGGAGAGGTTCGTGTTGGATATTAGGAATGATTTCTTAGCCTGGAAGAGCGGTGATGCAGTGGTACAGCTGCCCAGGATGGAGTCACTGTCCGTGCACGTGGGGATGTGGCAGTGAGGGACGTGGGCATGGTGGGGTGTGTTGGTGATAGCAGAGGTCTTTTCCAGCCTTCATGATTGTATGAATAATTTCTGATGGGAACGTTTGTGGAGATGACAAAAAACCGCATTCCTGAGAGAGCTGGAAATAATTTGTGTTGCTGCTATGTGAGAGGTTAAATGAGCAACTCAACTTTCTGGCAAGCACGGTGAGAAGCACCTCCAGAGGCCATGAGTCAGCACTGCTGGAGCGGCAAGAGAGCAGCAGGAGGATGCAGAGATGTCAAAGCAAAGCCCTGTTTTGTCCTTAGAACGGCCCGCAGTTGGGACAGCATCTCAACCTTACGGGAGAGAGCTGCCCAAATGGCACCGAATCGCCTGTTGGGATTGATGGAGCGTATGCTGTCGGTTCATAATTTGTGCTGAAATACTCTCAGTAAATACATTTGTGAGAGCAAGCAGCAGGGTCTGGTGTTGTACTGAGTGGGGACACCGGGATGTGTGTGAGTGATACCGTACTGACATGGTGAGTGGGCATGGTGGGGTGTGATTGGTGATCTCAGAGACCCTTTCCATCAGTGATTCTACGACCCAGCAGCACTGGGGGTAAAAAGCCTCGACCCAGTGCTGAAGATTCCCAAGCGATGAGAATCTGCTGCTGCTTCTGCAGAAGTTCTTGGGACGACGGTGCATGAGATGAAATCAACAGCGGTGGCATGGATGTGGCTCCATTTTGAGGGGCGTTCTGCTTTGCTCATGTGATAATGAGCAGCTTTGATAAACAATTGTGCTTAGTGGCAAAATCTTGGAAGCCTGTAAACTGTCCATCAGATTGGCTGCTGTTTTGCATAAAGAAATAATTTGTTGTTTAGAAGAATGGAAGGAATCTCTATCCCCAAGAACCATGCAGGAAGGACTGGGTGCTGTCGTGGTAGCATCCCACCCCACTCTGCTGCACGGAGTGCTGTGATGCACTCGTGTAATTACTCAGGGTACCACTTTGCTTTTCCTGTTTGTCTGATTAAAACAAAAAGAAGAAGAAGAAAAGAATAAGATCTTTTGCTCAGTCATTTCCTTTCTCAGAGTGTAAAACCACGTTTCAACAGTGCATGTGGGCTGACACCGCAGGGAAGGATCGTGCTGGGAGGCTGCACTGGGCTCTTGGGGTGTCCTGCAGCAGAGGTGAGCTTGCACCATGCTTTGCTTGCTCCTGCTGTTCCTGCTGACAGCTGCATTTGTGTGCAAGGAACGTCAGTGCTGGGTGAGCTCTGGAAACGGACCTCAGAGGGATAGAAATCTGCCTTTGCTCAGCAGATGCCCAATTGGGGAAGAAAAGGAGTGATGCTGCCTGGCTGGGGCATGGCTGGGCTTTTCCCATGGAGTGCTGGGAATTGCTGAGCCAGCAGCCGAGAGGACGAAGCTGGCTTCTGTCCCATGCAAAAAAAAAAAAACAACCCTAATTTGGGTGTTGTTTTTTTTTTCCCCAAGCTCACCACTGAATACCCGTGGCAGAGAGCAGGGCTGGGCAGCAGCTCTGCCTGCAAGCTGCTTGAAGAGAGAATGAGTGTAACCCCGCTTATATGGGGCTGCTGCCTCCTCCTCCTCTTCTTGCTGGGTGTTGTGTTACAGCCTTTGGGAGGACGGTCCTAATTTTGCTCGCCCCAATGAGTGTCGTCCAACAGCGGTGCGATGCAAAGCGACACTCCTCTACTCCTGCCTCCTTTTTTTTTTTCTATTTTTTTTCCCCCTTCTGTTTTACAGGCCGATTGCCAAACGGGATGATCCAGAGTTGTGTCCTCTTTGCCTGGAGAGCATAAATACCACTGGGGAGCTCTGCGAGACCGCAGTTGGTGCTCGCTGCTGAGCCGAGACCTCGCGTCCCCACACCTCCCTGGGCTCCCTGCATCCTTTCCCCCTCCTCGCTGAAATATTGCAGCTATATAATTTATTTCCCAGCAGCAAGCTTGGAGGAGCGACTGCTTCCTAAGAAGTGCTCGGCAAGGTGAGTTTGCATGCATCTGAATTGTGGTTTGGGGTGTTTGGATGCAAGGAGGGTCTGTATGCAGTCGAATTGGCACAGTGTGAGTAACTTCTCCATCAAGACATCTGAGTGTATGATTTGCAAAGGGTGATGAAGGACTGATGTGCGTTTATCTCTAATGAATGGGAAGGGTTCATGTGGAGGGGAAACTGACCAACATAAGGGATGATGAATTAATTGGCTGCCCATAGGCACATCCGTTCTGTTCCAGGGAGCTGGAGTTGGTGTGGCTCTGAAGTCCCATCTAGAAGGAATTTCACGGTGTTGTCATGTGGTGTGTCTGTTTCTAGTGGGTTTTTCATGTGGTTTTGCATAGAATCTCAGCCACTGGGGCTGCATGGGAGTGGACTGCAGTGGCAGAGCCAGATGTTTCCATGTGGCCTTGAGGATGCTGAATCCAAGGATCTTGTCATCCCCCTCTTCTTTTGAAGCTGGGGTCGTTCTGTAAAGCATTACATGTGTGCATCTCAGTTCCTGCATGAAGTGCATTAGAAGTTGGATTTATGGGTCCCTTCCAACCCAGGTTATTCTATGATTCTATTGTGGCTTCCTCACTTGAATTTTTTGTACAGGGATCAGTTTGACACCAGGCAGATCCCCCACTGCTTTGCTGCTTTTGGTGCTAGCCCTTGTGTTTCACTGCAGCATCAGCCTGTCCCACACATCACTCCCAGCTCTCGGGATGCTTTGACTGCATGTGTTTCCCATATGGAGGAGCAGAACCCACTTGTGTGCTCCCCAGGAGGCAGCTGAAGATCAATAGCTGTGTGAGGGTGAGGCAAGGACATAATGAAAGGCAGAAGGCAGCACTCCTGCCAGCCCCCAGCTCCTCTGTTCCCTGTGACATGCAGCTCCAGCTCTGAGCTGGGGAAATAGCTTTCTATAAATACTCTTTTCCAAAGTCCAGTGCTGCTTTTTCACTTCCTCGGAGCCCAGCAGAAGCTCCTGCTGTCCCAGCTCGGATTTGCCTTGCAAAGTATTTGGGAGCTGCTTTCTGCCGACTCACCCATTTCTGAGCACTCCCAGATGTGTCCCTGGCACCAGCATCAGGAGCCTGGTGCAGTTAAAGGGAAGCATAACACTGCTCCTAAAACCTTGAAAATAACAGCAGAGCCTCGCTCAGCTGACTGTCAGCTGAACATTCTCCCCGAAAAATGTCAAATCTCATCCCAAAGGCAAAATATGCTTTTCATCTTCCCTAATGAGGAGTTCCTAGTGCAGACTGGAGGCTTTGCCCAGCGCTGGGCTGGCTGAGCTCTGACACATGGCCCAGTGTTTGGTTGCACCTGGGCATGAGGCCGTCGGAGTGGGGAGGGGGGTGTGAGCAGATGGATGTCTGAACTCAATGAAATGTGAGCATCTCTCTGCTGCTTTCAGTTAACCTTTGGCACTGCGGCTCTTTCAGGTTGGATATTAGGAAAAATTTCTTTTCCAAACGAGTGGTTGGGCATTGGCACGGGCTGCCCAGGGTGTGGTGGAGTCACGGGCTCGGGGGTGTTTCAGAACTGTGGAGATGTGGCACTGAGGGACGTGGTCAGTGGGCATGGTGGGGTGGGTTGGGATGGGACTTGGGGATCTTAGGGGTCTTTTCAAACCTTCATTATTCCATGATTCTCTTTGCTCCCATCACCTCACCCTCCCCTTGGATGTTCCCTGCTCCTCACCTGCAGCCAAAGCACGGGAATTGTCTTGAACACCCAAAGTGAATAAGGCTGCTCAAATGACCCCTTTTTGGGAAGGTGCAAAGCAAGATACAGAGAAGAACATCACCAGGAATAATGCACTGTTTGTTGCAAAGCTCCGGTCAAACCCAGCCATGTTGGCTCGGTCCTGGGGCTCTGCGATGGAGCAGCAGCTGGCTTTCCAGGCTGCCCTTTCTGTAAGTTCAATGTTTGCCTTAGATGGGTGGTGGGTACGGGCTCCTGTTTAGCTGAGGGCACCCGGCCAAATGAAGGGGTACAGCAGCAGCATATGTTGGCTGTCTGTTCCCTCCTGCTCTACCTACAGGGCAGGCTGCAGGGAAAATCGCCGGTGCTAAATGGCTGCATTGTAAACGGCGGTGGCAGAGCATCTATTTTTAAACTCTTAGGGAAGTGCCTCAAAGTAGGAACTGTTGCTGGGATTTGGGTCAGACAGTCTAGCAAGGCGACGGCTCTGCTGCCCCGCTGTTAGAAAGTCGGGGGAAGGCAGCACTCAAGGCTGGGACAGGAATGAGTTTAAAGCTGGGGTTGCCCCCAGGCCACCAAACGTCCCAGTCTTTAGATGTGCCTGGGGACAAGGAGCATGTGTTGGGCTTGCTCTGCAGGAAACGGCAATCAGCTGTTACCTAAACTTAGTAAATATATTCCTATGTTGTTCTACCACGGCAAGGGCTTAATGCTCTGCCTGAAGGCAGGCTGATAGAAGCTGGTTTTCATTCTGCCTTATTACAGCCAAAAGCTCTGAACAGAGACTTCTGCTCTTTGGTGAAGACGTCCTGCGTATTTTCAGGGCTTCTGGATGACTGTAGAGTTTCTCCACCTGAGCAAAGCTGCTCTGCTTTGTGGATGCTGTTGGTTGTGGGGAGGAGGGGATTTGGGACTGTGTCCAACCCCGTGTCACTGGGTTGAAGCTTTTCTGATAGATCCCGATGATCTGGGTGCACTCTCAGCATCTTTGTAATGGCGTTATCAAAACCAAATCCTGATGTAAAGGCAGAGATAAGGAAGCTTTCTTCCAAACTTTAGCCTGAAGGAGAGGGATGCTGTGCTCACACAGTCTGCATGGGTACTTATTGCCTCTTGTGGACAATAAGGTTTGGATATTTGGAAAAATTTATTCTCAGAGCAGTGAGGATCGGCACGGACTTCCCAGGGAAGTGGTGCACCATCATCCCTGGAGGTGTTCAGTGTGGAGATGTGGCACTAAGAGACATGGTTAGTGGGCATGGTGGGGATGGGTTGGGGTTGGATTACATGATCTTAGAGATCTTTTCCAGACTAATGATTCCATGATTCTAACTCTGTTCTGGAGGCTCTTAGATCCCTCCTAAAGAGGCCACAGAGCCATACAGCAGCCCATGCTCTCCTCCCTGAATTGCCTGCGATCTGAATAAAGCCAGCCGAGCTGCGCAAGCTTCATTGGACAGAATGTGGGGAAGGGAGGGAGAGGAAGGGAGGAATTATTGGGAAATGGCAGGTGGAGCCTCACAGATCCAACATCTTGCCAGAAAGTGGATGGGAATAAAACACAGCCATCAAACTGAGCAGCTCAGCCCTAGGAACGCCTAATCTGCTTGGGAGATGCTGGGTGCTCCGTCTGCTTTTCACCACACCATAGCTCACCCTCTGGCCATGCTCCCACCTGCTGTAACACTCTACGGCAGCGTCAGCGAGCACCCCGGTGCGTCATTTGTCAGCAGGAACTGTGAGCATTCGGAGTTACGATGACATTTCACATAAACAGCCGCTTGCTCGAGGTCTGGCAGCTGCTCGGCTGCAGTCTATTGGCAGAGCAGGGCCTTCAAATAGCTCCTGCTGCTCTCTGACCTCTGTGATCCGCCTCCCTGGGAATTATACTTTCCCTTGTATTCAGATCTGTTCTCCTCTTTTACAACTGCTCTCGGGGGAAATAGCTTCAAACATCTCCTTTTTGCGTCTACAGAGGGTCACAGATGGGCTTTGCTGGGTGCTCCCCACTGCTTTTTGTGGATGAGCGCCCAGCACCGTGCCTGAGTGCTTCCCAAGCAATGCTCCCAACCCAACACCACTGGGGAAAGAAACTTGAATTCCCATTACCCACGTTGGTGCTCTGTTCCACTGGTCCTTGAAGAGAATGATAACACTTTATGCATCTTTTTAAAGCAAAAATCTGTGTTGTGTGGCTTCTTCAGTGGGGATCATACCAAGATCTTCTGTTCACGCTGCCTGTTTCTCCCCCACGTCCAGATCCGTGCTGAGCCACTGGAGACCCTGAAAGGAAACTCTTCTGCTGCCTTCATTCTAATTCTGCCCGCTGTAGAAGAGCCATGGATCCTTCCCTGCCTTGGATCCTGCCTCTTGGATGTGTCCTGCTCCTGGCAAATGCAGCCCACTGCTTTATCTTGCCCAACTCGAGTCACCTGGAGAGCATTTTGAGCAAATATCAGGATGGGGAAGCTCACTCCAGATCCAAGAGAGCCATTTTGTTTTCAGACCGACAGGAGATACTGATGCTCCACAATAAATTAAGAGGTCAAGTGTATCCATCAGCCTCCAATATGGAATACATGGTGAGTACAGCTTCTGATGCCTGGCTTTATTTCTACTTTTTTTTTTTTTTTTGGTCATAGTGCAAGAGGTGCAGAATTTCCTCTGAAGCTAGCTTTTCTCGAGAGGTTTCCTGGTGCTGCTTCATTCCAGAGTGAGCGATGCTTTAGATCATTGGGTTGTTTTGCTTGGAACAGGCAGCAATAGGGTCATCTCGTCCATCCGCTGCATATTTTCAGGACTGGTTCCATTATTCATAAACTAACGTCTGGCCCGGCCCTGGACACATCTCCTGTGATGGCAATTCCACAGCTTGCCTCAGCAGGTTCTTCCATTACCTTAATGTCATAAAAGCATGATTTTTTCCCTACAATTTAACCCGTGTTTTCCCTGTTAGAGCTTTCATATCGTTGTGACTGGTGTTCTGGGATGGCACGTCCATGACACTGTTGGGGATCTGCTCAGCTCTCAGGACAGCAGTGCTTAAAGGATGTCATCTTTAGGTCCTTTCCAACCCAATCCCTCTGATCATTCATTTCAGTGATTCCTACTTGTCTCCATCTGCAGAGCTCAGTCCCTGGAAGTTGCTGGCACGGCTCTGGGCAGTTGAGAGGTGGATGGGTCAGCACTATTGGCTTTCTGTAGCTCAAGAAACCAAAATAAAAGTTTGGTCAATGGATTCTCCCACTTCAGAGGGAGAACTTAGAAGTATTGGTATGAAACATGCCTTTACCGTCAACAATTCAGATGAATAGTTTTTTCTCACCTGATGCCAGAGACCCTACTTTGAGCTATTTTAGACAAGCCCTCCAAATACTGTGGGGCCAGAAAATGATGTAGGCAAATAATTTTCTTTTTTTGTGTGCGCCTTTTCCCAATGTGCAAATATAGTTATGACTGAAGCTAGCCTGACTTCAGCCATGTGCTCCTGCTGACAGATTGGATGAGTAATGATTTGTTAAGACCGCGTTTAAAAGGGTAGGAGAAATAGCACTTGTAATGTGAAGTCTCTTGCCAGCTGCGCTGAAATGAATACTGCAAATGGAAAATTCTCCCTGTAGTGACTGTAGGGAAAAGGAAAAGAGAAGAGCGAGCAGAGGGCAGTAGGGAAGGATGATTGTTCTTCAGTGGCTTCTCCTGAGCAGTTGCACCGCTGGTGCTCCATCCCATGTCAGAAATCACATGTCTTTCTAAGAACCGCTGCCTTGTGCCTCTCCTCCTCCGCAGGCGCCCATCCTCCAGCAGGCAGCCCAAAGGATGCTGCCAGAGAAGAGGTGATTTGATTAATTTCCAGAGAGTAAACACGAGGCATGAGAAAGCCAAGCGTGTTTTGGTTGGCTCGGAGGATCTGAGAGGGCTGCAGTTGCGGGCTGCACATTGGCCGACTGCTATTTACGCTCGCAGCGCGGTCGCGCTTTTATGTTTGTCTTTGCTCAGTGTGCTTTTCTAGTGGCTTCATGGCCGATTGAGGGCAAATGAAAGGGCCCTATATGCTGCGAAGAAAGAAGCTGGGTGTACGGCGGTGCTCCTTGGAAAGGCTATAATCAGTCTTTCATGTCATCGTGTTTACCCAACGTTACTTGGAAATGCAGCGTGTATTCTGAATGTGAATTTCACTTTAATCCTTTGTTCTGCGTAGGACATTTCTCATTTGAACTTGTTTAAGAGGATGGTCTGTCTAGCACTGTATATAAACTTTTCTCTTTCCCTTTGGAGCCAGTGTGGAGCGTCACAGGAGACATGCTGCTCTAATTTCTGGATAACGAAGTAGAACTGCCTGTCAGTCTCCAAATGCTGCTTTGTGAATGTCCCAGTTCTGTATCTGATGTATTTGAGTGACAAAGGGAGCTAATATAAACCAGGAACAAGATCTATTTTTCTACTGCCGGGTGAGCTTCAGTCAGAGGAGGCTATTAGTAAGGAAGCAATGCGCAGTAACTCCCATGACTCACCCGGGGATCAAAAGAGTTACTGCATATGCAGATAGGATAAAGGTGGAGTGGAGAAAGAAACAGTTTTGCTGCTGGGTTTGTATAGTTAACTTAAAGCCAGCACATGTATTCAGCCTTGGTGGAAACTGAAATACAGACTTTGTCATGGGCCAGGCGTGAGCAGTGTTTATCTTCCCAGTGCAGTTGCTCAAATCCTACAGCAGCTCTATGAGCAACTCTTCCATTGTGGCTTTGGAGTATGCAAGAGTGGTGTGCAGGAGCCAGGACCGTAGCAAACTCCTTGTTAATGAAACCGGAGTAGAAAGAACACAACAGTTCCTAAGACACCCTGACCTTTTCAGATGGATTTCAGCAGTGATGAAAGGCAGAAATCTTTCCTCTTGTGGAGGCCCAAAGACAGATGGTTAAAACAAAATTGTTCTCAGTCCAGACTGCTGGAAGAAAAAGAGTTCTTTGTATACAGGGTATTCATTCTTCCTCTTAACAGTAGGGTAGAGGCTTTAAATTGCATTATAGGATTATTGCACTATAAGATATGGATGCAATGTATATTTTTTTACGCGTATGGTGCATACCAGATTTTGAAAGTCAGCTTCAGATCTGCAGGAATAAGGACAATCCATGTGCTAAATCACTTGGATCTTGTGTACTGACAGGCTCTTAGAAACCCCTGCTTGAGAAGTCAGTAATGGGCTTGGTGGGTATCTCAAAACAAGGGAGCTGCTTGTGATCAGAGTGGTCTGATAGCAGAAAGCCTAAGTGGGAAAAGGGAAGAATTTGAATGCAGCCTTGTTCCCCAAAGAGTGAGAAGCTGCTTTGCCAGGTTGTTGCAGAAGGGGTATAAGAAACTGAGTGTAGAACACACAGTTCCTCTGGCTTTGGTGTTCTTCATAGATACTGCTTTGAATATTGGCATAAAGAATTCCTGCAAGTGTAGCTGGAAAAGTCTGAAATCTTTTAATTATTATTATTATTAGTAGTAGTATTATTTTTTTTAATGTTTATTAAGCTCTGAAATTATTCCAGGCTCCCGACCGCATTCACGTCTGAGAAGAAATAGGCAAATAACAGCTCTAATTTAAATGGGATGGCTTTGTAATCTGACGCCTGCAGAAATGAGCTTCCCTACTCACCAAGCACAAAGCCATGCAAAACTGTAGCTCGCTCCAGATTGCCTGTTGAGTGTCTTTTGTCTAACCTCATTTATTCTACTCATAGGCATCAAAGGAAGATGTAACATATGTTCACATCAATTTCCACTTAATAGCCTGTTGCTCATAAAGTCTCTGCGTTAAATTAGGAGACTTGGAAGCCTCCGCCTTTGTGGCTGCAGGGAATAGGGCTCTGCTAGAAAGTCTGAAGTCCCAGCAGCATGTAACGTCTTGGGAGAGTTTCTGTGGCTTGTGTGTTGGATGGGAAGGCGGACTGTGGCCGGCCATTGCCTGTTGCACAAAGTGGGAGACCACAAAAGGCTGTGTGTCTGGGCACAATTGCAATAGTCTGCTCCGAACAGAGGTTTGGAAATGTGGATGCGGTGGGTCGGATGTCATACACCTTCAAGGAGTTGGAGGGCTGAGATGGAAAATGATGGTTTCATTCCCACTGTCGGAGCTGTGTCCACACGGGGTTTTGCAGAATTTGCTTGGCCACTGCTGAGTTCAAAGCCAAGCTGCTGAGCTCAGAGCAGCTCTGGATGTTGCTGGAATTCAGTTTGCTGAGGAGGCTTAATGATAAGCTCTTCTCAGAGGTGCTGTTAGCTTTGTTCAGTGAGCTCAACTTTACCTTCTGAAGATGGTGTAGACACACCGAGCTCCAGGAGACAAACAATTTCCTATCATTCCCCATCCCAGTTGGAACTGCCCGAGACTGTGCTCGATGCTTGCTGAGTATAAACACTCAATAGTTTTCAAATGTTAGAGAACCTAAATGCCTTCCCAGTGGTTTCTGATAGCTCCTTTCATATGGCTGAGATGAGAAGTTGCTTTTCTTATGCAGAAGATGGAACTGGAAAGGATCAGCTGGTTGCAGCATTTGTAGGGGCTGTAATCTGGCCCTGGAGCTGAATGGTCTCTCTTCCTTTTGGCTTTATTTGTAGGAATGTGCAATGATATTTTAACCCCAACAGATTATCTTCCTAGGACTGCTTTGAATAGAGCAGCTGTCAGAGATCACACAACGAATTCAGAGCATTGTCTACCAGATCCAGCAAGTCTGGCCTCTAAAACAAATGCACTCCTGGATAGTAAAGCCAAGGGAGACTGCTTTCATATTTGCTGTTGGATAGCATCTGAGCTCTCGTTTGGCGTGTAACTGGGTGATACTCAGTGATGTCTGAGGCCTTTTCCTCAGTGGGAGCTTCAGTGGGATTTGTCAGTTCTAACCTGATGTCAGTTTTAATGAGGGTGATCCTGGCTTAGGAGTTTGGGGATTTTGCCACCTCTGAGTTCGGCTGCATCCATCGGTTGGCTCAACAGTTACTAGGGGTGGAGGAGATAGGAGCAAGAGGTTCAGCCCCATACTGGCACAGCAGCTATGTGCTCATCCCTTGTTTAGGGGTGTGGGCTGTGTCCGTAGTGGGGAGCAGGAGCACATTCACTGTTGGAGTCCCAGGGGGTGGAGAGCAAGGAAACGTCCCAGTGTTGTGGCTAACAGATGGAAAATCATACACTGAGGCACTTTGTGCTGTAAATCTTGCAGATGTCAAATATGGGTGCCATGAGGAAAACACTAGAATGTCTGATTATTTATTTCTGTATTTTTTGACTGGGTTAGAAAACCATGTGCCAAGAATGTCTCGCTGTATTTTAGGGTGGATTGTCTAGTTGAGTTCTTGAGGTCTTGCCAGAGCTATTTGTTACGTTGACTTATGCAGAGTACTTCCTAAGGAGCATGTCGTTGAGGAGGAAAAGTAAGAGGCCCCGTAGAGTCCTGTGCTTCTGTGGTAGGCAGCTGTCTTTAAAAACATGTTCTTAGGTATGAGTACATCACTGAAACGTGCTGACATCGCAAGGCTGGGCACCAGGGAGGAGCTGTACTTCAGTCTCACTTTCCCTACTCATTGCTGCTGGTTGACTCTCTCAATCTAATGCTCTTAAGAGGATGAACTGACCTGTTCTTTTCCTTCCTGTAGACTTGGGACGATGAGCTGGAAAGATCAGCCCACGCCTGGGCTCAGCAGTGCATCTGGGACCATGGGCCCAGTGCCCTCATCAGATCCATTGGTCAGAACCTGGCAGTTCACTGGGGCAGGTAAGAGCTGGGAAACTCCTCGCTAATAGCCACTGCTGCTGGTTGAGAACTCGTCTAAATCTTTCCATTTTTCTCTTGCTGTATTTTCTATAAATATTTGCTCAGCTCTTAATTTGTCTTTATTGAAACCACTTTGCACATTTGTTTATTTTTTTCATCTTCCTGGGGAAGGTTTTGAATCTAGACTTGTTAATCTAGCTGGGAAAGATGAAGTTAAGACTTACAAAGGGATTTGCTTCTTCATCCTATAGCGAAATTTGCTTATTGTTACGCCCCTGTCATTAAGTCTTTATAGGCCAAGCCTACTTTGTAAAGCAAACATTTTGTATGTGCATGGAAACTTTAATGGATCAACAAGTTATGCTATTGTATATCAGGTACAACTTGGTTGAAAGTAATGGAAATTTGCTGGTGTGAAATTGGCCTGATATGAAAAATATCAGGCTCGTTTGTATTGGCAGAATTAAATAATGATTGGAAAGTTGAGTGGTTAATCCATTGGAAACAAAATCAAAAGATCAGGCTGTTCTTGGCTGTCCTACAGAAGCTCAAGATTGCTATGGGTTATTGATGGTGGTAGATCCAATCTTGCTCCCACTGCAATCACTGGGAGGAAAAAGAAATCAGTTTTATCTCAGCGCTTTCAGGAACGGGCCTTAACTTGATTGCCTCAATTTCCTCTTTTGTAAAATAGAATTCGGAAAGTATTCACTTAATGACATCACGAGATTTGTGTTTTTAAAACACTTCTAATGAATGATTTTTAATGAAGAGTTGGCTGGAAGAGCAAACTACAGTTGGTAATGATATCATTTGTATTGCTGGCTGCCTGCTTCATGTGAGCTGATGAAAGCAATAAAAAGTGTTTGAAATGCTCTTCTCCTTCGAGACAGAATTTGCAGATTGCTCTGCTTGCTCACTGTGTACATAGCATACAAAATGCCAACGCATTTCTCCAGATAATTTTAACACCATTCACGTTCTCCTGAACAGCACAAGCAACATCAGTGCTGCCTCAGATTGCAAAGCATTGTGCATAGTTTGCACCAAGTATAAGCAGCACACGCAGGAGCTTACTGCATGAAGAAATAGCTGCAATAAGGTGGGGAGCACGTGCAGAGCCCCAAGTGCTCTGCACTACCCTTTGGTTTGATGGGAGGGGGAAAAGCTTGCTTCCTGTCAAAGGTCTTACAGTAGGAACTGCTAATGGACATCCAGATTTAGCAAATGGCCTGGTGGTGAAGTCGGTACATGGTGGCTTTCAGGTGAAGCTGTTTGGCAAACCTTCACTTCTGTTTACTTTCAAAACACAGCTCTCTGCCAAACGAGAAGTTTTATGTAGTTGGGTGGAAAAGGCAGGAGGACATCTCAGGTCAGCGGTGTTTGAAGGACATGTCAAACCTATAAATAATACAGAAAGTCAGACCGAGCTGTGAATTTTGGGGAAGAAATCATCTTTAACATTTTCACTGAGATGTTTTTTTTTTTTTCCCCACGTTACTGAGTTTTTTAAGCAACACCTTCTCAATGAGACAAACTTGCCTTAAGAAACCGTAGTATAAAATTCACAAAGCTTGTGTTAAAAACTGAGATGCTGCCTTGCAATAAGCCAGGAGTGCACAAGTGCTGTTGGATGACAAAGGGGCTGGTGATAACTTGAGGGGTGGGTGTTCTCAGCCATGCCTGTGCTTTGCTCCTCCAGGTATCGCTCTCCTGCTTTCCATGTCCAATCCTGGTATGATGAAGTCAAGGATTACTCGTACCCGTACCCACATGAGTGCAACCCATGGTGCCCAGATAAATGCACAGGCCCCATGTGCACGCATTACACTCAGGTAAAAGAGATGTATTTGTATCCATACTCCACATCCCCTCTGCATCCTGTGTCACTGCAACACGTGCCCGTGTCTCGCGGGTTCTCAATAAGCACGTTGTCCTTGCAGATAGTCTGGGCCACGACAAACAAGATTGGCTGTGCTGTGAACGTCTGCAAGCAGATGAATGTCTGGGGAGAGATCTGGGAGAACGCCGTCTACCTGGTCTGCAATTACTCGCCCAAGTAAGGCGGATGGGCTGGGCCCTGCTGCTTTCCCAGACCCTGTGCTGGAAGGTTACTTAACTAGCCCAGGATCTGGGGAAGAGATTTCAGGCAGTCTAGACTGGTGTTTGTGGCTTTAAATTTTTACTTTAGACTGCAGCACGGAGCTGGTTCAACATTGCTGAGCATTGCCTGGAAAAGTGAAGGAGGGGCTGGGGCCAGGCTGGAGCTTTGATGTTGCTGCCATGGCAAGGAGAGCAGGAGATGGCGAGGTTGGAGTGGAGCTTGCTGCCAGGCGAGGCTCAGCAGCTGGAAGGGATGGGGCTGATTAATGCTGCTGCCCGTCCTTCCAGCAGTGGCCTCTGTGCCCCAGCTACAGAAGGAATAGTAGGGTTGCTTACAGTTTAAAACTTACCAAAAAAAAAAAAAAAAAAAGAATAGGGAAATTGCTTTGTGTGGCTCAGAGCCACTGGAAGTCATAAGGCAGAATGATGCTGAGATAAAAGGTGTGTGAGATAGGGCTAGCAGCCAAAGCCAGAGCTCGCAGCACAAGCCAGGCAGTGCCCGTGGGTGTGTTGCTGAAACCTCCTTCCCACATTGGCTACCGATGCTGCTGGGCAGTTTGGGATTCAGCAACCTGCTCCTCGCATGGAATCCCACTGTCTCCTGAAGAATTCCCATTGCAAGATGCGATGCACTGCACGCCATCCTGCTGGATGGAAAAATACTCTCTTTCTGCCATTTTTGCTTAATCTCTTCTCTCTGGCATCTGTGTGCATTGTCCTCATCTAGCCTTATAGGTGGAGACGGCTGAAAGAGCAATAACCAAAGGGTTGAGAGCCACAGCCTGAGCTCCAGCTCCATTAACCTCCTCAGCCCCTAATGCTTGCAACAGTGAGTGCAAAGGAGGGCTTCTGTTACTGGGTACTTCCTTGAGAAAAAGCAGTAATCTGCTGAGCTACGTCTGCTTACTAAATCACAGTATTCACAGTGGAGTTTAAAGGTGATATTTCACACTATTCATTAGAGGAAACTCCTAAAATCATCATCTTGAAGGTGAAATGAGGAAGACCGTTTTCCTCACAAGGCTTTGCTGGGCTGTTTGGTTGCTCTTTGCTCTTTTGCTCCAGACTGGGATGATGTTTCTGCAGCCTCAGAGGAAAAATTATTTGCAGGGCCGGGCAAAAAGGAAGGTGCAGTGCTGCTCTGCTTCTCAGACTCGTGCAGTTGTGCAGGGGGTGAGGTGTGGATTTCTGCACCTTGCTCTTGGGGATGGTTCCAGATGGAAAATGGAGCAGCTCCTCAATGGCAAGAGTTGTGCTCCTCCCTGGCCTGTGCTGCTGCATGGGGGCTGCAGATATTGATGGGAGATTGGTACCTTGGACGGACAGGATTGCTGAAAGCAAGTGTTGGATGGAAAAGGGGACAAGCTGTCTTTTCCACACTTATCTATGCATGGAGAACAGGAACACCCATTTTCCCCACGCCCTTAGTGTCAGTGGCTGAAGAATGTGGGGCTTGGAGGGCTATCTGATGAGCATGCATTGCTCCTGTGCTTGCAGAGGCAACTGGATTGGAGAAGCCCCATACAAGAACGGCCGCCCCTGCTCTGAGTGCCCCCCCAGCTACGGGGGTGGGTGCCAGAACAACCTCTGCTACAAAGGTACGTGGGGCTGGGGGTCAGGGTGCTGTGCAGGAGCCAGCTTTCACCCGGAAACGTTTCATTAGGAGCAGTCGTGGCTTTTAATTACCCACCTTCAATAACTAGGCATCGTGGTGTAATGGTAGATCATCAACTGAAAGGCTCTGATTTGCCTGGATTTAGTGTGAAAATGTGAGCGACTGCAGGATGGAGGAGCTGCATGGGTTTGGCTTGGAGCTGGGGCAGGGCTTGGGGCTGGCAGGCTGCGGGCAGAAGCGCTCCCATCCTCACAGGGTTTGTTTGGGAAGGGAATGTTCCACCAGCGCTTACTGGAGGCGACGTGGGTGGGCAGGTCCTGGCCAGGGACGAGCGATTCCCTTTTCTATTTTATTTTTTTTTCCCTACTTTTTTTCCTCACTTTGGTTTTCACGGCTGCAAATCAAACACAGCGATTCGTGTCTCTGGGAGGAGAGGAGGAGCTCTGTTGGAATAGTGGTCGATAGACACGGAGTGAAAAATATTATTGCTGCTGGGAAATCTCCAGTGAAGCAGCGCTGCTCTCAGAGCAAGTGGGATTTTCTGGGGTCATGCATCAGGGGCCTTTTTTCTTCATGAAGAGCTGGGATTTTAGAAGCAGGCAGCTCCATGCTTGGGAGGCTTGCCCAAAGCAGAGGGTTATTTTGCTGCATTCATTTCTTTCTACCTGGGGCTGGGGGTCATTGGGGTTCAGATGGGAACTGGAGTGGGTCATGTCAGTGCTGTGTTGGGAGCCTCGTTATCTATTTCTTTGCATCATCCCCTTCCTCACTGATGAGAATGAAAACAGCATAAGGTTTTGCAGAGGAATGGCCAAGTGGAATGAATTCTGGCTTCATTTCCCAAATCCTCTCGCTGGGCTGCAACAGCAGGCAGTTGGTTATGCAGTGGGAGGCTGTGAAAGATGGGGGCACTATGGGGGGGTGAGATCTGAGAGTGATGGAGGCACCGTGGACAACTGAGCTGGGACTCACTGGGGGTCACGCAGGAGCTGTGCTTCACTGGAGGACTGGCTGAAGCTCCATTCTGTTAGAGAAATCTGATTTCCCACTTGATGTGAACACTGCAATGATTTTTTATAATTTCTCCTTGCTAACAAGATTATCGTTACGAAGACCCCTACATCACCGAGACGGATGAGACCAACGAAGTGGAAACTCCACAGCTCGCAGAGCACAAGCCTGTGTGGTTCCATCCTCCAGAGAATGAGCCCAGCAAAACCATCAAGCCCAAGAAAACCACCTCCAGCTCCTACATGAGTAAGGCAGTCTCTTGCTTTTGTTCTTTCAGAAGTAAGCAGCAAAACATTGAAAAGCCACCTGCACATCAAAGTGCAATACTCATCTGTTCTTGAAGGATCCCAGAACCACAGATTGGTTGGATTGGAATGGACCTCAAAGGCCATCCAGCTCTAACCCCTGGTTGTGGGCTGGGTTGCCAACCACCAAATCAGATTGCACCTCAGATAGCATATAGGCCCATCCAACCCAGCCCTGAACACCTTCAGGGGTGGAGCATCTAAAGAAAGTATTGATGTCTTCATATCAGTAGTCGATTTAGTTTCATTCTTCATTTAGGTTTCATTCCTCATTTACAATTTTATGTATTCAGCATTTACCCTTTTTGCAGTTTTCTGGGGATTTTAGTTGGTTTCCTTTCTATTTCTTGCTTGTAAAGACTTTTTGTGACAGGGATTGGAACCAGATGATCTTTGAGGTGCCTTCCAACCCAAGCCATTCTATGATTTCTGAAGTGATATGCTCTGTTGGTAGCACTTAGTCGTGTTCAGTTCATCAAACCAGGCATTCTGAAAACAAGGTGAGACAAGCAAATGCATCCTTTTCAAGTTTACCCACCAGCATCTGGAGAGCCTGTAATTAAATGGAGAATGAAAAGTAGTGTCTGCAGAATTCAGGCTGTAAATCAGCCTTTGGCTGTCAAATGTTACTTTGCTGTTAATACTCCCAAAAACACCTGTTTTAGGTAACTAGATCAAAAGGCACCAACAGCTCTAGGCTGTTAAGATTTAACCTTGCTACACCAAAGACTTCTTGGAAAGGTGCATGGTGCCCAAAGCAGGATGTGGTGGGCTCTTTCTTCTTACAACATAATGTTTTTAATTTGTACTGTGTTTTTTGTTTGTTTGTTTGTTTTTAATTTAAATTTTTGGGTTTTTTTCCCCAGCACAAGTCATTACCTGTGAGACCAAGATGAGAGACAAATGCAGAGGCTCAACATGCAACAGGTAATGTTTTATTGATACCTATTGGAGCAGCACAGGAAAAAATGGGCTAAAAATGTTGAGGTCCGTGTAAACAAGATGTAGCCTATACTACATTTATTTTTGTAACTAAATAGATCTCTTTGAAAAAAGCCTTAATTTTTATTTTTATTTTTAAATATAAAGCCCTCAGCCAAGCCTAGCTGCAAAGTGACTCAGTTTTTTCTGCAGCCATCATGACCCACAGCTCCAGGTGTCCAAAATCATTTAATAAATGTTGGCAGAATCTCTTCTGAACCTTTCTTGTGCGTTCCACTGCTGTCTAAGCCAGACCAATAATTCATGGCTCGTCCCCTCCCAGGCAGTCGAGAACTTCTGGTTAAGGTTTCTGCAAAGAACAGGACAGTTTATCACTTGGAGAAAAACCAAATCCACAGAATCTAAATATTGGTCGGGTTTTTTAAGGAGGGTGGAGAAACTGTTCTAAAAAGTAGTTATTTTGCAATCTTGTTTTTAAATGGAAGAGTTACGTGAAATGAATGGAATGACTATTAAATGAAATAGAATCAAAGTCTGTTTTTCTTGAATTGTTTTCTCGCCACCCTCAAAGATATATATCTTCACTAGGTATCTGTGCCCAGCTGGCTGCTTGTACAGTAAGGGAAAGATCTTTGGAACATTTTATTATGAGAGTGTAAGTACTTTTAAAAAAGCTTATAGATGTAATCTGTGGGAAGTTAGTGGTAATAACAGAAACGGGAAATGCCAATGATTTTGATGTAATTTGGCTTTTTGTATTCTCCGGTTGTGCTGCTATAATTTGGGTGTTAATAAAGACTATCTGTATTTTCCTCATCTTAGTGATGAAAAAAGAAGCTGTCTGGAAAGGCAAAGTGATTCCAGTCTTGATTCTGTCGTAAATGCCCTTTACAATAAAAGCCCTGGGAAGTGATGGATAGGGATCACTAGGAGGCTCTTCTAGGGGTCTCTTTTAGTGTGGTCAGTCTGAACAGAAGCTTCACACTACAAACACTGAAACAATGAAATATTCTGGGTTGATTTGCTGGATCTTGAGCTGGCACTGTTTTCCCATCAAAACTACTTTTGGAGCAAAGGAAGGTTGTGAATATAAAAGGCTATTTATGCATTTTATGGTTGCTTTCCCCATTCTCACCGTTGGGTTGTGACTACAAGTCATATTTTTGCCTTGCAACTTGTGTGATTGCAGATATCCTCCTCCTGCAAGTGGTTTTAGCAGAAATATCTTGAGTTTGAATGTTCTGTTGAGAAGTGGAAAAATTTCATACTGGTTGTGAATTTCCAGTGCTGCTTTTCTTCTAAATTATATCTAAGTGTACGGTTTTTTACTTTAAAATATTTTGTCATCCAACCAAGCTGTGCTTAAATAATAGTAATAATAGGAATAGATGAAGGTTGTGTCAGGAGAGTAAGATTTAGCAACCTGATTCCAAAGGGTTGTATCAGGTTATTTTCCACTTGGCATTTGGTGATTTTGTTTCTTCATGCTTTGCAGAGCGGTTGGTCAGTGCTGCTCTGTGAGTGAGATTTATTTCATATATTATTTGCTGTGCTCTTCTCAGTCATCAAGCATATGTCGGGCTGCAATTCACTATGGCATCCTGGACAACAAGGGAGGACTTGTTGATATTACAAGGAAGGGGAGGACGCCGGCCTTTGTGAAGTCTACCAGGAACGGTGTGGAATCTTTCAGGTTAGACCTTTGGGAACAAGTTTTTGTATTTGCTTTCAATACAAGCAAATGTTCAGTTGTCTTTGTTACTCGTATATATTCACAGTGATTCAAGTAAATTTATGTTGTGTATTTTTAATACTTTTCCCTGCTTGTTTTGCAGGAAAAATAAACCTTCCAATGCATTCATGGTTTCCAAAGTTGCAAGTAAGTGTGGAGTTTGTCAAGTTGAGAGGAAATTGTTGTTGCTGGAGTTTTATGAAGTGCTTGAAGATATCATTCATGCAGTTCTCTTTTTCATTTTAAGCGATCATACGAAATGGCCCCATACCACAGCTAAACCCCAGAAGGGTGATGATCCATCACCCTTTATGGGCAATTCCACCATTACATATTAAAAATTTCTGTAGGGATCTAAGAGGAAGGAAGGTGCAGAAAATGGTCATAACTGGCCATTTCCAACAGCATTTTCTGGCGATGGATCATGGTCAGATCCAAACATTAGCTGCAATGTAGTGAGATATTGGTAGTAATATGATAGAAGATAAGCCTTCCTCATAAGAAAGCCTGAGTCTAATATGTGAATCGTGTATAAAAACTGGGGAAAAAAAAAAAAAAAAAAAAAAAAAAAAAGTATTTAATAAGTGTAAGGAAAGGCATAATGAATCACAAAATATGTATGAAATTGGTTAGTAAGTGTGACCCATCATAATTACAAAAATTTCTTATGATGAGTACATAAACAAATACAGTAGAGTTCTACTTTTAGATGTCCCCAGGTTCTGCATATTTTTGAGTGAATCTTCTTCCTTCAAAGAATCATAATTTTGATTTGGCTACTAGGCCTAGTAATTTTACCTCTTTGTATTTATTTCCACAGCACAGACACTGGATTGCTACACCACAGTAGCTGAGCTGTGCCAGTTCAAAAAGCCTGCGACCCATTGCCCAAGGTAAGTGTGTGCTGTGAGCAAGCCTGTGTCCCATTGCAACCCACCCTGCTTGGGAGAAGGAGAGGTGGTAGGGGGAGCAGGGCTGCTGAGATCCCCAATCTGAGAGCCAACAAGAGTGGAGGTTTTTTGGCCAGATGAGTCAGGAAGGGTCAGGGAATTATAAGAACTCCACTTTGAAAATGCCGTGGAAGATGAATCCCTCTTTTACTGCTCAAATGCTCTCCATTTGAAGCTCTACACTACCTACCAAAAGTCATCTGAGGGGAGTCAATAATTAGATTCACTGTTGCCACCTGCAGACCAGATGCAGGCACTTGAAATCTCCTAAGAATGCAGCTTGCTTTCCTGTTGAGCCTGAATAAATCTGAATAAATTGTTTTCTAGGATTTATTGTCCAGCCCACTGTAAAGACGAGCCATCCTACTGGGCACCGGTTTTTGGCACAAACGTTTATGCAGATGTGAGTATGCTCCTTTCCTTGATGGCACTGTGTGATGCGATGTCTGAGGAGGGGTTACTCTGCAACAAAACTTGTCGTGGTTATCACAGTGTGGCCATGGGGTCAATGTGCATGAAGGAAAAAATGGCACCAGAAAAGCTTGGGGATCCCTTCCAGTGTTTGTCAATGACTCCTTCTGGGATTTGATGAGTCATTTAACCTCTCTGTGACTGGGGAGTGATGAATGTGCAATGGAGGTAGTGTTTGTCTTGTCTTGCTGAAGTGTTTAGAGACCTACAGATAAATACCACAGGGTATTATATCATCTGGGCTTATATTATATACCCTACATACTCAGCCATGGTATGTTGTTGGCAAAAATAGTCCATCTTCCCCCTCCTGTCCTCTTTCTGGGAGCTGAACAGTGTTTTTGAGTAGTTAGAACACGGCACAGAGCAGTGGAAAGAAAGCATGCAAGTTGGTTTTATTGGTTTGTTTTTCTAAACTCTGATCATGGGGATGAGCAGAGACTTGATGCTAAAACTAGGCAGAGAGTCATTTTCTTGAAATCTCTTAATATTAGGCCTCTAAAAACTGGGTTTCAACATTTTTCCATCTGCGGGTGCCTCTTTTTTTTTTTTTTTTCCTGCTGAAGATTGCCTTTGGAAACGCCAGCTCTCCCAGGCTGGTGTCTGGCCTCAGGAGCATGCTTTGGGGCCGATCGTGGGTCCCAGTGAGCTCCTACATTCCCTGTGTGGGGTGAACGTGGAGCTGTGCACATTCCTGAGAACTACTTCCTATGGAAATCATACAATAATTAGGGGAAAGTGTTTTTTTTTTTATTCTACTCAAGCTGCACAAACTGTTCTGCTCACATGGAAAACCATTGTACAGTTGTTGCCCTACCCCTCCTCGCATGCTCTGGCCTGCAGGAAATGGGAAATAGTTGTCTCTCTCTTTCACTACCTCAGATTACCCCTGAACAGGGCTTGCAATGACAGGGTTTTAGGTGAGGACCAGCATCCAGGCATTTCTTCCTGATCTGTGCTGACGCAAAAGGATTAGTGGCCTTCAATGAAGCCCAAGTTCCATTTCCTACCGTCCCCTTGGGGATTCATAAACTGGGTCATGGACCATGATATGGGGATGGGTAAAAAAAAAAAACAACAGAGGAAGAGAAAGACTATTTGGTCACTCCTTAGAGGGCTTGGTTAACCTTTTGTTTTTTTCTGGGCTCCCGTGCTAATAGTGTGCTGTGGATATAAAGAGGAAAGGACTTTGGATTTCAGGTGAATGAGTAGAAAAATGGAAAAAATAAGCCAGTAGGAGAAAGGAGTTTGAGGGTGGTGTAAAAGGTGTATTGCAAAAGGGGGGAGGTGTGGATACTGCTAAGTGCTCAGGCTGGAAAACTATCCAGAGAAAGAAGCAGGGGGAATTTGGGCAGAGTCTTTTGCCACTGTGTGCTGGTGTAGCTGGATGCAGGATGCTCTCCAGGCAGGGATGCTGTGAGTTTACCCCAGCCCTGGCTGAGATGTAATTAAAGCAGACAGTGAGCTGGGTGGAACAAGTGCTTGTCTCCAGGGCCGCAAATGTGCACATCTGGAGTGGCACCTTCATGGCCCTGGGGGAATTGTGCTCCAGTTGAGTCAAATTAAATGAGTTATCTAAAAGAAAACGATGTGTTTTGCACTGTCTCTGATCAGTGCTCTTCCAGGTGGCCTCTTAGCATCCAGTGCCTGATCCAGTGGTTGAAAACACCTCCCATGGCAGAGGGGTTGGAACTGAACGACTTTTCAGTTCTCTTCCAAGCCACGCCATTCTATGACCATGCATGGTCAACCTCATGGTGAGGCTTCTGAGTTAGAAAAATGGGGGAGAAAGGACAGAAGTGTCTACCAGCATGAGGTTGTGCTGAAGAGCTGCCCAGTTCTAAGGAGATGCTGGGAGCTGTGTGAACACCTAGGGAGCTTTATCAGGGCTATAAAAGAGCTTTTAATTTCTGCAAGACACTGTCGCTGGTCATTTTGCCTGACTCTGGAGTGCAACATCTCATCTCTGCACAGGAGCCCTATGGATCTGGGAGGGAAAACGGCTCTCTGCTCTTGAGATAAGGCTCTTTATCCACAACTCTGTGGCAATTAGCTGGATTGATGACTTACATAACAAAGGAGATGTTTATCACCCGTGCTAACCAAGCTGGGTGGCTCAACCCTCTTGAGATAGGAACTTAATGATTAAACCAGTCCCACTAATGAGGAAATTATGGGTGAAGTCACAGTCTCAGTCTCTTGCTAATGGCCCACTATAAAGAAGTATTGTCATTTTATGGTGGGTGCTTCAGAGTCCACTTCAGCGGGAAATGCTCTCAGAGCATCCCAGGAGACCTGCATGGGTGTTGATGAAGATGTAAAGGGGGCCACGCCATGGAAGGCCATCGCGTTGTCTGTGCTGTTGTCGTACTTCTGTCTTTGAGGGGAAAAACCTTTATTCTCGTAATGACTCATCTTCCAAAAGCTCTGTGTGCAATGCATCAAAGCAAAACTTGGACTGGGATGGAAAAGGACAGCGATCCAACAGAGTGATAAGAGGAGGATTTGGGAATGCAATAAAAAGCCTTCTGGTCAAAGCTTTGAGCAAGCAGCAGAACAGCAAGTCCTGGAAAAAAACAGAAGTACGTAGTTTAGGATATCTCCCAGTGGAGAGTGTTGCAAATTGATTCAGGACAGCTTAATTTTATGAGCCGATTTTAGATTTGCAGATTTCCCACTGCATACTTGGGCAAATTTGCAGCGTATCTTCTAAACAGAGTGTTCCCTTGCCCATTTATAGAAGTAAAATACCAAATTGGCACTCAAAACTCAGGGATCTGCCAGGAGATAGGCGATCCAAAGTGATAAATACATAGGGGACAAGGCAAACCTGCCATATATGGCTGCAAGAAGGAACGATCTGTATTGTACATAAGCGATGGGAAGGTTTGCCCTTGGCACTGGTTTTGTGGTAGTTTGGTTTTTAGCCATCAGAGAGTTTATGGAGTTGGGATTTTCACCTGCTGCAGTTCCCTGTGCAAAGCTGATTTTTGTTTGTCGTTGCTCCAGCTTGCTGAATGTAAATCCTTTAGAGAGTTGATAGCCAAGTTTTATACTATGCCTAAACCTCCTCTGCTTTTGCTGTTTCCTGGATGCTTTGGGAACTTAGTCATCTTTTGTTCATGTTTTGTATTCCTCCTACTCTTCTGACTCTGCACATTGAGGAGAACAGTGTGATGGAGAAATCTTAATCTTTTCATCAGGGGTGTGTTAACATCCCCCTGAGCTCAGTGTAGCCTTGTGGGACAATGGTTTATCCAACTAGTGGGACACTGGGACACCGGGCTACACAACTAATGGGGCTATCCAGGTACCCAAAGCCTACGCGTCTGTGGGTGCAGCCATTCTGTTTTTCCTAGAAAGAAGAACATGAATTCTCTGGGATAATTTGAGGTCATTGAGCTTAATGCAGGAAGAGTGTCTACTTTTCAAGAGACCTGGTGAATAAGCTGTGCCAAGGTGGCTGGTCAATAGGAAAGAGGTCTCACCACTGTGGTTTCTCCAGTGCAGACAAAAAAGTCACTGGCTGGAAATCTGCCCTTGAGTCAGCTTTGGCCCTGGACAGTGTCCCAGGCACAGCTTTGCTGCAGGA
The DNA here is from genome assembly GCF_019238085.1 of Lagopus leucura. Lineage (NCBI taxonomy): Eukaryota > Metazoa > Chordata > Aves > Galliformes > Phasianidae > Lagopus > Lagopus leucura. Next base: position 733,609 of record NW_024962271.1, on the reverse strand, counting down.
ACAGCTGTTTGTCCTCTGCAGCAGTGCTGGATCTTCTTGCAGTCATTTCACTTCTGCATTTGAGACCTGGACCCACAAGATCTGGCCCATGACCATCCCTAAGAATGACAGAATTGTTTCATAGCTTTTTGGCTCCGCTCTTTTTTTTATTCTCCTCTTACACATGATATTAATGAGGAAGGTAAATCTCCAGATGTAAAACACATATTTTTGTAAGTGAAAATGCTGGCATGTTTTTCAGAGCTCCAGTATCTGCAAAAGCGCAGTGCACGCAGGAGTCATTGCAGATGAAGAAGGTGGCTTTGTGGATGTGATGCCTGTAGAAAAGAAGAAAAGTTACGTAGGATCCTTAAAGAATGGAGTCCAGTCTGAGAGGTGGGACATTTTTCTTTGCACTTTTCTCTTATTCTCGATGGTGCGTTCGATTGTACGTTCAATTTTATGTCAAAGTCAGCAGATAACAGCCAGCAAAGCTGGTGGGGTGGAAACACGGCTTAGGAGCATCACTGTGAATTTCAAGATATTTCAAGCAAATAGAGTGTGTTGTCCTGCCCTCACCTTCCACAAGTGAAAGACTGCTCTCAGATCAGTGTGAAGGGTGTGAAATATTGTTACACAATTTTTTATTTAAGGATGCAACACTGTTTATACATCTTGCCATATCATTAAGATTCACTGCCGTAATTAGTCCAGCCGTTAGTATTGGACAATGCTTACGAGGTAAATTCTGAAGAAGAAAGTTTCCAAACCTGTTTATCTGAAAGATAAACATGGGTGTTTCTGCAGCATTCAGCCTGGGTAGTGCTTTGATCTGCATTGAGCTCTGGTTTGTGGGACGTGTTAATTAATTTCCTAAATTCTCACCAAAAGCAGGATGACTAAATTAACACCTACAGAGATGATCAGGCAGGTTTTGAAGATGGATTTTCTACCCTTGTAATTTTTCAGAGCTTATTCTGGTCTAACCATGGTGTTTGGGTGAAAAATGTTAAATCGATGCCTCTAAAACTCTGCACCTCCAGAGAGATCACAGCTATGTCACTGTAACTCTTTCAGTCCTTTCTCATTTTCTGTTTCTGGTTCATTTTGTGATGCACTTTTTCACACATTGATGTGATGGTGCTGATTTCTCTGTCTTTGTAAACATAACTTCTGCCACTGCTGTGTGTTTTGGTCACTACTGGCGTGGTTCTGACTGCACTGTGTGGTTCCTCTTTTATTAATCATAAGCAATCTGAACAAGTTTGATATTTTTATTCTAACAATGAATACTACAAAGTGCTGTGTAGAATCTCAGAAAAGAAAAGCCAAAGCAGAAAAGCTGAGACAGGAAAGCATTAGGCATAAGATATGAGTTTAGCTACCAGGATCAGCATTTTGATCATCAGATCTGCAGTCTGGCAGATTTGCTTTCAGCTTGCATTTACATCACAAAAACTACAGTTACTATGAGTTTTCTTCCACCTTTGTCCTTCTTTGGCTTATCTTTTACACTAACAGAGAACTTCTTGCTTGCACAAAAAGCTCTGGCAAAACTAAGAATGGACTCTCCCTTTAGCAGTGACACATCATGTGAGCACCAGCTGTGATTTGGGAGGTGAGGGAAACCAAAGATGCTCTAGCAGTAGGGATGAGTATGAAGATTTGGAAAGTGTTATTTCCAATCAGTGATAAGGAGCACCTCCATGCTGTGAAACCCACAGGATGGTAGAATCATTTCAAAGATCGAGGTGAGAACTTGGTACTTCAGGATGTAGGATATAAGATTTGGTAAAGATATGCATCCAAAAAGGTAGTGGACAGGTTTGCCTACTGGGCAAGATCTACTTTTGTACAAGGGAAGATCTTCTGAATCTTCACCCTTGTTAGTACATGCACTTTGCAGGTGATAGGACATTTTGCCTTTCTCCTGGAATTGTGCAGCACAGCAGGGGCAAGAACACAAGCAAACCTTTGCTCCATCTATTGGGGGGCAACTCTGAAGATGGAAAATGAAAATACATATTGGTTGCCCCTCTGCTCCCACTGCTGGCACATGGAGATGGGCCAGATGAGTATTGGGAACCTGCCAGCCTAATTGACTACTGCTTTTGGTGAAACATGTTTCTCTTTATGCACAAACCATAGGCATCGTAATGATCCCCAGATAAAAGCTAGTGTTGTAAGAGAGCTGTTTGCTTCCCAGCCCATTTTGTGGGCATTTGAATGTAATTGTTTGGTTTTTTTTTATTTTTTTTTTATTTTGTTGAAACCATAAACCAGATGTGAACAGATTTCTGCCTCTTCTTTCTCACCCTTTGTCTTTCTCCTGCCTGCGGCAGTTCCTGCTGGGACTGAATCAGTGCACCTCAAAGAAATTCAGAGATGACTGCAGGTCTTTTGCACCACACGTCCTGTTGTTACCATGCCTATGTTTGGTTCATTGCATTTTCTTTTCTTTTTTATTTTTTCCAGCTTGAGGAGTCCTTCAGATGGAAACGCTTTCCGAATTTTTGCCGTGAAGCAGTAAATTCCTAGGGAAGGTGCAAGTTTCTTCAGGAGAGCTCTCCGTTGATCTCCAGAGACAGGAAAGCTCCTCTGATAGCATCAGCTCTGAACATACCCTCCTTGCCAATCTCTTTCAGGGAATTAGAAAAGAAAAAAAAAAAAAAAAGAAAAAGACAAAAAAAAAATAATGGACACCAGGTTCTGACTCAGCTGTTTGCATCTCATCGCACCGTTCAGCGTTGTATCTTTTTGTTTTGCATTTTTTTTTTTTTCCTCTAGGGGCATTCAGCAATGATAAACTGTTCTTACTTTCAATTTAAGAGAGAGGTGTGCTGCACAGAACTGCAGTGGCTCAATGTACAGCAGCCATAGGGATCTCGACCTGGCCCTGGATGCCTTTTTTGGAGTGTGAAGCGTCTTCTCCTGTGGACAGGATGACATACGGACTCAGAAGTGAGCAACTGTCCATGCACTGGGCCTTCTGAAATGAGAAACTGTTTTAAAAGCTGCATCTTCTGGGGAGAGGTTGGGCTGCGATTGAGTAGATTGAGATTTGTTTATATTTGGTGATTCGTGTGCAAAAGAAGAGAGCATTTGGTATTTTCCTAATGAGGTGAGATGCAACGGTGCCGCCATGTTGGCTGCTGCGGTTTTGCTCTTGGCCAAGTTGTATGGAGGGGGAGAGAATGTTTCTGTCGACCAGACGTTGGGGATTTCTGGGCACTGGAGTGGGACATGAGATGGTGGCAGAGATCCTTGCTGCAGAAAATGAGGCCACCCCATAATCGCAACAGCAGGTTTAGTGTTTGCTGGTCAAACATTTGCAGGTACTTTGCAAGTCTGGTAACTCATGAGAAGTCAGTGAACTGGGGCTCCTGTGCTGGCACATCTCATATTATATTACATGCCATTTACAATAAAATTTCAGTTAAATGCAGCGTATTTATACAGCAGTGCTGGTTGTTTTATCTGTAGTAGTAGAGTAGAGACAATGTTAATCTTATTTTTGCTAGGAATGATTGCATCCGTAGGAAGCATGTTCACTGTACCTTTGTGAAGCTCTTTGTTGTTGTGTGTGCAGTTCTGAGACTTGGAAGATATGACGTAAGTTGGGATGGATGAGTTTTTTTACACTGTTTTTGACAATGATAGATCCCACCTTTCAGTATAAATGCTGTACCCTTGAGCATTTAACATCCACGATGCTGTTCTGCAAAACCCATAGGTATTTTCATGACATTATTTGTTGTTTTGTTAGCGATGTCTGAGCACGCATCCAAATGCATTTCAGAGCCAAGAAAACAGCCTGGCCTGAGCTACTCTTTATGGCTAGAGAGTATTCTTTGCTTCACATAAGAAATTTACTTCAGGCTTGGTGTAAACACAAGGCTGATTGTCTTTTGATGCACAAAATCCAGTAACCTCACTGCTCATGAGAAGGCAACATAAACTTTAGTTCTTCAGTCCTTATAAACAGAGAGTCTCTCTGCTTGTTAACTTGATTGTAATATTGTATAACAAATTGGGAAATACTTCATGCTACTTGGCAGATGTCTCCTAGCCATTCTTAGGCTCAGGCTGTGTTCAGTTTAATCAAGGAAGATCTAAAAGCCATGTCTTCAAGCTGTTTCAAAACACAGACCAAAAATTAAGCACTTCTTAAATTGTGCAAATGCCGTGAAATCAGCAAGGAAATTACATTTATCACTCAATTTGTCTCTCTGTTGGGTTTCTCTGTGAAATCTGACCTTTTGCAAAATAAGAAGTTGTAACTGCTTTGTGTTGTCTCCGAACACAAAGGCTGCACAGCAAGCCTACCTTCGGAGAGATACAGAGAAATGACTTTCTTACACCTTTGTTTCTACGGCGTTGCCTTCCAAGGTGTACAGCTTTAGATAGGAAGAAGTAATACTTGTATTTTCTCAGTAGGTAAAATGATGTTAAAAACAGCTGGAACATATCATAGAAAAACTGCTGATTGGAAGCATTTGAGATCTTGGCAGTGAGATAAGGCTTCCCTGTTCGTGCCCACTGTGATTAATTGTGCTGTATGCAGTCTAGCTCGAGCCCGTTAAATGCTGCAGCATGAATCTATGACCATCAAAGGCCAAATGGTAGCCACAGGGCCATTGACTGAAGTGGAAAGTGTAAGAGGTGACATTAGGCATCCAGGGGCCTCCTTCCCACTGACATCATGCAGATTGCAAGAGCACATAAAATGCCTCAAAACCAGTGTAGGATCCCACCTCTAATATGTTGTCCGTGACAATTGTGTATGCTGTAAAATAGTGGAAATAAATGTGAGGGCTCTTGAAGAAAAGCCTAGAGGATTAATGTAGAGCACATACAAATCCAAATAGCTTGGGATGTATCTACCTGATGGAAAAAGAGAAAGGTAGGAATTATCATTCCAACAGAAATATCTTAAAATGCTTAATTCAAGTTAAAGTTGCATATTTTTATCTTCAGCCAACTGGTTTGGGTTTTTAGAAACTGGTCTTAATTTAAGTCTGTCTGTTTATTTTTGTATTTGTTGTACAAAAGAGAAATTGTGACTTTACTACGCAAATATTATTTGAGGTCCTGGGTGCTATTAATTTAAACATACCTCCACCAGAATTAGGTGCGATCAGGTCCTCCAAGACAGTAATGATATATCACTTGTAATCACGTGTGCTAACTATTCACCTATAGGTGGGACAGTACCAGTTTTTAGCCAAATATTTACTGATTTTACTTCTAATACCAAAACATTTCTTAGCCTAACATATTTCTATGCAGCTTAAAGACACAGCAGGTCTTTACATCTCCAGACACATTCCTCCTTAGACCCTAGCTCAGCAGATTGGTAAGCACATGCCAACTAACGCACCTGGGTGCAGCCATGCTGAAGCATTTGGTTAAACTCATGGCAAAGCTGATGCTGTGTAGTCGTTCTAGCTAATCCAGCTGCCAGCATGCACTCAGGCCTGCTAGCTCCATTAACTTCTTCATTTTAAGTCATCGGCAGTCATTCAGCCAACAGATGGTTGAAGAGCCTCCAATCGTGTACTTTGTCAGTTGTGCAGTCTATGTATTTAGGGCCAGTTCATAGAGTTGCTTTTTTTTTTTTTCTATGAAAAATGATGTATTTTACTACTTCCTATGTATAAAAGTTTCTTGTAAATTTTTGTGTGCCTTTGCATGTTTTTCGAGGGGCTGTATGTTTGTTTATAAACTATATATATTTTTTTCTAAATACAGAATTGTAAAATATCTGTTCCCTCCCTTCTCCCTTCCCCCCTTTTTCTTTTTATTTCTGAATTATTTGTGAAATAAAACCTCCCCCAAATGAATGCCACTCTTGTCATTAATGGTTGTATTGAGAAGACTGAGCCTGAGCTATTTGGGATTGCTGGGATCCTGGGAACTAGAGTTAGAATTCCAGGAGATGTTAGATTGAGATATTTGGAGGCTGTTCTGCAGACAAATAAATAAACCTTTCTGATGCCCAGGCTTTAAAAGTCAATCTTTGCCCTATCAGGAATAAGACGTATCCTTTTTTGCATCCTAGGAGTAAAGGAAATTGCATGTCTGTCTTTTGAGTCCCTGTAATATACAAGTTGAAGTAAATGGAAGTGTTGGATAAGAGTGATTAATGAAGTTATTCTGCAAAATAAGAATGAGATGAACTCTCTTCTTCCTGATCAGGCTCTTAATAAATGAATTTTTTTTTTTAAGGGAAAAATATGTAGATTTTTAAGATCTCCTCTGGAAATTTTCTCTGAGCTCATCCGTGCCCACAATCCCACAAATGAAACCAAGTTGTTTCATATTCATTCAATACTATCTTGGTTAAAAGAATAAGATGACAGGGAGGTTTATAACTCAGATTCCAAGCAACGAGCACCAGATGGCTTCTGACCAAAAAGGCAGGCTGAGCCACTGGAGGGAGTCCTGATTGACATGAGGGCCATGAAAACAAATACTTTCTGTTACATATGGAATAAGATCGGCATAAAATACAGCAGTGTTTGTAGTAGTCCAGGGCTGGCCTGCTACAGGTAGAGCTGAACCAACTGTCAGCACTGCTGGGCTGGTGATTTCTGCAGAAGGAAAGTTGTAGAGATAATCTACAATTACAAACTGCCCATTTGGACTTGCTCATGCTCAGTTTCTGCTTGCTTTCTTGACTGCCTCTGTGGTGAAAATCTCTTATCTGAATCTTTTATGCTGGGGAAGATTAATAGTAAGCAGAAATTGGTATTAAAACTCATGATAATGCTTGGATTGCAGAGAGCATCTTGCTGATTATGATAGTTATTCCAGTTCCAATTTGCTAGTGCTACAGAAAGCCCCACAATACTTTTTTTTTTTGGTCAAAATTTAGCTTCTCATTTTCCTCTGGAGCAATGTATTAAAACTGAAGGCTGATATTTTCTGTGTATTGGCACCTGACACTGTGATGCTCTTTCTGATTTTGCTAACTGTTGTCTCTTGTTTGAGCAGCATGCTTAATCCAGTGCTCATCCACCAAACAGTGGTGTGATTGGGAGTGCCATGTGGGAATGACAGTGCAGGCAGCTGTGTTCTCATTCCAAACATCAGGTGTGCAAGCCAGGTAAGTGAGCACTTGGAGCAGAAGAGGAAAAAATATATGTTTTTGTTCAGTTGGCTGTAGGGTTCAGGTCCATGGTTTAATGGAGAAGTTGTAAAAGATGGAAGTCTGAATATAAGTGATAGGAGAGGAAAAATCCCGTTGATCCAAGAGAAGGTAGAGGTCGAAAGGAGACATGGCACTCCTGGTTTTCTATGTTGTACTTCTGATTTGGGGCTAAATGCTGCCTCAAAGTTTATTCCAAGGTGCAGAGGCTCTCCTGCTCACCATTCTGGGAGAAACATCTTGTTACCTGTCTTCCTGCCTGTCCCTCATCGTGCAGAGCTCATCAGAGGCTATGTATAGCATGGGCTTGGGATGGGTGTTCTTCCAAAAACCCGGAGACATTTATAGGATGGATGCAGGCAGTGTTTTCACAGGCATTTTGAAAATGACAGGGTTGGTTCTCATTTATACTAAGGACCTACTTTAAGGCACTTAGAAGACATTTATGCCACTTCAGGGTGTGGATAGAGCAACGTAAAGGAGCCTCAGTGTAAATAGAAACCTCCCTTATATCTTGTTGACAGTGGTTAAAATAGGGTTATGGAGTTAAATCAACAGACAAGGTCTCCCTTATGCAGCACTCTTCTCTGCAGTGTTTGCTTCCCACCATCAGTGCCATGGGAGCAGGCCAGTGCTATATGCAGCTTCCCCCTCATCCACTGTGTAGCCAAGCACTTCATAGTGCTATTAAGTGTCAGACTGAATACAAGCTATTTATAGAGAGCTAGAAGTCAGGAGGCTCAGGTGGAATATTATAGCCAAAAACTGAAGGAGATGGAGGCACAGGCTTGTAACAAAAATTCAGTGCTTAAGAATGCCTTACTCATGAGTGTTGCTTCTCAGAAGCTCGGGGCTCCTCTGGTTTAGGGGCTGTGGGTGACCCCAAGAGAGGATGTGTCAATGCACACAGCACTGACAAGTGCCTGGCAGAACCTCAGGTTTTTATTTCAGAAGCTGCTCTTTCAAGGCACATCCATCTTTTGCACATATGAAACAGAGCAAGCTAAGAAAACACCTTTTCTAGCTATGCCAATGGGCAAGAGAATCAGGGTTTTTTAATTTTTTCTTTGTTTTTTCCTTATTTTTCTTTTTCTTCCCCTAAAAGCTGCCTTCCAAGGCAATTTTGAAAGTGAAACTTCTCTAAGCTGGGAGTGCCTGCCAGGAATTCCCCAGGAGCCATCCTTGAGCCCGACATGCCTCTGTGCTGAGCAAAGTAATCACTGCTCCTCGGCAACTAGGGAAAACACACACTGCAGGATGGTGCGAGCTGATCGGCTCAGGCTGAGGAATGAGAGATGAGCCTATAAAAGGGAAAAACCTAGAGCGTTGGGCAGATAGCAAAGCTGTGGGCAGGTGATGATGTGCCTGTTGCCAGAAATAAATCATAAAAGCAGCCTAATTCCCTTTTCTACCGGCTTAGCAGGCTTGCAAGTAGGACAGAAGGGATAATGTCTAACCCAGATTGACTGGATGAAGTATACCATCTCACTTGACATGTTTGTAATCAAAATACGGTCCCAATGAATGCGAGGCAGATCCAAAAGTGCGTCAGTAATTGTATGTCTGAAGAGTAATTCTCTGTGGCTTAGAGTTTAAATCTTTTTCATTTAATCTGTTTATGTCTACGGAGAGCGATCCTCTGTGGATGTGATTTCAGCCTGATTCTGAACAGTGTTTTCATTAATAATCTTTGTAGTAGAACAGAGATGACTGTGGTTATTAAATTTCTACTGGGCTGGAAAGCATGGTGCTGAGAAGGAGAGAGTGCTGAAGGGTAAGGTTGGAAATCAGAGATCAGCCTGAGAGTTGGAGAAACAGTCTGCAGAAACTGCCCGATGCTCAGAGGATAGTAATACAAAGAATTATGAAAGATGGAGACCAAAAAGAAAGGCAGTGACTCAGCCCAACTGAGATAAATAATCACTAACAGCGTCACACTACTGCCAAAGAAGCAGTTGTTGTATGAGATGTGCAAGGATGGATATAGCCTGTAAGATGTGCGAGAATCCTTTTAGTTTAGCTTTGTTAAGTTCTCTAGTGAACTATGATATCTACTGTCAAAAAAAAATACAACAGACTGCAAGAAGTATGGGAGGATGCAAAGAAAGTGACCTGAGAGCTAAAAACAAGCCCTAAGGATGGAGGAGAGCAAAGGAAAAGTAGAAGACTCTTGACAACTGTAAAAATACTACAGGAGGGGAAGAGGGCATTTGTTTTTCATGTCCAAAGGTCTTTTAGCAGTCATTGGATCCTGAGATGTGTTCCCCAAGGGACCCCTGGGCCTCTTCCTGCCAATTCAGAGGTAAAGTACTGGTGGAAAAACCTAGAAAGACTGATTGGAAGTGCTGGCAAGTGTTAATTTAGGGCATCCATGTAGGGGTGTCACTGGGTGTACAAATAAGACCAAGTATTGGTTGTTGCAGAAGATGAACTGCTAAAATGTGGTGGAGGGATCTGGTCCTGCGCCAGACATGTAGCACAGTCTGAGGACAAGGTTTTGATGGGAAGACGAAGACCGTGGATATTTTTCCCATCTTCAGAATCATGAAACAATCCCAAGTGTCTGAGGGCATCTGGCCAGCTCAGCAGGCTGTGTTTGCCTTTCCAAATACACGAATGAAATTAAGCTGCCTTAAATCATGACAGCAAAACAGACGCACGAAGCTGTGGAGCCTACTGCTAGTCAAGAGATTCTCAGAGAACAGATTCTTTATCAGAAAAAGATGAATTTTTTGAAATCCCAAACCCTCAATCGAGGTTTGGGTGCCAACCATTTTAACAAGAGCAATAAAATTACGAAAGCACTTGAGTTTTTATAAGGTCAACCCTCCGGTCTAGACGAAGACAAGGAGTTTAAAAGTCAACTCTAGTTAATATTGTGGGCAGCTCAGGATACAGCTCCAGAAAACTCACATGCTCCTCCTTCTTCAGGATAACTGCTAGATCAGGTCACATTCTGTTCCCTTGGCAGCTGGGGGTGGCACTTGCACAGAGTGGCCTGACTATGAGTCCTTTGTACAGGGAGATCCCTGCTTCCCCCGGCAGTCTCATGCTGATGGAGAAGGAGCTTGTGTGAGGTCTCTGCTCTCTTATATAATCCGTGAATCAGATAAAATTAATGCCAAGTATCCAAAAAAGGGATTGTGTGTGCTCTCTTGCAGCGTGTTCCCGTAATCTCAACACAGTGTTCGACTGACAGTTTTGCCAGTAAAAGAGAGGTTTTGCCTTTGCCTTGAGAATCCAGATTTAAAATTAGCTGTGTCTCAGCAGAGCCATTGGTAGAGATGCTGGCAGCCTCAGTACTCAGTGTCAGAGGTTTAGGGCCATAAAAGCGCCCCATAGCCCAGTTTGAACAGCAACCAGACAAGTTTGTTCAGGGAGGGCTCCCTGGTCGTTAACAACAGGAGTCTCCATTAACTCCTACATCGAGAAAACTGGCCAAACTTTATAAAAATACTTCTTAAAGTAAATGTTAGTGAGTCACAGGTACTAAATATTAATAATTCATACACTGGGGATACTAGCAGGTATCTTGTGACACAGGCCTTTTATACATGCAGTATTACAGAACCGGGTATATGTTCCTCTTTTTTTTTTTTTTTTTAATTTATTTACTTATTTTGTTTATTTATTGCTTTGTGTGAGCCAAGCTTTCACATCTGAGATTCAGCCTTGGAGTTGTTCTGGGGTCCTGGGTCAGCAAAGCAGCTTAGCTGAGTGCCATGAGGCTCCATACTTGCAAATTGCAGATAGATGAGGTTTCTCACTGCCAGGCATATCTTTGGGGAACAAAAAAATAAAATAATAAACACATTTCAGTGAAGTTTATGCAACTGCTCCATCCCAAAGGCACTTTGGTCACATTGAAGAAGGAAATGGAATGAGAGCAACCCCTCCTCATTTTTTCAAGTGAGGTGGTTTTAAGAGAACAGTAGTTTTTGTTGATGAAAATGCCAAAAAAAATCAACATCTACTAATTGAAATTACAGCCCTTTCAGCCTTTTTTTTTTTTTTTTTTAATGTTTGAAAGCGTGGCTTTTTAAAAGTTTGTTGGCACTGAGAAACATTAATGGAAAATTTTAGGGTTTTTTTTTTTTAATTAGCCATGGTACGTAGTTGGCATTTGCTGGCTCATGGTGGAGTCTGAGGTGTTGTCTGGGTGTGGAGGGAGGAATTTTTCTGCCGAAATGGAGCAATCTCAGGGCAGAGCTGTCAAAGAGAAAGAAATTTGGAGGAACAGAGTGGGAGGGCTATGATATAGACTCAGACCGGAGTCTAAGACCTCATTTTTGTCAAATCTGAGGGCAGTTTGGTGATGGACATTGAACGCAAGCCAGTCCCCAAAAACCAGAGAGGTAAGTGGAAATCAGGATGTGAGGTGATCCCACTGCTTTGAACCACCACAAACACATTTTCCTCTTCCTCCCAGAAGCAAAGTATTTTATTCTGCTGGTTATGAAAGGCTCAGTCACTGTCTGAGCCTAGCGGCGCTGGCCTAGCATGGCGGCAGGGAGCCTGCTGCTGCTTAGGTGGTCCCCAGTCCCATCTTGTTTCTTGTTCTTCAGCTTCTTTCAGCCAGCCTCCAGCTTTGTAAGGACTCATTGTGGAAACTTTTTGCTCTGAGCAGTTAGTGCACACGTAAGCTCCTCCATCTGTAGATCTTGGCTAGAGCTTCCTGGTACGGTGTAGCAATGCAGGTGGAGGTCCCTTTCTGGGGTGGAGAATGGAGATTCCTCCTCAGATTTTGCTTTTGAGCCTACATTTTTTCCAGCGTGAAGAGGAAGGGCACATTGTTTCTCTATGGTAAATATTCATTACCGAGCTAAGAGCAGCATTGGCACTGAGAAGCCAGTAAAGACCCATTGAGATGGTTTCATCTTCCCTCTTAATCTGGGGCCACTAGGGGATTAGGAAATAAATCTGTGTCTTCCAAACTTGCTCCAGACAGTTACTATTGAAAGGTCTCACAGGCGAATTTCTGTTGCTGAAACTGTAAGCAAAATAATACCTCTCATCCTTTCCATGAAAGCATTTTCTCCCAGTTAACTGGCAATAGAATGAGGAGAAATGGCCTCAAGTTGCACCAAGGGAGGTTCAGGTTGGATATTAGGAAAAAATTTGTCTCTGAAAGAGTGGTGATGCACTGACATAGCATGCCCAGGGAGGTGGTGAGGTCATCATCCATGGAGGTGTTCAGGAAGAGTAGATGTCACTGAGTGACATGGTTAGTGGAAATGGTGGGGATGAGTTGGGGTTGGGCTTGGTGGCCTTCTTGGTTGTTTTTCAACCTGAATGATTCCTTGATTCTATGCTTCATGTGGATGAGTATCACCATTTGCACTGCCTCCAATGAGGAAAGCCATCTTCTGTGAGATACCACAGCTTCACCCAAATGCAAAGTAATGGGAATATCTCATGAGGTAGAGAGCCGCGAGCAGCCCAGCTCATCCTGAGCGAACATTTAGGCTTCTGGAAATTAATGTGCAGCTTTCCACCTCGACGGGTGGGCAGACAACAAGGTCATTGTTTCTACTGCTTCATACTGAGGGCTTCCCACTGGGCCTTCCTCAGAGAAAATGAAGTGGAACAGCTCACTCAGCTGATCAAATAGCACCGGGACATGAACAACCTGGAAAACTGCCATGGATTACAGGCCTGGACAAAAACTCAGCTTCTGCTGTTATGTCAACGGCAGTTTCCTTAGTTTTATTCTTTATTGCTGATAGGCAAATGGTCCTCTGCCACTGCTCTGTGCCCTTGGGACTTGAATATCCTCCCTCATTTTGCACCCCTCCCTCTCTTTGTCTCCCCATGGTGGCAGGGGGGAACAGGTAGAACAGGTCTACAAGTTTTCAGGCACAAGCTGTGCTTTGGGAGTGCACCATGTTAACAGTTGGGGAAATACATTTGTGGAGAATAAGGTGGGAGTAAAGCTGCTAAAGAGGAAGTAAAAATGAATCACCATTTCCTTTTTAATGAGTCTACTGACAATTAATACAGATTTCAATATCTGTTTGGATTGGGAAAGGAAGCCAGCACTGTACCAGGTACAAATAAAAGAAAGACTCACAAAATACTGTCAGGATATCATTTATGAGACCATTTAAAGCCAGAGTCTGGGCCAGTTATTACATTTCTGCTCCAGGTTTAGCTGCTCATCTCTGGCATGTGAACACAGTGGTGAACAAGTGGACATGGGGAAACACAGGCACAAAATGTTATTATTATTTTTTTTGTTTTGTTTTGTTTTCTCTCTGCAGCCAGAAAAGTAAACACAATAAGGCTGAGCAAATTGCAGTCTTGCATTCATGATCTGAATTAGCAGCCGTGTAACAGTCAAGCCTTGATTTTTCCTTTCTAGGAAAATGCAGATTTTCTGAAGTGGTGCCACCCTGATGAGGATGTATTTACAGGACAAATGCTGTCCATCATAGAAAAAGCAGGATGAAAGATGACTTCAAATCTCATGCATATAGTGGTTGTGCAGCTAAAGATGGCACTGAGGAAAAGGTATGAACAGTGTCTCCTGCATCTGCAGATCTGTGGAGAGGGATCTGTTATAGGGGCTCACCACAAGGTTCCTAAATTAAAGGGTCACAATTTGTTATGGGATATTGCACGTAAAGAAAAAGCTCATCAGGTGTCAGAGGAAGTACTGGTCTGCAAACTGCACTGCCTCTGATTCACCTACACATGATGCACGTTTTCATAACATCCGCTTACTAAATTGCAACTGTGTTGGTAATTATTTCCTCATTTATTTTATTGCTTTCTGCTTTAGACTTATTGTTAAAATAACTGCAGAGTGTTGGTGGGCTGCTGTGGAGCAATGTTGGGGCACTGAGTCATTTGGTCTCTGAATGGAGTGTCTTGCACAGATGGTACCCTCAGGGCATGGAAGTACCTCTTCCTGAGCGAAGTCACTCCTTCTAGTTGGCAATGTGGTGGCTTAGATGCCAACCCTCATGCAAGTGAGTCAGAGGGTAATAGGGTGCTGTCATGCCTTATGCTGCAACCCCATCACAAAGCATGATCTTTGAGTGCTTTATGGCAGGAATAAGAGGTACGGGTCTTGGAAAAGCATTTAGTAGTCCAAATACACAATCAAGGCCTGCAGAGAACAGGATATGAGTGTGGTGGCTATGACAGTTGGCTGCATTCAGATCTTTAGTCACTATTTTGCCTCATGCTGACTGGGACAGAAAGCTGGATTTTTGATCAGTGGATAGGAAAGCATGTAGTAGCCACTGTGTGTAGCACTAGGCAGAGAAGTACAAGTCATCAGGGAGCTTTGGTGCCCACATTAACATGGTGTGAGAATTTCCTTATTATATGTTTTTTGATGGGAAAGTTGAATCTCTGTCTTTTGAACTCCATGGCATTTTAAATAAGGAATCATCTTTTTCCCTGGAAAATTTTAGTTTTCTCATGGGAATATGAGAGCACACTCAGTCTAACCACTAAAAAAACTCATGTTTTGCTTGGCAGACTTCTTCAGTTTGTCTGGGGATGGTTGTTTTTTGCCTCCAACCTGTCTTGCAGATGTACCACCTTGTCTTCTGGCATTTCATGGTATGAATTCAGGCAGTAGCAGACAATTACCAAATTGGGGTATTTCTGATCTAGGCACGTCCTTATTAGATACAGTTTCTCTTCCTTATGATAAAACTTTCGGTCTGTTTTGATATCTTGGAAAATCTGTATAACTGGTCTCTAGTGTCTCAGAAATACGATTGGAATCCTGGTTCAACTTCTTTGCCAAGTGAATGAGAATCTTTAAGGAAAGTTTCAATTAAAAAAAAAAAAAACTTCATGAAAGAAAACTGGTATTCTGCTTTGGGTTTTTCAGTACTTGAGTACATGGCTCAGACTGTGTTCTTGCTCATGAGCTGTGAGACTGAAAATGTTAATGACTTGTTTGGTGTTTGAATAGGACAATCAGTTTTTCAAGGCACAGTGAACCCTCTTTTGCAGTATCAGTGGTGGTGTAAATTGACACAAACTCATTGGAGTTGATGTATCTACTTTCCTTCTTGGCTGCAGGTGTTTACAGACAAAGATGTATGATATTATATATACGATAAACCCAACCCCATATCTGGGACATTAAGACTAAAAACCAATCTCATCACTCTCCAAGGTCCAGAATATGACCTGGTATGGCTTGCAAGACTTAGCCATGAGTTATGCATGTTGATGGTAGTTTGCTGTTACAGTTGTAAAAGTGGCAAGGATTGAGCTAGAGCTGTCCTCTCCCAGGGAATTGCATGAGCTTGGAAGCAGAAATAAACTTCACGTGGTATTTCTTCTAACTGGCTGCTTGCTCCTCTGAGATATATGATGCATCAAGAGGACAGTGTCAACAAATGCATCACTCCTCACTTACTATGATGTTATTTCTAGAAGTTAGCTTGGTAACAAAGAACAGAAATCTGATAAAATGGTCAGATGAAGCACAGGATAGATTCAGCTGTTCTCCAGATGTGAAATTACAGAAATCCACTTAGTTCTGGATTTTTTTAGAACAAATCAGCTCCTTCGCTTCACCTTGCTGTCTGTTAAGCCCCACCACAGCCTCTCCACCTCAACAGAAAGAATGAATACCCCCCATATACTGTTGGAAAGTCATCTGCAAGGGATGAGTTTGTACATGAACGTATTTTTCATAGTTCTAGACCTGAATTTCTGTGAAGAGACAGACAAACAGGTTAAAGGATTTCCTGTGTGCATTTGTCCATTGAATGGACTCTTCTCTTGGCCTTCATTTTTCTTCACTTTTCTTTTTTTTTTTGCAACTGGATTGCATGCAGAAGTCTTGAGGCTGATACGAAACCAACACCTTGTATCATGAGTATTTAAGATACACTTCAGTCACACAATTGTCCTTTACCCTTTTTATCTATTGCAATCCTTCTTTATCTAGTGACATGCTTCTTGGAATAGAGTTCTTGAAACTCTGCTTTCTCTTCTGTTCTGCTCCCTACATGGTCATACACTGGAAGATATTAAAAAAAAACAGAGCAGCAAAGAGGATATGTTTCATATTATTTTGTTTATAAGAACACTCTTGCCTGGTAAATAGCTACACCCTTCATAAGTGTTCTCAGTTCTCTCTTTGAAATATGAAACAGTGATGCTTTCAAAAAGCAGCCCTTCTTTGTCAAGCATTTTTTTGTTTGTTTTAGGATACCCAATTGGTTTGAAACTCAAGATCTTTCCAGAAAACATGAAAGTTTGGTCAGGCTGTATTATTATTTCTTCTAAGCAAGCCATGCAAAGTTCAAGCTGTGACTATACAGAAATTATTTTTCATGATGGCAAATGGTTGTTGCTGAGTAGAGTGCTTGTCATAGAGTTTGAAGCATAAGAGCTGGAGCTGATGTTAGAACCCTCCATGGCCACAGCAGTTGCTGGAAGTTCCCATGGAGGTGAACTGACAATGACAAGATGCAGAAATTCTTGGCTCTTCTGATTTAGAATAAGTTTTTAGACTCTAGAACTCAGTGAGAACTGAATTTAGGGATTTATGCAAGCAGAGTGTAATTTGTAAGAGCAAATAGCCAAGGACTCAGTGACCTGGGAGCAGGGCCCATGTATTTGGAGCTCACTACTGGAGTGTTAATGAGGCATCCCCTCATTGCTTATAGGGATGCAAGATACAGTGAGATGAGCTGGGAGCCAAAGGAAGTGATCTGGAGAGGATGTGTCAGAGTGGATCACAGCTCAGTCAGCACCTGGTAGAAGCACTTGGGGTCTGTGTAGCCATCCCAAATGCAGTGCCAAGAGAAAAAGCAACAAAACTCCCACTCAGTCTGTGCTGAGGATTTGATTTCAGGATCACTTTATGATGGCCCTTGGCAGAGATTGAACTTAAAATCTCAATGCAATGATTTAGGCAAGGCTCAGCAATAAGCAATAAATACAATTACAAAAATTCTATGCTTTGTGGAGGGATCCATCTTTGATTTGTCTTCCTATACGTGTGAGAGGTAAGAGAGTGGTCAGTTTAGTTGGGCTCAGTTTTGGGGTTGTTTGAGAGGAGACATCTCACATATCCACACACACCCTCACCTTCTCCCAGCTCTGTGTTGGACCACTTGCTCATGCTGTCTCCTGCTTCAGTGGAATGCAAGCAGAGCTCATACAGTCAGTGAGAGATTATATGAGCAACTATCAGAAACAATCACTGATGTATGTATGGCCTGTTATCATTATCTCAGCAGCTGTCCATGCTATTACGAAGGGACTTGTGTGGTTCTGCTGTTGGCCCTATAGCAGCAGAGGGAGAGGGTGCCACCCTGTGCCACCTAGCTGTGGTGTGAGTAATCCAGCTTCTCTTCCAGGCTGTGTAACTGATGGAAAAGAAGAATCCAAACAAAATGTCTTTGAGGGCAGTGTCTGCAAACAGCGCACTGTGGTGGGACAAATGAGTCTATTCTTGTTTGCACTTGGACAGTTGGCTTTGGCAGCCTCAGTGTCATTGCAGCCCATGAGCATCAAAGAGTTCCTGTTTGGATATGGGCAGAACAGACTTTCCCAAAGGAAAAAGCAAGACCACATTATTCAAAGTAGTTGTGTGTAATTGAATAAAGAAGCTCGGCGCCTTGCAGGGGAGGTACAGCCACCATTTTGTGTCTTGCCTTTGCACATAGAAGCTACAGAAGGCTTCAGACATGGGAAAGCCTCCCAGAATAAATACTCATCAAATACAAATGTGCACTGAGACTTGAAAGTCTGGTGAGAAATAATTATATTGCACTAGCTGTGTTATTACCCACAGCCAGTGTATATCCACACAGCAGCCTCCAAAAAGCCTCAAGAAGAAGGGATGCAAGGAAGGTAGGATATTTCTATGTATGGCTCTGTATACAAGGCAAATGCATCCTCTAAAACCGTGTGATCTTCTAGAGAAATCTTGATTCCTCCAAAAAACTTGAGATGCAGAAAGAAAACAGCTTTATTCTAGTTGGAAGCATAGAAGTAGTAGTGATAACACAAAATACTTCCTCTGTTCTTTATGTAGAGGAACCAAACACTGGGTAGTTTGAGAAGTGTTTGGATGTTCTGTTCTAACGTATGACTGCAACAGCATCAACTGCAAAACAAAATACCCCAAGTCAGCAAACATTGTCATTTGCTTTGCTCAGTTTCTTCATTGAGGATTTGAAATGCTACATTGAAGTCCACTGTAATAGAATCTGAGGAGATTTAGACAAAATTTGAGTCTGTTTTCATATGCTACTGGTAAACGCTGAGTAATAATTGTGAAGAGAAATATCCTCGTCTGAACACAGCATTTTAAAGGTTCAAATGAGCTTGTGTTTGTGGAAATTTTATGCTGTTTTTCAAAGTTTATTTTCTCAAATGAGACAGAAACATCCAGAAATATCATGACTTACAGAAAACAAGTTGGAGTGGGCCAAATAAAATGATAGTCTCCCTTTGGCAGGGAGAGGAGATGATGCAATTAGCCAATCTTTGTTAAGAAATGAGTAGAAAGGTATGAATTTGATAGACAGCCTTTTTCAGTCCAGAAATGTCATGGCAAACAGAGCAGAAAAGATGAACAACCAAATACTTTGGCAAAAATGAACGAGTCTGTAGTCAGATAATGTTCAACTGTAAGACTTGAGATCTAAAACTGAATAAAACAGATCTCCTTAGTTTATTTGTCTTCTCACTTTCAGGTTTCCTTCAGATCTTTCTCTTGTTTACAGAATTTTTCTCTGTTAGAAATCTGGTCTGGTCTTTTGAATATACAAAGCAATAGGAATACTTTTAAAAATCGCAATCAATTTTCTCTTTGTTCTTTTTCCTGAAGGTATTGGAAAACAAAAATGGATTGTGTAAAATCTCTGCTACTGTGGAATTGCTGAAGGCAATCGTGGCATACTGTGGAAGAACTGGGATTGATAAGTAAAACTCAGAACAAATAATATAGCAAATCCCTCTAATGAGGCTTTGATAAAGCCCTATGTCTCTGTATCCACTCTTGTTTTTGTTGCTTTTTTTCCCTTTCTTGTTATAATTAGGTACTGAAAGATGTGTTGTGTTTATGTCAAATGGAAAAGGATGAAGCTTGTTCTTAAGCTTGACCAGAATATCATGAAGCTCTTCAACTAGCCTCTGCTATGTCCATTTCCATTGGCTTTTTATACATTATTATCAGGTATTTCCTCACAAAATATAAATGGTATCTAAAATGCTGCACCCATGTTTTTGTAGGCACAAAGTTTCAGACAACTGCTCAATTTCTAGGGCTTTCAGTGAACAACCAGCCTTTTAAAATATGCCACTTAACAGCAGGAAGAGCACCATTTGGTGACTTACTTCCCCCCCTGAAGCAACTCGATAGCAGAAACATTTATCACTGAGAACCTCAGGGTGGTGTTGTAACTGGGCTTGCTATGGCTTGGTGGTTATGGCATGGATCCCTGAGTCTTAGCTGACAAATCACTGGGTGTTGCTCACCCAGAAATTTGACATCTGTCCAAATCCATATATTCATGAATGTGAGTACCTCTGTTTTTGCTGACAGTTATTTTTTGCTATCTACTTTTGGAGGTGTATCAACAAGCCTATTCTATTTTTGAGCTCACAGTGTAGTTGTCATCTCTTTCATCAATCAACATTAGGCCTTGATTTAGTGACAGTTCTGTTTTGTTTTCCTCTCTTTCATTGGTGAGTTGCTGAAGTCATGTTTGCAAAATATTTGGGTTACGTGTTGCAAAGCGTGAAATGCATCTCAGGGTGAAGCAAAGCTGGCCACAGTTTGTTGCTTCAGAAGCTTTGGGAATATTGTCCCTTGAGTGACGTCTGCAAATGGAAAGAAAGTTACCTGAGGTCACATCACCAGAGGTGACCCTGAGCATTACCTTATGTTAAGAAGTAGATTCTTCCTTTTGTTTATCTTTTGAGGTTCACCTTGGGACTATTTCTGGTAGCATTGCAATGAAACCTTCTCCAAGTAGAGATGCTTTGCAGAGCCAGATACCAGAGCAGTCTTCAGTGCTGGTGATGCTGGTGTGTGGCTGTGAAGGGCAGGAAACTTTCTGGGGGTTTGCTTGAAAGTTTTTGGCAGCCAGACTAGGCAAGCAGACACAAAGCATCACTGTCTTGAATGTTGCAGCTGGTGCATCTAACAGAGGCTGTTAGAAATAAGACCATTGTCCTGAATATATCTCCTATCTTAGAATCATAGAATAATTAACGTGGGGAAAGGCCACAAAGTTCACCAAGCCCAACAGTCAACTCATCCCCACCATACCCACTAAATCATGTCACTCAGTGTGAAATCTACTCTTTTTTTTGAATGCCTCCGTTGACAGTAACTCCACCAGCTCTCCAGGCAGCCCATGCCAATGCCTCACCACTCTTTCTGACAATAAATGTTTCTCAAACTTAGAGAAGCAATATAATTTATTTCCCATATTATTTCATGACAAAATCATACTCTGCACAGGATCTTATAATTTCCTCGTACAGTAATGACCAAATCTTTTCAGTTATATTACATTCCTCTATCAATGCAACTGACATCCTGTTTGCCTTCTGTGCTACAGCTGCACGTGGAGCTGAAAGCTTTAGGAATATTATCTACAGTCTCCTAGATCTCTGATATAACTTGCTAGCTGCAACCTCTGTCCTCTTTTTGCAGCAGCTCCCATCTGGGTATGGGGGATAGATTGCTTCAGGGAACATTGCCCAGCACGGTTATATGTCATGTAATCAATCCTTGGTTATTTGCATCCTCTTTAAGAAAGCGGAGCCGTTGGTGTGCTGGGAGTTCGGTATGTCCCCCGAGGTTTGCCTGGCATCACAGAAGCACAGGTGTTGCAAGAATTTTGCTCCTGCAAAGCACAAGGCACAGCAGGGGATAAAATCAGCATTTTTTTGGGGTGAAATTTACAATAGTGCAGAGGAAGTTTTGCTGCTGAGACTTTGGGGGAATGTAGGCTCTTCCCTCAGTGGCATAGTTTGCTGCTGTTCAGTAAATAAGGGTGCAAATGCGACCCTGATGCCACCGTGCTTCTTAAGCACAATGTCAGGACACTGTATAAAGACCCACTGCTCTCCAGGTAGGGGACTTGACTCCTCCAGCCATTCCCACTGTATGCTGTAATACTGGCTTTTAGTGTTTGCTGCAGCAAACGCAGCTACTGGTCTGTTTAGTTTTGCTCTTTTTTTTTTTTTTTAATTATAAATAATTCTTTCCAGATTGGATTGCACAGTGACAACTGAAACAGCTGAAAGCCTCGAAACGTCTGTGTGTGTTAGCAAGACACTCAAAAGTAAGTTTTTACTTCTGACATTTCAGCTCCAAGTTACAGATTGAGTAGTCCTGTCTCCTCCTTTTTATAATCCACATTTAATTTCCTTTTAAAAAAGGATCTCAAAATCCTATAGAGGATCAAAACCACTTTTTAATTGAAATCTGACCACAGAGTATCTCTCAGGCGTCATGCTACTTGATGTGCTCAGCTTACACGTTCCCACAACACACAATCCAGCCTTTCTGCAATGGCAGAAACCTCAAAATGTTACTCATGGCTCATTCAGGTCAATTGCTACTGCTCCCACGAGACAGGTATCCCAGTTATTATGGTCTCACAACAAAAATGTCATTGAAAGCAAACAGTGTCCTCATGAGAAAACAGACCATGCTCTACTTTTGGTTGGTTTGCCTTTGCATCTGTGCCAAAATTAAATTTTTGCAGCGTTTCTCTGGGGCGGATGACTGAACATGTTAATATATATATATATTTATTGCTTCATTCAGGATGTTTGATGTAAAGGAGGGAAATAATCCTAACAGCGCATCAGTTGCATAGACTGTTTAAGCCTGAAGATGTGCTCGGGGCTCTTAACTGGAGAAATTCCAGAAAAGGGGATTTTGTTGCAGAGGGAAGCAAAATGCCATTTGCTTCTGGATCCTTGCCCAGGTCCATGACATCTTGTCCCCATCAAGTACAGCTGGGTTGTGTTGGACAGATACCTGTTCTGCCTTAAAGAGTGTGCTGGAGCACTGCCTGTCCCCTCCCACCCTTAGGACTAGCTATGTGTCATCGTACTCAACCTCAGCTTTGTTCATTGGAGAGACAATTTCTTTGTGTGCCCCTCACTGGGAATGTGGAGAGCTCCTGATTCCTGTTTTCTTGATAATGGTATTTGTTATCTTAGATGCAAACACACATTTCCTATCTACTGATGCAGCTTTTCTAGCTATGGAATTCTCTTTTTTTTTCACCTGTCTCGATAAAACGGTGGTCTTACCCCAGACCTTTTCCTTGCAGTGCTGATTCTATACTTCTCAACACATCCTTTGTTGGAGCAATAGCTCTGATTTTACTTTATTCAAACCAAGGCTATCGTCTACCCTGTGCTTCACATAGCAAATGAACTCCTTTGCTTTTGTTAGGGGAGAGACATATGAAAAACCTTTGCAAAACAGGAAGCAATGACAAGATGTGAGTTTATTGGGTTATTAGCCCAGGGGCATGAAGTTTTCATTGTATGATACTGTCAAGGTAGTAGCATCCAAAGGTCACTGAAAGTGTCAGACCAGAGATGCACATTAGACTGATGTCTTGCAGTTCAAGTGCTGTATCATTCCATTCATTGAAAGTCTTCTGTTAGATTATTAGCATGATTTATGTTGGCCTGGACTACAGGCATTTGGTGGTAAGCGTGTTCTTGTTATGTAAGATTTATTGTGCAATTTGCTTTGGTAATGTGAGATCCCACTGCACGCCTGGGAACTGTGATGCAAAGAGATATGTTGCAGAGGTGGAACTGTAGGGGCTTTAGCTTATTTTTTCTGGGTCAGAAGAACTCTCTTTAGTCAGGCAGGAGCTGCTGAAATGTGAGATCTCATCAAGGTATTGTGCAATTTACACAGGATCAGAGCTCACAGCAAACTGTGGTTAAGCCACAGCAGTCCAGCCGTGTGAAGATGTTTTTTGATCATTTTACAGGTCAGGCTCTGAGGGAAGTGATTAATTGTCTGGTCCTCAGAGGTAGTAGATGAGTTATCTTCTATATAACACTCTAATAGGTTTTCCATTTCCTTCTAACTTGGGAATATACTCCCAGAAATAGTGAAATCTACTCAATTTGAAAGTAGGAACTTCTTGAATAAACCACAAAACCAGTGGACTCTCCATTTCTATTTCCATTTCCTAATTACATTTTGTTACATAAATGTGATTCAATTTGATAACAATGGAACCCAATGTACCGAACATTCAGGGAAAAGAAATGAGATTGGAAAGAAAACAACCTTCAACATTTAAGAGAATGTGGACTTTTTCTCTTTTAAATAAAAACATCTGTATTTATATTTTGGAAGTTTGTCTAGGCCAAATGTTGACAAACTGTACTATTTCCTAATCTGTATCCTGAATGGTGACCCCTCCATGTAGCCAGGCCTGTCCTTAGCCCACACATGTAAAATATGGCCTGAGAAGCCAAAGAAAGAAATTGTCAGAAGTATTTTTAAAAAGAAAAAGAAAGAAAAGTGAAGGGATGTATGCAGCCTTGGAAGAAATCTGTCATATGTCCTTCTTGAAATCAGCTACCAGATTAGTCTCAGTGCACTGCAGAGTAATAAACAGTTATCATCCATTTGAAAAATTTCTGCTTTTTTTCCCCTTGATTTCAAGTGAAAACTGGAGATTGGAGCCTGGAATGTGCTTGGGTCCTAGGCTTGGCTCATTTCCACATCCTGAAGTATGAAGTAAGGATGAAGAAAAAGGAGAAAAGATAACATGGACTCCAAATCAGTTTAGAGTTTTAAATTCAAGCCCAGCCTATAACCCTAATTACCTCTGGGCTGTTACAGCTGAAGAAACTGGGGTGCCCACACAGTGGGTTTCAATTAGCAGAGCAGCTGTAATTAGTCTCCAAATCCACTACCAGGCTGAGGAGCTTATTTCTGTGGGATATTGTGAAGGCTGAGCTATCTTTTGAAGCATAGGCCCATTAAACACGTTGGTTGGGGCCTTTGACTTCAGACATTTCTAAAGATGTGGGTTTCTTAAGTCTGAAAATAGCTTGGGAATTAATCACTACCTCCCATGCTTGTATGACCCCTGAGCATCACCAGCCCTTTGATCTGACCCAATCCATATGTTCCTGTGTTCTTGTTGTCTTCTCACCTCTATTTTAACCTGAGTTAGCTCACTGGGGTTGACCAAACTGAAATAAAAACATTCTTTTTTTTCAAAATAGCTGTACCGTCAGGCATCTTTGTTCAAACAAATTTCTGTTCAAGTGACTCCAGCAATACTGAGAAAGGACGTAAGATCCGGTTTTATTTTTAACTTATTGCCTCTATGATGATTCAGATTGGCTTGGTTAAAAAAAATATCCTCTCCTCCTCATGCAATAAATCAGTGTTCTGGCTTTTATCCCGATGAAGAGACTTTTTTCTGTTGCCAGTGTTATCCCCAGTTCTTCGTCATTGTTATAGGAAATGATTATCTTCAGGGTAGACTTTGCTTTATCAATCCTTCTGACAGCTTTCAAAGGGCTGAGAAACATGACCTTTGGGTTGCAATCCATCTCCTCTCCTTTTCTTCTCTAACCAAATCCCATATATTGGCACAGACTGACAGGGAAGTGATGGAGTCACCGTCCCTGTAGTTGCTCAAGAACTGCAGAGATGCGGCACTGAGAGACGTGGCCATGGTGGGATGGGTTGGGGATGGGCTTGGTGACTTTTTCCAACCTTAAGGATTCTGTGTTAGAAGATTACAGGCTCTTCTTCTTCATCCTTTTCTTTTTCTTTTTTCTGTTTTATGTTGTTTATCTGAAGGCTTTAGAAGGAATCCAGAGGAATTTCAGAGGTTGGTGCAATAAATTAAGCAAAGAAAATGAATGGCTTTGGTAGGTTTACAGCATGAGTGTATGGACATAACACAGTGGAATCAGTTCCTCAGAGACTGTAAATTATTGTGGCTCCTGCAGAATCCATACGGCCACGCTGATAAATATAAGAGTTGGGGAACTCATACAGAAAAATGTTAGAGCCACTAAATTCATTTCCAGATTCGGCTTGGAGTTATATAAAATCTTATTTTCAAAGATTTTCTAGTTTTAATCCACTTTTCTTTGATATCAGCATCTTGCTCTCTAATACTGAATTTTAGGAATGCAGTTAAATGCATGTTTAATTATATCCAAAACAACCTGAGATGTAAGTTCCACTAAAATCACACAGAATGGTTGAGGATGGAGGGGATCTCTGCTCAAAACAAAGTCAATAACAGCAGGTTGCTCCACTTGAGTGCTTGTTTATATGAATTTCTGAATCAGGACTTCTGCTTTTCCTTCATATCTGAGGTGAGTGGGCTGCAGGAAATCTTATTTTCCTCCTTATATCTTAAATTCCAATGTCTATGGCAAATGTGGTGATGGTTCAACTGAATTGCAGACTTTATGTATTACTATCAAGACAGCAGCAATCCTGACTCTTTAATAACTTGGGAGGAGAAATTCCTGAAATACTCACTATGAATAGAGCGAACATTTTCTGTTTGTTTCTTTGAGTTTTCTTTTAAATCTGAATGATTTGAGTCCAATATTAAATGCTTCACTTGAAGTTTTTTGTCTCATTCTGCTGCTCTAGGAAGAGTGGCCAATGAAAAGTCTATGGGAACAAAACCAGCAAGATCTGATTGTGTCTGTAAGAAACAGCAGCAAGAGATGGCAGCTCAGTAGATATGGTCCCAAAGAGGCTGTAAAACCCCCATCTCTGGAGATTTTCAAAATTTGGCCAGACGAGGCCTGTTGGAGTTTAGAAGTCAGCACTGTTTTCTGTAGGGATTTGGTCTGACCAGAACCTACATAGCTGTATTTCTTGTATCTGGTGCTTGGAGGTGCTTGCTGGCCTCATACTTCCACAGTCCAAGTTCCACATCAATGCAGAAAGTCTGTTTTCTCATGAGGTTCCATTGCTTTTTGAAGCATTCTGTGTGCATTTATCTCCCTGCAGGAAGGCGGGCTGGCTGGCAGCATGCTGCAGGGATTGAGGGACCAAAGAAGTGGAATGTAAACTCCAGAATATTGTCTGGGCTGACTCAATGTGCCATCAGGTGTGAGGCTTGGATAGAGATTTGTGGAGCTTGATGCCGAGCCCAGACAGAGCTTGAGTTCACTTAAAAGCACATCCGGCTAGACACAGCCATTGTGTTGAATCCTGGAACATGAATATCCTGTGCACTTTCAATAAGAGCCACAAAAGTATTTGGTTTTACAGGTCACTTCATTTGTTTCTGGCCCCTGCCTATGATAAATAGCTTTGTCTACTGCACTCGGCTCTTGCAGAGCTGTTTGCTCATGCCTGTTGGTGTTCAGATCTACCTGAGATGGTTTTTGCCTCTTGACCTGAGTGGTCCAGCTCCCAGATTGGAAAGCCGTGCTTTGTGATCTTGACACAAGTGGTATTTACTTGCCCTCCAGGCTGCCTCTTGCTCATTAGACGAGGCCTGTGGTGGAGCAATGGCATCAAGAGGATTTATTTGGAGACAAGTTGAGATTTAGAGTGGCACTTCTGACTGTTATAAATGGAGCTGTTTTCTCTTCCCACCATTATTTATGCTGTGATAATATTGCATCAGTAAAATATACCACTCTGGCAGTGTCAGCTCATGATCCCACCTGTCTAGGGCTGTGGCCAAAGCTCCTCCATCATGCATGCTCTGTGACCTGAGCTGTCACTGCTCTGTTAAGCCACTTCTTTACTCTTGACATCACAGCACACAGAGTAGCCACTGCCTTCAGCCAGCACCACAAGCTTCAAAACTCCCAGTAGGGTTAAACTCGAGATATTGTCTGTTTCTGAAACCTGTATTATAATCTGCTAGATGGTCACCCCCACACCAGAGTTTATTTTCTGGGAGCCAGTAGCACAGAGGATGTTTCTCTTTTTTGTGCAAGTCTCCATTATTCATGCTGCAGTGACACTTTTTGGCCAATAGCCTGAACTGGAGCTACTGAGCAGACAGCCTGGGGTCACTCCAAGAGCAGTGATTGCAAAAATAAGCGTATTGCTATAGCTGTGCCAATGCAGACTGGTCCATCAATGCCACCCTGCCTTTTCTAGTAATTAGTACCATCAGCCCAGCAACTGGGATGCACCACATATCTCCTTCTTGGCAGCTTGGCTGAAGGGGTCTTTTGCTCTCCTGCCCATCACAGATCTTTCTTCATCAAGAAAGCAGGTAGGCAGAAAAATACAGCAGTTTTAAAGGCATGGAGAAGCCAGAATAATCCTACCTCAGGCTTGGCAAGACGTAGCATTGCAGCACATTCCTTCGTCATTGTAACTGGGCTGGGTCTTTATGGCCAGACGATGCTGGCAAGGCAACAGAAAGTTAGTTTGTGTTTTTTGGTGGGGGAATAAAGATTAATGCTACCGACTGTAAACTCAAGGTGAGGATTTTTAGGAGCGCGAAAATGTCCTGACTCTGGATTATTGTGCCAGAAATTAATATCTTTTGCACAGATTACAATGTTGTCTTTCCAGTATAGTCATGGCCTAAAAAGTACCTCTCATCTGAAAAGAATAATGTCTCTGAGGCAGCATATCCGATCAGACTTGGATGGTTTTGCTTTAGGTACAGGTGTCTTGACTCTGTTACTGAATCTGCAGGGTGGAAGGATTCCAAGGCTGAATGGTGCATCATTCCACAGCAACTCATACCAGATGTTAAAGAAATGAAAAGAAATGAAAGTCAGTATTCCCTGGGACAATGGTATCAAGGTATTTCCTAGGCTTTTCTTTCATTGCTTGAAAGCTTACACGTGTCTCAGGCTTTTAATGAGTTTTTACTTCAGTCTGAGGGGACAGGTGGACAGTTTGCACTGTAGCTGGCTGTTATTAATTAAAATGAGGGCTGACAATGTTAAAACCAGAAGGGGTGAGTCCAGTGAGAAGGATGAGGGTTAGAAGAGGGGTTGTTAATGTTGAGTTCTCTGTTGGCAGCATGTCAACAGCAGCCCATCAGTCATGGGTATATGCCTGTGCAGGCTGTGATTGTCATCTACAATGGGACAGAGCTCTTGGTTCTGCTTCACAGCTCCTTTTCACCAGCCCCATCAGGGCTCCACATAAATGCCTTAATTTTGTAAAGCCATCATGCTCTCCATGGTCTTTCTAAAATATTTTTTTCCGCTGTTCTTCAGCTATTCATTACCACGTTGTGATTGCTCTTTGAAAAAGCTCAGAGCTGCAAAGTACCTCTGGTCCCATCAGCCCTTCAAACCAACCAAAACTGTCTGGGAGAATCTTGGGTTGAATTTGCCAAGGACTGAGATAATATGACTACCCATAGACATAATTATTGTGTTTCTGAGCCAATATATTCCTGAATGCAGTATCCTACCTAGAATATGTGGAAAGAATGTATCGATGGTGAGTTAAGAACCTAAAAATGTGCTATTGAATTCTCTATTGAGATTCAGTTACCATAAACAGTAATTAAATTGTTATTGGGCTATCCACTGGCATGAGGAACATTGCATACTGTTATGTTTTCCACAGGCAAAGAGCCAGGCTCAGGCCAGAGTCAATCTTGGTGCCTTTTATTTCATGCAAAGGGAATCACAAACACGAAGCTTTCCTTCAAATCCCTGCAATGAGAACTCCCATGGCATCTCCCATCCAGAACAAGGATGCCTTCTGCCTTTTGGTGTCCTGCAGCAAGAAACAGTATATGCTACACAATGGGGACAGCCAAGCGACAGCTCCTCTGGTCCTTGGAATATGCCATTACAAGGAGTACTTGTTCCCCAGCATGGCCCCATCTTCTGGCACATGTCCCAGCTCATTCAAATGGTGGGTGGATGCCCAATTCTGCTTCAAGGAAACAGCAGCGCCCGCGGCCACATCCCAGCAAAGCAATAACTTCTGTTTACTTAAACTTTTTTCTTCCTGCTTTTCCCCTGCAAGCATCCTCCTATGCCGTCCAACTCAGGCTTGAAGTGACCTCCAGCACTTTGGGTTGAGAAAGGAAGACAAAGGTAACCTGGCTATGCAACCCCATTCTGGGATACTGAATTCATTAGTCTCTATTATGACTTTTCTGAGACGGTCATTTCCAGCTTCAAGGTTAACAACAGCTGTGCCAGCACTGAGATTCTTACCGGATGGTGTCTCTCCCCTGGGGAAGTATCATCTTCCCCTTTTTCATGCCTTTCTTTTTTAAGCAAAAGAAAAAACAATAATAATAATCAAAGCAGCAAGAATCAGGGTTTCCAGAAACAGGGTCTACACTAACAAGCTGGAGGTTTTGCAAAGCCTAGTGCTGAGTGTGTTCAGGGACCTATGAGGGAAACTGAGGCATTGGGAGCGATGTGCAGTGGTGATAGCAGAGCAAAAGGCATGAGCCCAAATTCACTGCTTTAGCTACTGGTCTCTGCAGCTCCTCCAGTGCTTCTGGTGAATATGCCAACAAGGTTTACATGTAAAGGTGCTACTCCAGTGAGAGCAGTTGTATAAATAGATAGAGAAGTTTGCTTAAAATCAACTGTCAGGCTCTGGCAGCTAATAGTTTCCACCCCAAACAACTGTCTGAGCGTTCAGATCATATAAATCTCAGCTCTGTGTTCACTGCTTCTCCAGCTGATGCTTCAGTAGAGATCTGTGAAAAAAAAAAAAGAGGCAGAAAGTACAGAAAGTACAAAAAAAAAAAAAAAAAAAAAAAAAAAGCAGAGAAAAAGCAGAAGATGCAGCCAAGACATCAGTGATAAAGTGAGCAGAAGAGGCAGCTGAAGCCTTGGACTGCAGAAAAGGACATTGTGTGCTGGAGTCAGGAGTGGCTCAGAGAGATCAATATTTCTTGTCCTGCCACGTGCCAAAGCACTGTGTCACCAACGGGGAGAAAATCCATCACATAGATCTGTGGTAAGTGAGTGATACAGTGTGACATGTGAATAACAGTGGATAATGTCATAAGTCTATGAAAGAAGCTATATAGACCACATACTACTGCTTAAAATAATAAGCTATTTGGTGGATGGTTTTTCCCACCCTTGAATCTGCATTTTTGTGTGCTACTGTGCTTTGCCTGCCGCTTCCCCTCTGTGTTTCACTCTCACTTTCTTCTAATATTTCTTGAGCTGTAAAGAAGAGCAAAACTTGTTATTACCCTGACTGACAGTGACAGTTTCTTAATAGGTTTGGCTAGGGGTAACATTTTGTACCAAGCAAAGGATTTGGGAGCCATTTGTATCATTTCCACCCAGGTTTTTCCACTGCCATGAACAGAAGAGGCACTGGGAAACTGCCTTGTTTTCTCCTATGTGTAGATGAAGAGCAGGAAATCTTTGCATGTGTGTTCAGACTGAGATGCCCTGAACAAGGATAAAGGGATGAAGGCATTTGTTCCCCTTCTCCTTGTCCAGGAGAGACCTTGGGCACCAGCTGTGAGTCTTGGGGTCACACAGTCACACATTACTGCTTAGAATCATAGAATTATTAAGGTTGGAAAGGACCTCTAAGACCATGTAGTCCAACCATCCACCTCTCACCAACATTGCCCACTAATCATGTCCCCGCAGTGCCACATCTTCATGTTCCTTGAACACCTCCAGGAACAGTAGCACCACCGCCTCCCTGGACAGTCTGTGCTGGTACCCAACCACTCTTTTGGATAAGTTTTCCCTAATATCCAATTTGAACCTCCCCTTACTCAGGAGTTGCAGAGGACTTACTGCCTAGCTATTAATTCTGACTTTTTTCCTCTGTTTGTTGGACTACTCTCTGGTCTTTTGGTCTGCCCCATGGCAGCACTGTCCAGTTTATTCTGGAGCTACTTCAGCAGAATTCATTTCCTATGTCACATGTTCATAACAGGTCAGGCTTTGGCAGCTTTTTGGTTGTCTTACTCAAATATGGTTATTTACTTTTGGCCACAGAATTAGCTTGCTCAGAGTTTTTATGATGTCTGTTGGAGGCTTCTGTATTGCACTTCGGCTTGCAAACCTGTTTTTGGCATGATGATTTGATGGCAAAAAGAATTTCTGTTTGCTTGGAAGATGCTATCATACAATGGTAAAGGGACCATAAAATGATTGCTGGGGTAACATCAGGCCATAAACTACAAATTAGCTGTCAAAATATAAAGAAGTACTCATACTCAAGCAAAATCAAACTTTGCTTGTAGTCTTTTGGGAGAAGGGGCAAAAGGAGAGTAACCCCAAAGCAAAGAAACACATGGTGAGACAGTGCCAGGCAGTAAGAGTGAAGTAAGGTGTCTGTGATTTGGGACCTTGGACACATAGGCTGTCTCTAACACCAAATGCTGAGCCATAGCAAAACCCTGAAATTGATTTTTAAGACTGTTTAGTGTCCAGCCAAGGAACTACTTTCTGAATTTTTTTCCACTATCGCTGGCAGAAATGCATCAGATTATAACTGCGTATGAAAGATTGCACAATTGTCTTCCTCTGAGCCAAACAACACTGAAAAGCAAAGCGCATCCCAGATACAACTAACGTGTAGATGAAACTGTTCCACACCTATGTATACCTGCCATGAATATCTGTGCTGGATGCAAGGGCAGAGGTTCATTTTTACATCTTTCAAAAATTACCGTGAGTGTATCAGGAAGAAGAGCTGATACTAGCAGAAAAAAATGAGTTTTTGTTTATTTTATAAATCAGTCATAGGTAATGTTCCTTCTATGGGTGAGTGAATCATTACTGCGGTGCTTGCTGTAACCTTTTCTTGAGTAATCATTGCAGACTGAGTTGTACATGAGTGATGGGCAATTTGTTGGCTGCTTTATGGTGCCGAGAAATTTGGATGAGATAAAGCTCTGATCTCATGTAATTTGAAAGAATACTGACTAGAACTTCCTTGGTGCAATATTGAAAGCAATAGAAAGATTTCTACTAGATGTTAGAGAGTAATTAAATTACTTCATTTTGATGGTGCTCACCCGTATTCACCAGGCACAGCAAAATTCAGGTGGATGGTCCATAGAGAATCATAGAATCACTAAGGTTGGAAAAGACCTCTAAGATCATCTAGTCCAGCCATCAACCCATCACCACCATGCCCAGTAAACCATGTCCTTTCTCAGTGTCCCTTCCCCATTCTCACCATCCAGTATTAATTTGTTCACAGAAACAACATGGCTGTCTTTTAGGAGAGCAAAAAGGGAAGCTAACACCAACAAGATAATTACAGTGGAATTACAGAGGTCAGAAAAAATCCTTTAAGGTAATAGGGAAAACAGAGATACGTATTTGTTGAGTGAATCAAATCTTTGCAGGAGAGAAAGAATTCTCTTTAAAATTAATGAGTTATCTTCTCTACCAAGGACTTGGTAGAAATGAGTGATGTGTTCTCCTATATCTCAATTTCTATGGCAGGTTTGTGTTGCCTTTCAGATTACTTATTTTTCACTACTGTTCCCATAAATACCAAATTTATAGAAAGTGGGTTTTTCTTGTTTGTTTGTTTTTTAATGTTTAGACTTGTCTCAAGTAAAGGGAAAGAGAAGAAAGGAGTTTTCTTCAAATGCTTGCAGAAATATACAGCTGGACAGCATTTGATTTGAAGTTCACACATGTAATGCTCTCCATAAGTTGCCTATCATAAATCTGAAGCTGATGTTATAGTTTTGATTGCTCATTTTTATGATGCATTTTATGACTCATTTCCAGACAGATTTATAGCTCTTACAGAATACTAAATGAGCTATTCCACGTAGCTCTTCATACTTCACACTCTGACATACTTCATGTCAACAAATTCTATTTTCTTCTCTGAAATTTCTGCTGGTTAAAATTAAGCCATATTGCGTTCAAAGTACATTTGCCTTTATAATTTCTGAATTCTTCTTTCTTCTTGGTCATCTTTGAGAATTTGATGAAAACGGCCAAGGGTTCTGACTCTGCAGATGGCAAGCAGTAAATGAGAGCTGATATCTCCATGACTTTCAACAGTGAAACCAGGTCTTTCTTTTACACGGGCATTGAATTGACCACCTGAGTTTTGAAATGATTCAAGTACAAGGGAAAGCCTATGTAACCTACAAGTGCCCTTTCCAAAACAATCCCAGAAAGAGAAACAGAGAGAGAAGAGAACAATGCTGCTCTTTGCTGGCTAACAGATGTGAAACTATCTACAAGTGACAGAGTAGCCAACAATAACCTAGCACAAATCATGAGCTGTTGGAAAGAAAAATATCTTTACAGTAGGCTTTGAATAAATGTTGTGGCTTGGAAACGAGTACAGATTTTGCCCAAATATTCTGGCTGATGCTTTGCCTTTGCTGGGTCCTGTAGGAAGGTCCCATCGCCATCATTGCATCATTGTCTTACCACCCAAATATCTGACATGTGCCAAGCCAGACAGAGTAAGAAAAACACCATGTTATTTATATTTACTTGTGAATAAACGTGTTTATACTCATGTCCAAAACCCTTAAGATCTTCTGAGGAATGACTGAGTCTTTTAGAGCCGGGTTACCCTTTGGCTTATTCATGAACACGGGACATGCAGGCACAGGAGACAGCTGCCCAGGATATCACATCACTTCTTGCTGCAACTACAAAGCCAGTGTGTCTTTTACATGCACTGTTGTACCTGACTCACACAGGATGTGGCTTTTTTGAAGGCTTTCCTTGAACTCACAGTGTGGAAATCCACTCTACTAATCCCTACAGAGGAATAAGCATTTCCCATGTAGTGTTGCAAGGATGGTAGCTGCATCTGCAGCACGGTGAAATGAGTGGCTGAACCATAGAAAGGAAATGATGATGCCTCGGTCTTCTGAGCAGGCCATCCACTGGGGATGTGTTGCTGCCTGGTGGTGGAATAATCCATCTTTTGTTCTCCATGCAAGGGGAGAGACAGGCATATTGCTGAGACCTGCTGGGATGTCTCACCTGGAAGGTTCATCAGACATTAAGAAAATGGTGTGGAGAAGTTTATGCTAGTTCACCCTGGAGTTGTCCGTGTTTACCAAACCAGGAGCATGCTTGGAGGCAGCAGCAGAGGGACATTGCAGATGAGTTGGCAAATGCATCAAATGCCAGCAGCAGCCTAGGTCCCACAGATCTGTTCAATAATCCACCTTGCTGCAGAGCCCAGGAGCAGCTGGTTTTCAGGGAGCTGCTTCAGAAGCAGAGATTTACGTTATGTTTGACAAGATGAAAGTCCATTTCAGCAGCTCCTGTTTGCATCTGGCGCTTTGCATGGAGGCTGTTCCTTTGCTTGCTTTCCAGTCTCACACGCTTTGCTTTGGCTATGAGGATCAGGTGCCCAGGGACATGGCAAATAGCTGCTGTTCAAGGACAGAACGTCTTGTTAAAATTTGTTCTATAAAAACGACAGTGACTGTTTTTAAGGCTGTTGCCTGCCAGTTCACGAAGCAGAGCTAAGAACAAATTCCTCATGTGCAGCATATTTCTTTTTATGACCTAAAAGTGTACAGATTTTCTTTTGGCAGCACTGATTTATCTCGCTCCCAGCCCCTATCCCTAGAAACAAACTATCTTACGTTGTCATTTCTTTTTTTAATTAACTCTTAACTCTTGGTCTTTTCAAAGTGTTTTTTAGAGCAGCTGCCTGCCCACCCTCTCACTGCTGTGCCTCAAACATGGGAGTATTACTACATTTCAGATAGGTTATTAATTTATGGTGCTTTAGTGAAGAGTTGTCAGGGACAGAGAGAAATGGGGTCAGCTTCCTCCAAAAATGACTTTGAGACCTTTGTGCCTCCATGTCGTGAGGAATGAAACATTGACCATTCCATTTCTGCTTTTTGTTATCATGTTATTATTTATCATGTTATTATTATGTTATCATACACACCACTGACCTCATAACTAACTTCTGGTGTTTTCCCTCCATTCTCCATCACAGTTGTCTCCCATCAATGTCTTTGTACCTGTGCCTCCATTCTCTTTTGCAGCATCCTGCCCTCTTCTCCCTCTGTGTAAGGCTGAGTGTGGGATTTGCCAAAAACTTTCCCTTAAACCTTGTCAAAATTACTGAAAGTGCTTTTGACACAGCTTGAAAACAAAAGGTTCTTTGTTTTCAGTTCTGTGTTTTTCAACAAAGTCCAATCTTTTCCCCAGCAGCAAGAAGTGTTTTCAGTTCATTTCCCTAATACTTTGCAAGGTCTCTTTTTCCTACAAATCTCTCTAAATAACATCTCTAGTAATCTTACTTCTCATGTTTTTACCAGGAAGTGTTGCATATCTTATCTGTCTTGCCCATTTTCTTGTATTTCTTTTTCTTTTTTTTTTTTTTTACCTAATCTAGTTTAAGCTTTAAATTCTTCAGGTTGAAGAACAGGGCTATATTTTGGCAGCCTTTGTTTGATAATATTGACTTAACATGCCTTAGATTGCCAAGAATGAAAGCAGCAGGTGGTACTCTCTGCTCAGTGGAAGTTCACATTAAGAGAAACTGTGGCTTTTTGCATTTTAAAGGAGATAATGGCTTCAAGACAGAAGAACCTGGCGTTCTTCAAGCCTCTGTTCTGCAGCTATCCATCATGTTGGATGCTTCCATTCCATTCCTATATAATAATGGTCATCTACCCACACAGGTGCCTGAACCTATTGAGACTCTCATAGTTTGACCCTCATCCAAGAAGTCATTCCAGAGCACCTAAGTGAGCTGAAAATGCAAATGTAGTGTTGAGCTGGTAGCATCCTGTGCTGGTTTAGATTTCCTCAGTGACTCAGCAGGTAGACAAGGATATCTTTATAAGGGATTTGTCTGTTTTTCAGTCACTTTCAATGAGGCTACCATAGATTGCTATCTGTGAGAGGAGAGGTGCTAGAATAAGAGATATGTGGAGGAAATTGTAAAAGGTATTTGCAAAATGTGTACAAGTGGAAGCAAACTTCAAGCAATGGAAATGGGATGGTATTTATAAATTCATGCTCTCTGCCATGCCTGCTTCCTTGCAGAGATGGAATTTGGCATGTTAATATGAATTCTGTGAACTTTTATCAAAATCCTAGGGCTAACGTGATCCAAGATGCTGTGAATTTGTGAAAATATTTACCTCCTATTTTAAAATCTTTTTTCAGTCACTGTACTTGCAGAAGAATCATTACTCAAGTCAGAGGCATGGGCTGATGGCTGGACTAGATGATCTTGCTGGCCTTTCCAACTTTAATGATTCTGCTATTCTGAATTTGAATACAACTCCTTTCAGTGGTATTCTAGGAACAGTGGCAAAAAAAACCCTGAAACAGATCTAAAGATGATCACACCTATTATTGTGTGATGAAAGTCCTATTTCTGCCTTAAAATCTCACTCATTTTTCAAGACTGATTTTCCACACAATGCGAGAAATATTTGATTATTTCCAACTGGAGAAATATATAAAATAACAAAGAATTGTTGCACTTGATAGAGCCTCATGGCTGGTGGTCTGGCAGCTGCTCAGACAATACATTTGAACACTTAGACGAAAGCATCTTGGAGGGTTTTAAAAGCCTTTCTTAGAAATGGATATACGTGTGAGTTGGTTTGCCTCTTTTCCCCAGCCATGACAAATAAATGTTAGCAGTGTCAGGAGGAAGAGTCCTGGTGAAGGACGGGAAGGAAAATACCAACAGCCCTGCCCTTGGAAGAGTGGGAATGTTTTGAGAGAGGCATCAAAAGAAAACTCCATGTGTTTCCTGCCACTTGGCCAATATTTTTTCCCATCACTGAGGAAGATGAATCCTTTTCCTCTTGGGGAAACAGTATGACCCCATAAAGGAGCAGTTCCAGACCAGATTCTGTAGTTTTTCTCTGTATGTGGGAATTTTGTCCAAGGTCAGGGTGATGAATGATGGATATAATTAATCTGATGTTATTCAAATCAGTTGATGAAAACTGAAAGTAATGACCATGTGAGTAACTGCAGAAGGAAAGATGTGCACTGTGGTGTCTGGTGCAAAGTCTAATTTTCTGGAAACAATGAATAATATGGCTTTTTAAGGGAGGATTTGATGAACATCCAGTCTGAAGAAACTGATTTCATACACGAATCTGTGCTTAGAATCAATAGAGTATAGCTATTTATTCCTATAGCTCTCCATTTTGGATTTTGGATTGGAAGGACTCAATTTGTTACCTCTTGTACCATTTGCAGCACTGTGGCTGTTGCAAAAGAATCTAGGTGAGACAACACCAAAGGTTCCTTGCTGTCAGCTCACATTCCAAAATGCAACTAAAGGGGGATTTGTATCTAATAGATCTAACTTTGCTTCAACTACTTAGCTTCAACTATTTTGCTTTTGCCTACCTAGCAGGGAGTGCTGGAGTTTTATTCACGAAGACAAAATACCAAGAGAAAAGTGGGTCAGATCTCTTCTGCCAACACCAGATGTCCGTGGGTGAAGCAGAGGAGACCAAAGTGATGGGCTATGGAAGGATGCACATGAATGACTGGAGCTACTTTTGAAAGTGCAAGTGCTAGCAAAGCCAGAGCTTTCCACCATTACTGAAGTCAATTCAAGCTTCTTCATGTTTTCCTCAGTTCTATTTTTCAGTGTGGTCTAGAAGTCTATCAAGGACTGCGGCTTAAGTTTCCAGTGATTTGTCAGGATAAAAAGATGCCATTTCCACACAGCCTGTTGTTCCCAGTGTAAATATGTTTTTAGGCACAGAGAAAAATAATTTCACAGAGCAGAGAAGCTGCAAACCCTTCTGGCAGTGTCTATGGCAGCATAAGTGCTCTGTTTCCATCACTTCTATTTATGGAAACCCAAAGACGATTTATCTCCTAGATTACCATAAGATTTGCTATAGCTTAGTCAGGAACCATGAATTACTGCTTAGTAGGAGTTATTTCAGGGAAATTGCAGAAGTTGGGGAGAGGCTGTGCCTCAGAGCACAGATAGACTGTCCATCCTGGTTCCCCAGAGGGACCCTCGACATACCTTCTCCTCTCCCTTCAGAAATGCTAAATCAGCTAGTAGTGGAAATGAGGTTCAGATTGGATATTACTAAAACTTTCTTCTCAGAAGAGTGGTGATGCTGTGGCACAGGCTGCCCAGGGAGGTGGAGGAGTCACCGTTCTTCGAGGTGTC
Source organism: Lagopus leucura (assembly GCF_019238085.1). Lineage (NCBI taxonomy): Eukaryota > Metazoa > Chordata > Aves > Galliformes > Phasianidae > Lagopus > Lagopus leucura. Next base: position 695,423 of record NW_024962271.1, on the reverse strand, counting down.
CAAGGAACGTGGAGACGTGGCACTGAGGGTCGTGGTCAGTAGGCATGGAGGGATGGGTTGTGTTGGTCTTGGCAGTCTTAAAGGTCTTCCCCAAACTTAATGTTTCTACAGTTCTATGAAGTCCTTTTAATACAACTGATCTTAAGTTTTATATCGCTGATTGCTGGCTCCTAAAGAATGGCATCTCCACATAGCAGAGTGGAGAACAAGCAGAAACCCACACAGCCCTGACAGCTGCTTGGGTCTCCCTTGGTCCTGGCAGGGGCAGATGTGACTTTTTTCCCATAGACATTCTGTCACTGCAGAGATGTTTTTTTTTTTCTTCTTGAGAAATTCCAGACCAAAATATATATAAAAAGGGAACATCTGAATTCTCCTGGCTGGACCAAGAGAAATTCCTTGTGGTTTCAATGGTTAGACTTCAGCTATGTGCTGGCAGTTTGAGGAGAGATGGAGGGATGCACAAACGGCACCAAGACCTTCGGGAGCCTCTCGTAAAGGCTGTCTGGGTCTCCTTCAAAATATGCATGCCTCAGCTCAAGGATATACCACGCACAGCCATGCTGGCCCTTGTGCTATTCGTCTTCTGACTGATGCTGCTTGCTATCATGAGATTTGCCCATTGCTGATGACACTTTGGCAGCCACTGAGTTTCTGTTTGATTTATGTTTACAATGTAATGAACAGGCTTCTATTTATTTCTACTGTTAGCTCCTTGCCTTGGTTCATAGCAAGTTTCTGAGGTTCTTCGGCAAAAATAGAGGGCAAAGTGCAATCAGTTCTGGTTTTGCTTAAAAGAATAACCCACAACCCAAAAGACTAATTTATTTCCTTGTGTTCCTAGAAGATGCTAAAGGATACGTGGTGTACTCTGCAGTATCATCACAGGAAGAGCGCAGGAACTGAAGAAACTGAAGAAAGGGAATGAATGAGGTATATGAAATTCTTGCCTTCAAAAAAAATACAATATTTTAAACAATTATTTAGGGAAAGATGAGAATGTAGAATAAATTCTCAAGCTTTTCAAGAAGACATCGTATTTTAAAAGTTAAGAATAATAGGAAAGTGTCTTCTCTTGCAGAGTTTTAAAAGTGGGGAGTAAAAAGAAGCTCCTGATCTATTTCTTGTGGAAGATTTCACTCTACCCAGTGTCTCAACAGATGTTTAAAATTACATTACTTTGAAAATCTGGTATTTTACTAGTTCTGAGGTTTTCTGTCCAGAAGGATTGTCCCATCACCCTGGAGTTTCCCTATGTAAGCACTGAGTTTGCAAGGAAGGGTGTCTGGGACTTTTCCTGTTGCTATGATTGCCAGTCCCAAGTGTAAGCTTCACTGATGTCTTAAATAAATTGGACTGTCAGATTCATCTTGTTTTATCTGATTTCTAAACCCAGTAATTCAGAGAATTAATACAGCTTTGGGAAAATCCAAAATCTATGTGATATTTCTTTTGCATAAACTCACTTAACAAAGAATGAAGTCATTTGGATCAATTCATTCTTTTCCAGGCACTTTTTTACCCAGAGGAAACCTGCCACGAGGAAAGGTGTGCCCATAGCAGGCTAGCTGGTATTTGACTGGTTGGGTATTGAGTCGTGTGTAATTGTTCATGTAAATGTACAGATGTTGACTATTTGCTAGGCAAATCATATAGGTAAGTAGAGTATCTACTGCATCCCTCAGGAACTTGCTGTTTTAGAGGTGTTTGTAACTGAGAGTAGAAAAAGCAGAGTCTATCTTTGGCATCTGTCACAGTGACAGGTAGAAATTATCTCCTTATTAAAACTAATGATGTAATGATAATAGCTTACTTATGCCATTATAATGTCAGAGCTGTTTACTTTTTCTCAAGGGTCAGGGATGCTGTTTGCTGGCTCTCCCTGACCTCGTGTTACTCAGATTCATCAAATTACTTCCATGTATTACAGGAGAATAATTTAGGTGCTGAGGTTTGACATTATGTCTCTTGCAGTTGTTTTCTGCACTCGTCTTGATGACTCTCGTTATTAGTGTATGTCAGCACTGGCCTTGTGCCCTTATAAAGTGAGGAGCAATCAGTGCCAGATTAATCAGCTCTTACTGTAATGAAAACCAAAGCCAGTTGGTTGTTGGTTTGGTAGGGAAAATACTGGAAGAGAATTGTTCCAGAAAAAGAAAGCAGACAGAGGGAGACATGTGTTTGGGTTTGAAATCTCTGCATTGAGGCAGAAAACCAAGACTTGCATGCTGTGATAAAATCTCATGCAAGTCATAAATGTGCGCAAATCCATCTTAGCAGGAAACTCAGCCAGTTTCGGTCTAAGTAGCTGCACTGAGGTTTTTGCTGTTTCTCTGAGCAGTGGTAGCCGTCTGCTTCGGTGCCTCAACTCCAGAGACACAAGGAATACTGGCAATAGAAATGCTTCCTCCAATAACACCTTTAGGCCTGGCATTGCTTAATGGGCTGTGAGATCACATGAAAGCAGCTGTTTCTGACCATTACAGAGGACACATTACTCCTTTTAGTCAGTTTTAGTACATGGAAACCACAAAATAAGAAGAAAGTAAATCAGGGCTAAAATACGACATTTCCACCTCCACATGCAGGAAACAATAACAGCTTAGTAGTGCTGGCATGAAAGGGACTGATCTCAGCTTTATCGTATTGGGAATGTAATAAACACTCATATTAGAAGAGCTATAGGTCATTTCGTTTTTCCTGCACACCCACCGTGATCCTCCCGTTCCCTTTCTCTTGCCGTTCCATAGGGGAGATTAAATAACACAGAGGATGGACTGTGTTGCATGGCCAGAAGATTGCTGAGATCTCAGACTCACTTTATCCACAGTACAGTAAGAAGAAGCAGTCTTCGTTCCAAAAATCTCCTTAGCCCAAAGAAAAATATATTCTAAGTGGCTGTTCCTGGAAGATGCCTCCACCAGTAACTCCAGCCCAGCTCACAACGTAGACACCCCAGATGGAGGACAGCAGGCAAGGCATGAAATTGCTGTCCTCAGCATCAACCAGAGAAGAACAGCCCTTAGAAAGAGTGGTTGGGCACTGGCACAGGCTGCCCACAGAAATGGTGGAATCATCATCCCTGGAGGTGTTCAGGAACAGTGGAGATGTGGCACCAAGGGACGTGGTTTAGTGGGCAATATTGGTGGTAGGTGGATGATTGGACTAGATGATTTTCAGAGGTCTTTTCCAACCTTAACGATTCTATTATTCTATAGAGCTCAGATATGAGACTTGAATTTCATTAGTAAAAGTAAATATTCAATGCAAGCTAGGATAATGCTGATACATTACACTGCACCTTTCAGAAGGGACCTCACCCACTGGGAATGCTCTCTCCTTTCCAATCTCCTGCTTCTTTTTCAGAGTCCTGGAAGGAACTCCTGAATAAGCCTGCATTCATGTTTTCATTCCTGAAATACAGAAGGCTTTGAGACATGTCTTCTTCCTTCACTCCTCAAAGGGCTGCGGTAGAGAACATGAATTATGGTGTAACCTGTGGCTGGCAATAGCATGTCAGAAGTGGGCACCTCCCTGGGGACAGGAGAGAAATCACAGCCTCACTTCTTCCTTCCTGCTGCAGCCAGAGGTACTGTGTGTGGTAAGGTCGTTGTTTGGTTGTGGTTCAGCTAGGATGGCCTGTTAACAGCAATCCAGAATTTAGGAAATGTAAAGCAAGAAATTCCTTCTCCTTGTTGTTGTTGTTGTTTTTTTTTTTTGTTTTGTTTTTTGTTTTTTTTTTTTGTTTTGTTTTCTTTAGAGATGGAAGTCAGTGATTGAGTGTCTTGTTTAACTTCACTGGTAACTTGTTTCCCAGTTGTGTTACCGTGGATGTTCTAGAATAGGCAGAATTGAGTTTTTGCTTCTTGTAAACAAGAGGGACGAAGATTTTGTTCTTCCATTGATCTTTGCTGGAATTCACCACTCTATGCTGAATCAGTTCATTCAGGTCAATCTGTTCTTTAAACCAGGCTTTACATCAATGCTGCTTCTCTACAAGTGCATTTGTCCAGGTCCAAAGTCAAGGTCTGTCTCTTCCAAAGATGGTTAACTGTGGGTGACACGTGAGCTCCCACTCATCTGTACTCTATGCATTGTGCTGGCAACATGCTATTATGCCAAACTAAATCAAGGAAATTCAATATACATTAATTCCTTATGAAATTCTCTCATCTTCAGGTGGTCTGCCATACATTTGACCTTGAGGATGGACAGGTGCTTGAAAATCACACTTGGGTTTTTCCCAATTCTGTGTTATTTTTGGATTTAAAATCTTTGAAAGTGCATGCAGTGAATGTGTGTGTGCCTGGAATCCTGGTTTACTGCATCACAGCTGACTTTAAAAGTGGGGAATTTTAGTGAGAGAATCTGCCCTATAAATCTGACCTACAATATACCACTGAATGAATAAGTTCATCCCTTGGTCCCATGTTGGTTGACTCTAAGTGCCATTTCCTTCTGCATGCTTCTGCGTGACAGTAATTCTTACTGGTAGCCACAGCAGATCCCCTCCACAGCATCTCCCAGCTCTAGTTTGGTTGGGAAACCCAGATGCTGCCTAGCAATCTGATGACAGGCTTTACAATAGGGTACCTATGCCAAGTAGCAACTTTTCAGGGATGTTGCTTGAAGAGTATCTTGACAAATATCACTGGGTGGCAAGGTGCAGATGCTAATAATTTGCAAATGAACCTGGTGAACTGTGAGTGGGTTTTGGCTAGTAAACTTATCCGCCCTTCTACCACTTCCTCCATTTCTGCCTGTCTTGGACCATATCTGATGGCAGACACGTCAGAAAGGGATAAAACCAGCATGTCACTTGTCTTTGATGTGGGGTTATTTTATATCTATCCATCTGAAAACCATTGCAGTGAGACACTACAAACATAACATTGCTTGGCTTTTATTAAATATTTTTTTTCTTGGATTACTGCCCATAATACAGCAACTAAAAGTACAAAATAGAATGCACTAGCTTGCAATTTCTCTTCACACTGACTCCCTTTTGTTTCATTTCAAGTTCAGAGGCTTCCTCTAGAGAGCAAGTATGACTAAAGTATACAGTGAAAACTTCCACGGTGGTCTAGGTTTAAGATTAGGTCTGTACTTTATTCAGTTGCCAAGTAATAATTGCACTGAAACTGCAGCTATAGTCCCAAATTTAAGGACAGTCAAGTGGGAAAAATCATCCTGAAGGGCAGAGAAGGGCAGACAAGTCTGTAGTTTCCTGAGAGACATCAATATTCTCATTCATTATAAGCAGATTGCACATGAACAGGCTCAGTGAGGACGGTGAGGGAGTTTGTCTTTTCTTGCACCAAAGAAGAACCCAATTGAGCCTTTAGGGCTCAGATACTTTGTATGAAGCATTTACTGGAACTCACATTTCTGAGTTTACAGCAGTGGGTGCTCTTATCATGATGGCACAAAGATGCATGGCCTGGGTAGCAGGAGGAGCAAATGGCTTCAGTTGAAGTGGTGCTGGACATGGGCTTTCCACACTTATAGATAGCACCCTGATTATTCAGATACTAGGAAAATCTGCAGATAAAATCATAAAATACGCCAAGGTTCAGGGTGTATGAGTGTCACAAATAGACTGGGGCTACTATGGTGATTACGTATGAAATGATCATTTACAGAAGTCTTATGACTGGCTGGTCTGTATTTAGTGTTTCAAACATAGGCTCTTTTTAATCGTTGGGTTTCCATTCAGTTTTTCTGTCCAGAGAGGCCCAGGATAAGTGGCAAATTCTAAATCAGACCTGCTAAGGATGTGAATCTGCTGATTCATCACAATAATTGAGATCTGCTCCATGTTTTAACCAACCCAGCAAAATTAAAGCTCTGTTACCACGTAGATCTATGGTTTATTTCCTCTGTTTTACTCTCCCTATTAGAAGGAACTCCATGCTATGTTTTCACGTTTTCAGAAAGGTTTCAAGAGCAGGGAACTGATGCAGGAAGAGGAAGGTAACTGCCATGCTAAAGTCTATCTTGGTCCAAACCTCTTGCATTGGCATTGCATTTCAGCAGACCAACAACAAATGGAAAGCAGACAAGACATCCCCATTGGTTATGTGCCTGAATATTACAGGCAAAAGGAGTACGTCAGCCATGTGTTCCTTTTCAGAGAAGAGCAGGACATCAGGAAGTCTCTTAATCCTTGCTAGGTTGCAAAATGATGGAAACTTGAAAGACTGCCAAGGAGAACTGGGATCAAAAGCGTTAGCGTTCTATTTTTTTGGGAAGAAAACTACCTATTCTGTGAAAAAAAGAAAAAAAGCCCTGCAGCTGAGTGAAATATCTGTCTCTGAATGATACTTGAGATGGGATCTTAAAATACTCCCTTCGTCACTTTGTGATGATGGTTTCTGAGTTCTTTCAAGTGGTTTTTTTGGAGCTCCATTAGATAGTATGAGACAATTCTCACAGCTCTTAGAAACCATCAAAGGCTGTCACAGACAGAAGCAGGAGGGCACAACATGGAAGGAGTTTTCTACCCACCCTGAAGATTAATTTGTAAAAAAAAAAAATAAAATAAAAAAATAAAAAAATACATTCATAATCAATCTGGCAAAAGATAGAAAAAGATCACAACAACTTGTACTTACTAGAATGTACTTCGAAGAACAAGTTGTACTTTTATGCTGAGTTGTTTTACTTTCACTGCAAAATATTTTGAAATTGAGCTTTCCTGCAGGCTTATTTATCCAGCCTGCGTGGTTTAGGAGCACTGCAGAGGGTTTCAGGTGCTACCTCTCTGCCTCATCGGGGCTTGGGACAATGAACTGAATCCCATAAACAGAAAATTTAGGCACCCGGGACTGAAGCCATGAAAGAAAGTAGCTGCCTGGTAGTGGCTTAGCTCAGCATGTCTCAGTTCAAAGTACAGATCCTTAATGTTCCTTTGTTTGGTTGTTACTGATTTGGAAAGCCCCTGGCAATCCACTGGCAACTTCATTTCCTCAGTGATGTCCCCTTCTGGAACCTTGCCACACCGTGTCTCTGGACCAACTGACTATCACCACCCTCAAGACAAATGGAAGCAGAAGTACAGGTGTCTGTCTCTCTTCATCCCACCATTGGGCTATGGGCTCTTTTCCATGAAGCATTTGGGTTCTCCTCTGTTTGGCCTCCCTTCTCTGGAGGAATCTGGTTACAAGAGGAGGTGGTCTGTAGCCTTTGCCTGCAGTCTTGGAAAGAGAATGACAATTGGCATGGATACACCGACCAGCCCAAGTGGAGAAAAGGGCTGACACCCAGGATCCAGCGCACAGCGGAAGATACTGACGTAATTATTGGCACAGGGATGGGAGATATGTCTCGTGCCTCAAGAGTTTGTCCCCTCACAACATAGCTCAGGGAATGTACAGTGAGGGCTGGCTCTTGTGAAGAGTCTGCATTAGATCTTTTATCCAGACATGGAGATTGTCATGGGACGAATGGGAGGCAGCAGTTGGAGCACCTAATTTCCCCCGAGGGCAGTGGCTTGAAGGCAACTTCTTCTGTCAGCATACTTCTGTCGGCATTTTCCTTTGGCCAGCAGCCCTCTGCCTCCCCTGCCAGCTGTTCAGGAGCCCAGTCCACAGGTGTCTTGCTGTCTCTACAGACTGGAAAAGGAGCCTTGGCAGCAGTACTCTGCTTCATACTGTAGGATGTTCTGGCTACTTGGCTCATCAGGGGATTTAATGCTGTTTGATTTGCCTGAAGTTATGCACGAAGGGACTGAATTCAGTCACAGGGAGTGAATCAGACTTGTCTCACAGCTCTTCCAGAGCCACTTCATCCCCCCAGCTGGGCATCTCTGGTCCTTAGCCTGGTTCTCAGCTGAGCAGAGGAGCCCAGCTCACCATTAACTATCAGTGAATCTTCTAGCCATCTCAGAAATCCCCAAATAGGTAAATCGCTGTTTTTCTCTTCCCTTCTTTATCCTAATGGCTTCTAAGTGCTGTAATTACCTTTCTCTTGCTGATAAACTGAGAAGGAACAACCTTCCTAAAGCACAAGGGGCTTAACAAGGCAAAATCTGCCAAGTCAAGGAGATGCATTCGCACCATCTGAGAACAGCAATCCCAAGTGACTCCACGACTAATTTGCCCCGTGTCATTAATTATCACTTATCTCAACAGGGTAATCGGGATTCACAGTTCTCCTGTGTGTTTTCCTAACAGCTCATGCGAAGGAAGAAAAGGTTCAGAACAAAAGTATGCAGAGCAAAGAACACGGTGGTGACACAAGGGTCACACAGGTAGATGTAATTTCTCTGTTAACTTCACTGGGCTGGACGCCCATGACTTGCTTTTTTTTTCTTTTTTTTCTTGAACGTCCGCATTTATTTTCAAGCTCTATTCAATACATTTATTGTTCGTTGTGTTGAGCACTTTGTCCCCTTGATGTCAGCGCCTTGCTATGAGCTCTATTACGTGTGCTTTGAAAGCAGGGTCAAACAATCTGTATTGGTGAAATGAGACTCTTGTATTGCCACTTTTGTTTCAATGGCTTGAGCTTTGTCTCCCAAGGTTTTCAGGTGGGGCACCATTCACTGCTCTCAAGTCCTCAGATGTTGGCAGGGTATGTGGCTTCAACGTTATTGTGACTTATTGACTTCACTACTCATGGAAACATTGTGGGAAGTCCCTAAACCACTGATCACTGGCTTGTAGGATGTATCAGGAGAAGACTTAGCACATACATCCTTCTCTACATATACACATGAATCAGGGCAGAAGGATGGGCAAACCTCTACTCTGGTGCTGAAGGCAGTCCCACTAGCAGCAAACCAGCGTCTTCCAGGCACTTCAAATGCAGCTCATCATACTTTAATTTTTCCTTTTGTTTTCTGCCTTTTATCCTTCCTACGACTTAACAGGCCACACAAAGCAGAGGAAATTTCTGGCTCTTCAGAGCAGGCACTTAGCAGCGTCTTGTGCAGTAGCTCAATTAGACAAAAGAAATGTTCCCCCAGCTTCTGGGGGGAAAACAGCAGTAACAAATTGCAGAAGGTTTATTTAAACGTGGCTGTTTATTTTTATTGGAGATTGAGTTACCTTCCCTTATAGGAGTAATGTTTTGGAATCCTCAGTTTGCCTACAATAAATCTCAGTTTCTGAAGAAAAGGAACGAGGCCCCTTGTCATTTTTCTTTGCTTTCCTCCTTTGGTGAGTTAAGGAAATTCACCATGACGAATCATTTATAACAAACTTGCTTTTGAAATTGTTGGCAAGTCCTTGGCATGTCGGCAAAATGAATTACTGCCCTATCCTTGGACAGCCAAAGGACAAAGACACGGCTCTCTTGTTTCTCATTGTTGACTGGCAGGACTCTACTATCAGGCAGCACAGAGAATGAAGAAAGCAAGAAGAAAGGCTCACAGCTGGATCTCAGAGAGGGTGGTGAGGATGGAGGGAGGGACCCCAGGTCCTGTTATGACTTCAAGCCATGTTTTGTCCCAGCAATTGCCAACAACCACATGGACAATGTTTTGTTGCTGGTATTGTGGCTTCTTGCAAATCACGGGCTTCATTTCTCAGTGTGGGCAAAGAACAATGTGAAGTTGCACCCAAGGCTCTTTAATTCTCTGAGAAGGTTTGGTATTTAGGTTAACGCAGAGTAAAGGGACCGCAGGGAAGAGCAGACTGATGGTGAAGACCAAGACTTCAAAGATGTTCTCAAGCGGCTCTGACTCTTCTCATCCTTAGCAGCTTTTCATAGGCATTTGCTGCTGTGGGCTAAATTGCTTGGAAGTGTTTGTCTGATAGAACAGCTGGAACTGGTCATCTCCAGCATCCAACAGTCTCTGTTATGATGTTTTTATTAGTTATTTATTTATTTTGCAATCACTTCTTGTTCTTCCCCAATGAAGCTCTGAAAAGGTTTTACAAAGGAGAAGAATTTTTTGTTTATCATCACAAATATACACAGCTGGAAAAACTGAGTTTATATGTGTAAGTCAGGATCACACAGTGCACCAGCATGTGGATGAAGGAGTGTAAAATAATAGGGTAGACACCTGGCAGCAAAGTCCAGGGAACTTCTATCACTTTTGGTCTAATTTCATAAGGAAATTAATCTTATGATATCCAGCTGTCTGTATCTGATCATCAAGTTTAAAGAGGTAGTAATGCTGGGATATGCAATACAGCAACATTTCAATTTATTGAAACATTTCATTTATTGAAATGCTATTTTAGGAAAAATGACATCAACATTAATGTAGAAATACCATTATTTGACAGACTGGACTGCCACTCTTTGATGGACTTGATCTAAAAAATTGTGAGTGTCCAGCTTTTTCTGCTGATAGTTCTTTTTCAAGATGACTAAACCTTTCTGAGTATACTGGCATAAAGACATTGTATCTTGAGTATTAATGCATGAGAATGTTGTGCATTCTTTCTTTTCTATAGTGTACACCTGAATCTGGAATGTAGCCTTACTGCAGTTCTGGCCAAATAGTCTAGAAAGTATAAAAGTATGGTGATTTTAGACTTTGCAAGACAGGAAACAGAGGATATTTTCCTCCTTTTCAGTTTCCATCTCTTCTTAGTGTGGGGTTAGGATTTACAAGAATTTAGAGGATGTATGGTTCAGCAAAATCATTTCCCCCGATTAGACAATGCCCATTCCTTGGTCTCCTTTAAAATTATTATAAGAAATATAATACATAAAAACCATGGAAGTCGGAATGTCAAATTAGAGTTTTATCCAAATAATCCAGGTTTGGGGACCTTGTCATGCTAAGTGGGTTCTCTGGCCCTGACTACTTTTATTATGGATGGAGCCACTGTGGAACCACATTAGAAAAGGATATTGTTACAACACTTTCAATATCAACAGTGCTGCTTGGAAAGGAGTAATGCATTCCAGATGGCTAGTAATAATATCTGTCCTTTTCAGAAGTGCTTTTTGTTTAGATGATTTATTCTGATAAAATTTGGGTTAATTTAGATTTCCATCAAATTTTCATTAAACACATAAGGTTATTTGCAGAGCACGAGATAAGTTTATTCTGAAAGGTTTCTTTAATTTAATTTGTTTAGATATGCTTTCGTTTTGGTCTTACTTCTTTCATCTCAAATACTGTAGCTAATATTGCTTTGTGAAAGCAGACATTGAAACTGGTTATATCCTGGGCTTTTGCACACACTGGCAAGTAATGGGAACTGTTCATGTCTGTAAATGGGCATAATAACAGACACTGGATATTGCAGGTGAGATTATGAAATTCTCCACTGAAATTTATCTCAATTTGTTATGTGTAGCAACTTCTCTCACCAGAACTGCCTGTCCATTGGGCACCAAATTGGACGTGAACTACCCAAAATGAAATCAAAAGATATTTCAAACCTGTCATTGCTCTCCTGTTGAAAATCTTTGAGATTTACTCTGAGGGAAGTCCAGATGCTGTTAGATGAAGCTAAAATCATTGTAAACATACAGTGACTTGATTTTCATAGGAGCTGAATCACCATTCTCCTTCTTTTTCCTGGTGCTCTTGTACCACTGAAGGTCTATGTATCACTGATGAAGGCAAACCTTGTATCTCCTGATATTTTTCTGTTCCAAATAATCCTGCACATGAAGAACAGCATGCAATGCAAAGCTAATATCCATAGATAGGGCAGGTAAAATATTGCCCAAGCAGTCTTGCACAGGATATTTTTTCAATTCAGCTCCATCTTTCTGGTTTGGCAGGGATTTTGATGCTTAGCTTTCTGTCCATCACATGCCATTGCCCCCAAGGAGGGCAATGTGAACAAAGACTGTCATGACACGCCTTGGTTTTTATTGTCTGTTCTTAAGACTTGCTGTTTCTGGGCTCTTTTCCAGTTTCTGCTTTGGCCATTGCTTTAGTCCCTTTCAATCAGGTATTCATGGGCCTCCAGAGACACTGGAAAACATGGGGCATATGAACAGCAGTGGGGTTTGGGCTGGCTGAGTCTGGCTGCCCTTTCTGCTGAGCCTTGTCTGTGGTGACCTCCCTTGGTAGGACTGAATGCACAAGCCTGCTCTCTGCAGCTCCTTCTCTGCTATACCCAGCATCATCCACCCATCTCTCCAGCCACTGGCCTTTCTTTCTGAAGATTTGGTTTTGCTTTGTATTTCTACAGCAGGCATTAGTTAAGCTGCTCACTGAAAACCTTTTGAAGACATTCCCCAGAGTTGGTGGCTGTTGAGCATCATGCAGTGAAAGAGCTTGAGGAGATTTTGTTAGTCCTGGCTGACCAGAATCCTGTTTCATATTTGAAATAGATCTGCAGCTGGTTGGTTAACAAAATATTATGCTCAGGATAACTACCTGAGCCACCTCGCCAAGCCAAAGATTCGTAGTAGGGTTCCAAAAAAGCCAATATTAAATCCAGAGATGTCAACATTAGTGAAGTAGGACTAAATCATCTCCAGCTGGCTTTTGCTCTTGCCTGAGGCAGAGAAATAAGTAACTCCCTTAAAAAGAAGAAAAGATGAAGGCTGTATTAATGAGGACCATAACAAGGCTTGTAGCTCAGGTCACGTTCTTTTTCCATTCCTATCAAATTCAGTCAATGATCATCTCTCAGATTGCTTTCTTGTTGGCTTCTCTACTGAAACCCAATTTCCTTGGCAATGAGGACAGCCAGTGACACCATGCAGCATCAGAGATGTGAGCTGACCTTGTTTCAAGGGGTGGCCTGTGTAGACAACAAAATCTTCATTGTATCTTTCTGGTCAGTTCTTATGACAAAACTGCTCTTTGAAGAAACAGAGATTTTAGGTATGCATTGTGCTGTATTTAAGGCTGTGGCATGCCTTGAATTCACTGATAATTTGAATTAACATCCATAGGTACTCTGGAAAACCCTACTTTCCATATGAATCTATGCATGTAATTAAGTACATCAAAAATATATATATATATATTTTTAATGTTTGCAAACTGACATGGTCTTGGTGCATAATATTGGGCAAAGTGGAGATGGGTGTAATGTGGCATGGAAACATAAATTCATTTGGCTGGGATCGTGGAGAGGAGGAATTATCCCTGTGGGAAGATAGCAGGTGGGTTAGTTACTGGGCTGCATCTGCAGTAAGCAATTAAAGGAAAACATCTGTTTCACATCATCTATTTCTTCTTTTCCAGGACACTCCTCTGGTTTGTCTCTGACACTGCAACCTGGAGACAAGTCATTTCTCTAACGAGGCCATGCAAACATCATGTGTTCCTCCGTGGAAAGAAGTGGAGAAGGCCAGGAGCAACAGGACACAGTAAGTAACATCCGGAAACATCTCCTGACTCTCTTGTTTTATTTTCTATTAGATTCTCCCTTGCTCCAACACAAGATAGATCTGTTTCCAGTGACTCGAGAGTAGAAGTGCAGAAAATAAATCCTGGAGCCAGCTCTGTTGAGTGACTCATAGTATCTCTGCTGCCATCTTGAGTAAGAGGAAAGTTTGAGCATCGGGTCAACATTTTCCCGTTAGAGCTGCTCGGAGTGAGTTTGTTAAATTAGCCAGAGCAAAGTGATATCTGATGTGCAATGCACTGTGAAGCCTCTGTGTGAGCCAGGAGAGGTTTCCATGTTCTGCAGTGCTTCAGGGTATCTGTGGCTGACGATGCAAGTAAAACCTAATAGCAAAAGAAACTTAAATGCTGCACTTTGCATCGTATATCATTGCAAGCATGATTTCTTTGTGCTCTTGATGCATTTTGGGCTGAGTTCTGTTCAAAATTATAATAAATCCCAATAACCCTGCTTTAAATGAGTTGATTCTGTAGTGCTGGTGTAGATTTACATATGCATAGTAAAGAGAATGGTTTCCCTGTTTTCAGTTACTTTACACTGTGGTAAGTTAGCCAGCAGTCTGAACCTGTTATCTGTAGGTTCTCAAGATGCATAGGGAGTTGATTACCCATAGTACACAAACGTAAAATAGTAATTAAAGATGTAGACTTCATCATTTATTTCATCCACCTTGTGAACTTGGCTGAGCAAGCATTGCTTTCTCTGAAAAGCCCCTTATCGTTGTAGCTCTTGTTTGGGGATTTATTTTTCAATCAGGGATTGGACTGAATTTCCTAAAAAGATAACTATACTTGTACAGTCATGTGGTTTAGCAATGCATATCAGTGCATCATCTGTTGTGCATACAGCAAATGTTGGTTGGTTTCTTAATGTCTTTAACTAAACTCGGTGATCAGTTATGACAGTATACAACTGACATAACTCAGTTTACAGAAGCAGAAGTGCTCCTTATTTATACTCCTAGTCTAAGCAAGGGTAAGATTTGATGCTGCTTATTCCTACAGCAATATGGGGACAGAGAAAAGATGTTAGGCTGGTCATGGAAATTATAAACATCCATTCATGTGTCATTGACAGTAGAAACACAAAAGGCAAAGAAAAGTGTCCAGCTTCCCTTAGTATCACAAAACATGAATCAGACTCTTTCTTTGAAGTACAATGAAATTGTTGTCTGGTATGAAGCGTTCAAGCAATATGAGAACTCTGTTTCCCCAATCTCTCTTTCAGACAGATTAAAATGCCAGTATTTCCAGTGCAATAAGAGTTCATTTAAACAGACTACTGCCTAGGGAAATATGCCTTTTGGCTGTGATTCAATCAACTCTCCTAGAGAAAAAAAAAAAAAAAAAAAAAAAAAAAAAAAAAAAAGAATCTAATTAGCACTGCTTATTATCCTGAGAAGAAAAGTGGGCCAACCTCACTATGTATCACTATGTACTTGTTCATGTTGCAGCCAGGTGGTGTAAACTGCCTATTGTTGGAATAGTTTTTCACAGGAGCAAACTTAAGTTACAAAGTCCTAACCGGAAGCAAGCAGAGATGCTGGAGGTGTCCTGGGGAAAGATAGAGTCACAGCATCATAGAGTCATCAAGGCTGGAAGAGACCTCCAAGGTACAACCTCATCTCACCCCCACCATGCCCACTGACCATGACCCTCCAGTGCCACATCTTCAGAGACAGTGACCCCACCACCTCCCCGGGCAGCCTGTGCCTGACCACCCTTTCTGAGAAGAAATTCTTCTTAGTGCCCAGCATGGAGCAGGACAGAGATGGTAGGATGATACATTTTATAAAACCATGAAAACAGAAGTGATATGTTCTTTTATCTTTACCTTCTATATGCGTCAATGAACTTTTGGCCAAACTAGATGGATTTCAGTCTGTGATGATGTTGCTTTACTCTGTCTAAACTTGTGGACAGCTTCTTGGCTGGTGACACAGTGCTAAATTTTTTTCCATACTTGCCATGGTCTTTCTTCTTCTGTATAAACGAATCAGTGCTGCGGATCAACTCCCTGGTGCCTCTTTAAGTTAAAATGATTACATGCATGATTATACTTTCTCCCACACTGTGAGATATGAATTCAGGAGTATGTCATAATGCAGTGGTGTAATTCGGTGGGAAAGACACTATCTGCAGCTGAGCAGATCTGCCCTTTTCTTTCATCCTGGACAACTTGCTTCACTTTCAGTTTTCCTTCCTACTTTCTTTCTTCTTTATTTGCTCGAAGGAGGGACTGTTTCTTACCACATTTCTGAACAGCACCTGGTCTAAAAGCATCTAGCCCCTTAGTGCTGCTGGAATATAAATAAGAATATTTTTCCCTGTGCTAATATTCCATCTGTGTTTTTTATGCAGAATTTTGGCCTGGGGCAAAGCATAATTGCCAGGTAGCTTTTAGCGAGGGAGGCCACACTGACCTATTTCAGCAAGGGACGGAGAATAACAAACCCATATTGTGCTCTAAACATAACTGAAATGAGGAATGAAACTGAGGTTTGAGAGCTCCTTCAGGATTTAGGATACTTCCCCACCACCACTGCAAATACCTCAAAAATAAAGGACAGAGGTCAGCTTCTTCCACATGGTAGAGGAAAAATAGTTGTAGCACTGGGAATCTGAGTGCATTATTTGGCATTGCATTTCAGCTGTGTCCACGTAGGTCATCCCATTAACACAAATCCTGCCTCTTCTTCCCCTTACACATAGGCTCCTGCAAGGAATTATTATTGGAGCTGGTGAAAAGCTTCCATTTACCATTACTTCTTTTTCCTCTGTTATTTTTTCCTTCTCTCTTTCAAAGCGTAACATAAGGAGGCAGAATCAATGCATGTTAGGCCGTAAATAAAAGGATAGATGTGGCCAGCTTGTTATTGTTTTTGGCTCACCAGCATCTGCAGGGGAACCGCAAGATTAACTCAGAGCAGGGCAAGAGTGGATGGAGGGCTTCCTTTTACCTTCTGTTCTGAGCCATGACATAAGCTAGGAAGAAAAGCAGGGGTGGAAGAGATGACTTTTGCATTGCATACGTGTACTTGCATACATACACATATAGAGTAGTAGAATCATAGATTTTGTAGGAGTTGGAATAGTAGAATCATAGAACGGCTTGGCTTGGAAGGGACCTCAGATATTATTTATTTCCAACTCCTGTTGTGGTCTGGGCTGCCAAGCACTGGAAGGGGAACTCCAAAGATCATTGAGTCCAACCCCATTGCTTAGAGCAGGTTTCCTACAGTAGGCTGAGCATGAAAGCATGTATATTATATGTAGATGTATATATGCATATGTACATATATATTTTTAATGTGCATAAGTGTATGTACTCTCTCTATATATACTCTATTGTATATATATGCTTATATATACTATCTATATACTCTATATACTTATATATACTCTACTGTACTACTGCTGGTATTGCAATACCCCAGTACTGCAATATGATATATGTGCTCTCTTTTCCCTTTAAAAAAATATTTTGAATGCCCTTGCTGTTTTGTTGTTTTGTTTGCTTGTTTGTTTTTAATTTGGAATGCATTTCTGCTATACACTGGGGAACCCAGTAGCACCAAATCTGGGAGTCTGATGAACGTTTCCCCCTGGGATTGCTGTTGAACAAACACAATTACCAGCAGCTAAAGGGTAACTGCTCTGACTGTCAAGGTAAGCAAGCACTGGGTTTCTAGGAACTGTTTGTTAAGAGTGAACAAATGCACAAGCAAATCTAACAGTGGGAAAGGAGAAAGCAGACAAATGTTTTTTTTATTTTCGTGTCTTGCTATTCACAGATTAGCAGCACAGACTGCAGGAATGACAGAATCTGAATCATTACTGGTGTTCAGAAATTGAAATTTGGTGTGAAACGCAATCATAAATTTCCCTCCCAGTCTTGCTCTTCTGAGGAGGCAAAATGGTCATGAAATTACTCAGTCTGAGAATAACTTCAGCATCTGGAAGCTTGCAGATAGCTGTTTTTGAGTCAGCAAACTGGCTGGAGGGTGCTGTGGGATATTCTGTGTTTGGTTTGACCTAAATCATTGCGGTCACAGTCATCATAACAAAAAGAAATCCCTTTCCCAGTACAGCCATGAAGAATGGCGAAGAGATTCCTCCTTTGCAATCTTCCAAAACTGGCTAGAGCCTGTTGGATTGTGGCTATAGCCACACTAGATCCAATCTGAACTGATAGGAATGCTCACTTTAGCTCACTTTTCACTGCACTGTGAAATCATGGCCAACAAACTTTCTTAGGTGAGT
Organism: Lagopus leucura; assembly: GCF_019238085.1. Lineage (NCBI taxonomy): Eukaryota > Metazoa > Chordata > Aves > Galliformes > Phasianidae > Lagopus > Lagopus leucura. The sequence goes on along the minus strand of NW_024962271.1, from coordinate 677,878 downwards.
GTGCGCTTCTGAACGAGCTCAGGTCTCCAAATTAGGAAGAACTTTGTTAGAGGCAGAAGATAGAGAAACTCACTTTGGGTTCATGAGGTCATTATGATGAAACGAAGGCTTCTGTGCAACTTGCCTTGTAATAAGCATGTCCTTTTAGATTCCATTTAGGCTGGATTCAACAATTTCTGAATCCATGCAACATTTAGTATGCACTTGGATTCAGAGCATTTGCTTTAAGTACTTTGCTATGAGTGTATTTTGTCACTGCATTTTAGCAGTTAATTCCATTTTCTAAATAATTCATTTGATTTTGCATACCCTTCATAACATGAAATTGGCCTAATTAAAGACATATGGCAAAATATAACCTATATGACGGATGTAAGGAAAACATAATTTTCTGTGTGAGTGGTAAAGACCACAGCCACAAATACCTCTCCAGTCTGGTAGCCTCAAAAATGCATCCACAAATATTATTCATCTCAGTGGTCTGCAAAGATTTATCAGGGGTTATAGCTTCCTGAAAACATCTGCAAAACCAGGAGTCTTGTATATGAACGTATTTGTCACTCAGTAAACACTTCCTTTTACTATGCCCACCAGTCTAAGAGAGCAGCAATTATGAGTAAGGCAGTCCAGAAGAGAATGAATTATTCAAAAATATTATATTATGGGGAAAATATAGCTTAATGCTTATAATAATTTCCCGAGCTTAATGTCATAAAAAGCATCTTTCCAACACGTCAGTATGTTTACTTAACACTTTTTTTCCTTGTAGAAGGATCTTTTAGTAAGAAAATCTGTCTGAATTTGACCCAAATGCTTTTAAAATAGCTTCTCTCTTTGGGTGAGGAAGGCAGAACATAACCACCTATAGAGAAATGCAGTAAGCCTGAAATGTCAAGAGTTGAGCAAGATGCATCTGGTACTCATTGGCTCTGAGGAACAACGGCTTCTTCATTTATGGCTGTTGCTGGATCACTACATTATATCAGATTTCTTCACAGTCACTAAGGTATTTTTTAAAAGATATTCCTACTAGATATGTCTTTTTTAGAATCTTGTAGATGGAGTGCTTATGGACATTATTTTGATGGGAAATATTGGTAGTAGGTGTACGGTTGGACTAGGTGATCTTGCAGGTCTTTTCCAACCTTGATTCTAAATAGATATTTGCTCAAATAGAAATTTACTCCACAGATTCCATGAGTTGGACTAGATGACCTTTAAATGTCCCTTCCAACTCAAGTGACTCTATAATTCTACGAAATAAGAAAAAGTCCTCATGGGTTGTAGGGCTGATGGTTCAATACAGTGGGTGGGTGTACTGGAGTAGTCCAGAGACTGTACAGTTACAAATATGCACTTAATAGACACCAACATTTCTTTTCAGTATTCACTGGAGTGCCAGCAGTATTTCCCAGAGCTTCGGTTCTTGGAGAAACCACAGGATACACTACTGAATGACACTGCTAAATTAAATGTATGTTGATAATTATAATCTTCTATCTTTGACTGTCCATCTGAGATGAATGGTTTATAATGACTACTTCCGGATGCATGGCCATAGAGGTGAGAGAGACACTGATTCCTAGGGACCATTGGATTTCCTCATTTTGTTTTAAAAATATGGTCTGCTCTTGTCCAGTTTTCTAGGCTAAACTATATTTTATAATGATTTTTCTCGTTTTTATTTTTGGCCCTTCTCTTTGATGTTATCCATTAACACTCCCAGATTTCTCCTCCCCCCCCCCCCCCCCCCCCGAGTAATGTTGCTGTCAGATGGGTGAAATAGTAACAAATGTGGAGGGAACGGAGACAAGAATCACAAACAAGAAAAATGAGGCTGCTGAATGTTTTCTTACAAAAGATCATAGAAATGAGTAATTTGGAGGAATTCCACGTTTGTTCTGAACTATGAATTTGCCTGCAAGATGACAAAGCTAGAAAATCTAGGGGCCATGAACAGAAACCAAAACCACTCCGCAGAAATGCTGCATGATTTCTCAGGTAGGCAATTTGCTTTCAGCTCCTGTATTTACTGGAACACAGATGATGATTCAGGTGAACGCAGCCACAGGTCAACTCATTGCTCTTGACTATTCTCTGGAGCTCAGCCAAATTCTATTGATCTTTGTCCAATGTAATGAAAATGCAGTATGAAGATGAAATCGGCAACTTACAACCACCAAAAGTGAGTCTGGGGGGAGATTCGAATCCTCTTGGTGGTAGAGCTGGATCTAGGCTTCATCACAGAAGTCTTAAAATATGAAAGAAAACCAGCAAAATAGCTAAACACTTTCAAAAACAGAGGTAGATATTTATAAGGTGCAGGAAAAAAATCTAAGAAGTTCAAGACTAATTCTCGGAAATGTGAAAAATTTAATTTTAATAACATTAATCTGTTGGATTACATTAAAAATTACTTTGTATGACAGCAAATGTCTCATAAAGGCATCCCCTAAAATAGAAAGAGCAACAGTAACATAAAGCACTCATCGTGCTTTCAGTGTGAAGTGAGAATTTGCACTCCTAACCTCCCACATTGGGTCTGGGGCCTGAATAGCGTTTCTGTTTTCCCTTCAGCTGAGCTAATGACAGATCTGAAGAAGTGTCAACACTGCAACCGAAAAAGCTCGAAGCAGCAGGAATGTCGTTCGCAGGGGAGATGGGAGTCATAGCAAATACACTTTTCAGGGTTGGTTACTCCTGACTGATGGCATGCCGTTTTCAGCAAGTAAAGCCGAAACCTTGCCCACAGCAGCAGCACTCTCCAGATGAGTCCCCTGCCTACTCTGAGCAGCAGCAGATTAGGTAATTTTGCTTCCTTATTCCTGGCTCCTCTCTCCTGCTGCCAGCCCTGGTTCATGCTTGTGTATTTGCTTTAGTCGGAGGCCAACATCACCCACAGCCAAGGAATCTAGCCTAGTTCATGATGTCTATGTGAGCTCTATGGCTGTGGTGAGGTATTGGAACAGGCTGCCCAGGGAGGCGGTGGGGTCACCATCCCTGGAGTTCTTTAAGGACAAGATAGATGTAGCACTGAGTGACATGGTTAGTGAGCATGGTGGGGATGGTTTGATGGTTGGACTAAGTGGTCTCTGTGATCTTTTAATGATACTGCGTTCTCTGTTGTCAGGAGAGAATTCATCTTTTGTGACTTTATCTTCTGAAAAAACTGCAGAACAGAAATTCAAACTGCTGCATGTAGGTATCAAGTGTTTGCTGTGATGTGTTCACCAGAAAAAGACAGGGTTGCAAAGGCAGTTACAGCCCAGCAGACTCTGTGTTGACTGTGACATCTGATTTTACTCAGGTGTTCAAAGCAGGAGATTTATTTCCAAGATACGAATGGTCTCTGGCTACATGAAGACATCTGCAAATCCAGTCTTTATTCCCAGCGGGTGTTTCTCAACAGATCTGAAGGTCAGATTGTTTCATTTAGATATCTAAATGAGCACTTATCGCTTCTGAAGTTCTGGCCTTGGCCAAATGCACCGTAGCCAAGAATGAAAGCGACATGAAATTGGAAAGAACAAACTACCAGGTTAACCTTTGCTTGCTGGAAGAATATGAAACATCTCAGATTTATTTCCCAAATCCAGCTCAGGTTTCATCTGTGTTGAACAGTTAGTACATCATAGAAATAACTGGGAATTCCATGAATGCACTGACTTGTCTGGCAGCAGGGTCTTTGTGTTGTATGCTTAATGGTTTGTAATGGCTAGAATCCATAAATGCACCCAAATCCAGACAGGTCTTTAAAAAAAAAAAAAAAAAAAAGATTTAAAAAATGATCCTAAAGGAATTGTTTCAACATAGTGATCAAAATTTGCCTACCTTTCCATTTTACCCCAAAATTGATGCCTTCCGTGTCACTATTCCTCCTTCAGAGAAGGCATCCTTATACATGTTGTGTGATGTTATCCTATGTCCATCACAGCATTGTCTATCACATCTAGGTCCTCATGGGGACTCGAATAGGGCTGGTTGGTTAATGCCATCCTGCCTGTAGATGCTATCAAGTCGTTTTGGAGAAAAGTATATGTCCTAACTCATGCTTTGTTCACTGCCGCAGGATGTGACTCACTGACTGACCATTGGCCCTGCTATAGAAATGTGGTCTGTTTCTAAACAACCCCAGATTTATTGGGTTTGGACATCAACGGGTTTCTGTCATGTCCGTGGGTTTCTGGCAGGGGATGAAACGAGTGTTAATGCAAAATGGCCACCAAGCCAAGCCCAAAGCTTATTGAAGATTCTGGCAAACTTTTTCTGGGTGAATGTGTTGGTTAGTTGGCTGGTTGCCATTAACTTCAAAGAAAATGGTATTAATTGGGGGCTACAGCATTCAGAGACTGTCTTGAGAAGTGAGTGACCTGTCCATTGGGTTGTGTAGAGACCAGCATCCTCAAATGAGGAGTGAAAGTTTGCACTGTGAAGGAAGGAAACCCTGGGGAGACTCCTTTGCACATCCTCCTCCAAATGCGCTCAAAGAGTAAGAAAACAGCAAACCCCATCTCAGTAACTGTCAACCTTAACCTTGTGAGCATCCTTTACAGTCAGTTCAGCCCTGCAACCTTCGGTTTAGGCTGTGGTGACACTGACAGGATATCTGCAGTCCCAGGATATCCAGTCCCAGGATATCTGCAGTCCATATTTTTAAACACGTAGTGTTACGTTACCTAGGTGATTTTTGGAAAAGCAGCCCCTCACTATACAGTAAAAAAGTCAATGCCATGAAACTGTTAATCGTAATAAGAAATACTTATATAAGGATACAAGTCAAGAGAGATTCTTCTGTATCTTGTGTTAACTGTATCACGGGTAGAATGTGCTGTCATACACCATAAGAAAGGAGGGAACTGATCTAGCAGACATCTGGTCTGGATGAATTTGCCACGTGTGAACTTGTAATCATATGCTAATGATATGATTTCACACTGTTTACAATCCCAGCAGCATGCTGGTTCTAATTATACTTTAGTCAGAGAAAAGGCCTTACTGGCTTCAGTCTTTCATTGGTTGTTTGTGCCCAGCCACCCTGTCTCCAGATATGTAACTTTACACCTACCATCACTTCTGGTATAGGAGAACCACCCATACGTTGGTGAATTCATACTCACAAACTCTTGCAAGGGGAGGAGAGAATGTATTTATTGCCACTTTTCGAGTGAAGAAATTAGTGATAATGGTTTTCAATTTGTTTCTAAGAACAAAGGCAGAAAACTCTCAAACTTTTGAGCCAAAAGCCTACAAACATCTCCCACTGCTTGCCTTGCCAGAGAAATGCTGCTTCTGACAGAGTGTTCTTGTTAGTTTGTATTCTTACCTCATTAGTCAAGGATTTCTTATTTTTTCTGTAGTTCATCTTGTCTAATAAGCTCTCCCAAAGGCATCTGATTTTATGCCTAGGAATAATTGTCTTGTCTCACAGTGACCATGTGTTTGCTAGAGCTTGCCCTCTGTCCTTGCTGCAGTGTATATAATACAATTAAACTCAGTCCTGGCCTCGTAATGATAGCAGTTGAAGTGCAGCTGTAACTCAGAAAATGAAGCAAGAAAATGAGGAGAGGAAAAAGAAGAAACTGCTCACCCCTCAACAAAGTTTCAGTATTCTTCAGGGCTGGTGGTGTGGTTTGGAACAGGGTGCTAACATCTGTTTGTAATGGATAGAAAAGTGGCCTTCAATCACTCCAACACCACCTTCCATAACAAAGTCAGCCCTGATTATCAGCATGGCTGTGACATTGAGAGTCTGGTCCCAAACTGTGAATTTTGCACTATAACCTTTTCTCTTTCCCAGTGCCCTTTTCTTGTTCCCAGAACAAAAAGTGCTCAAGCACATCCTCACTGCCAAGCTTTCTTTGGAAAAGAGCCTTAACTCTGTATCTTTTTACTGAGAAATTGAGGACATTGAAGCATATCTAAACTGTTGATATTAGGGTAGGAGCCCCAACATTCTTCTCTCTATGTCTTGGATGCCCGAAAGCATGGCAAATGCATATATGACTATTTTAGTGGTAAGTAACCCATACAAAGCCCACTGGATCTGTAGAAATCCGAGTCTCCTCCTTTGGCTGCAATGGTAGCAGAGTGCTGAGAATCAGGCAGGATTGTGCCCATAGCTCAGTTCAAAAAGATGTGCCAAATTAGTAGGCATAATCAAGAATGACATTGAGTAAGAGGTAAGAAAGACTAATCAGATGCTAACTTAGCTGATGCTGGCATTATTGAAAGCCTGGGGACATAGTCCAAGGATAAAAACATAATGTCTTATCTAACCAAGGAGTCATTCGTGCACCACTGGTTACAACATGTACTTAAAAAAGGAAAGAAGGAAAAAAGTATCTATGGCACATGAGATTATTTTATGCCCCAGAAATGATAAGAAAGGAAAGGTAAGTGTTCCTGCACCCAATCTTTATAGGGGAAAAGCCTACCTATAGTTAACCCATTGCAAAGTCTACTGTAAGTCCCAAGGATGTGGACAAATCTTGACTGCCCACATATGAAACAAAGATTGTGTAGATGAAATCAGTCTGAATACATTTAGAAACTCAGTTTTGGCATATTTCTTGCTATTTTGAGTTTGCTAGGATACACGGGGCCGCCCTGATCTGTGGTTCAGTGAGAGTTCAGGCCATCTGGCAATCGCTTTTTTTCTGGCAACGCACTTCCCTGTTTCTCAAGATTTCTTTCCTCTATATTCAACAGGATGTTGAACTGTATCTCGCAGAAGAGCTCATGGAAAGAAAGGGCTCTCTGACACACAACAACGTCACTGGAGATGGAACTGTAAGGTCCAGGAAGGCATCTGGAGGATGAAACCAGGAGTAAACCAACTACTTCAAGGTACAATTCTGGGGGAAATTCATGGCTGTGTTTTATTTCCAGTCTTTTGTGCTACGTGTCACAGTGAAAAAGACTTTTACGCATAATTTGGTAAGTTAAAAACCCAACAGCACAGTCCCTGGGGAAAAGCTGGAATTATACTTCCATAACACGGGCCTTTCCCAGGAAAGGAAAACATAAGTCAACGTGAAATGAAGCACCACACATCTGTGAGGGAGTCTGCCTGGTTCTTTCCAGCCTTTTCCATTTCTGTCATTTGCCATCACTTGAAATCTTCTGCCCCAGCAAATTGCAACTGCAGCTCAGTGGGAGTTCTGAGAAATTGAGCTGCCTGGAGCCAGAAGGATGGAGAAACAGGACTGGTGGGAGAAATTACCTTTCCTCTGTCCGTGGGGCAGGGTGAAAGCATGCATCTGGCCGTGATGATTCCTCATTTTCCCCTTCCAGTCGTACGTCGGGATGTGATCCATGTTCTCTTGGCAATGCCTCAAGCTCTGAACATCGATCTATCTTAACGGTCGTCAGCCAGTGGTGGCACTGACTCATGGCTTCAGCAGCTTCAAGTGACATCACTTGATCTTCTCCCAAGGGCTGGTAGCCAAGCAAGGTGACACTGCAGTGGCACGGGAAAAGCAGTGCATATGTGAACGCCTCTCTGCAGTCCTTTTCAAAATGTTTGCGCAGGAATGGCCATAAACTGGGCTGTATTGACCCAAAGATGCAATCCAGGTTGTTTGAGTCTAGGCCTTATCTGTGCCATATTATCGGGACTGAGAGCGCAGATGCACCCCGGGAAGGGAGGGGACTGCAAGCAAGAAGGAAAGGTTTCGTCCCTTCTCTGCTGGCACAGGGAGGGGACTGTGGGCAGAGCTAGGTAATGATTTGTCACGGAGTGGGCTGGGGTGTCTCTCTTTGCAGAGGAAAACTTGGCCGTGATTGACAGTAGGGCTGTTTTTGCCGCTTCCCTTGCAGTTGACAAGTAATAATGAAGCTGTGTCAGTCCATCATGGACATGGATATGCCAGATTACGTCGACTCCTTGGATTCCTCTTATACCATGCTAGAATTTGAAAACCTTCGGGTTCTTCCAAACAACACTGGTGAGATTCCTATTCGCTTCCTCTGTAATAATCTCTACCGCCTTTGTTAAAAAGCTGAAAGCGTAGGGCAGGCAGGTAGGAGGTGTGGGGCAAAGGGTGAAGAGGCAGTATTTAAGCAGCTGACCTTCCAACTTCAGTTGGATCGGCAGTAATATTTGGGCTGAAATGGGATGGTTTCACTTCCTGGTCCTTTTGGAGTTATTCATTTCCTTGGTCTGCGAAGCATCATGTCCTGAAGAGCCTACAAGATACTGCAAATGCCGGTGGAGCTCTTGATGGCATACCACACATTTGGCTCCCTACATGACTTATGCAAAAAGTTATTATCAATATTTCTGCCTTAAAATTTATGAATTTATGTTTCACTCCTATATATGGCTTGGGTTCATATTTAACTGTTGGGGAAAAAAATACCACCCACATGGCTATTCACACAATATACCATGTATCCGATACTTGTTCATAGATACTTAGATTCAGAAGCAATATCCACAGGATCACTTGACTTATTTTTGGTATCTTGGTATCAAAATGGTCTATTAGCTCTTAGGACACATAAAGAATGTGGCTGGGATTCATTAAGTTCAATAAAGGAAGACTTTCACTTTGGTCACAGAATTAAAGCATATTGTGTGATATTTGGGATTTGTGCAGTCAAAGGTGTTCTAGATTAAAGAAAACACTATTCTGTGACATTAATTGTTCACTGCCTGAAAAGCAGAGGACATTTGGGTTGTACAGCATAAAACCAATCATGTAACTGAGATTCTAATGTTGGTGATGCCTTTGGAGAGTTTTGGCAATATTTCATTTAACTTGTTAAGAAGCTTAGTGAAATGGAGATGGGATTTTTATGGTGTCACATTTTCTCATTAGTTGACTCCTCATCAAAAAGTAATCAAAATTTTTAAAGGGCTATTATCTACAACATAAAATGTTTGGAATTATTATAGTGGGAAAGGGAATTTCTCAGGAGAAAAATGAAGTAAAAAGGCCCGAAGAATTCAGAATTTAAAATTAGCTTCAAGAAAAGTTCTCTCTCTGTCCCAAGAAGGATCGTTCTTTTTATTATTATTATTATTATTATTTTATTATTTTTTGCTAGATACAGATCTTATTTCTTATTTTTGTGGGAAGGTTTTGAGACACCACTCTACTCCAAAAATGACATTTAACGCAGATATTTCACTTTATCACTCTGCTGAACAGCAAGATACTTTTTACTTTTTAGAGTGATATAAATCTCCTCAAAATTCAATATAATTTCGCAAATTAATTACCAAAACCTGCTAGGGGCTCTTTATGTTTTTTTTTTTCATTCAGTAGAACTGACAGGCTGAGTCTTTCTGAAGTTTATCTTGATCAGTGTTGGGTTATTTGTTTAGCTGTTAATGAGTAACTGGTTCTCTCAGGAACTAGCTGTTTTGAAATTAGCTTGTTTGTCTTGGGTAAGTGTCCTCTTCTACAGTTTGTGAAAATAACTTGAAAAAAGACCTCAGATGTCCATGCCTGGAAATGTACTGCTAACCAAACAAGTCATCTCCTGTAGATAACTCAAAACTAAAGTTCACAGAGATTCAAAAATATTTTAAAATTGTTGGAATCAAGAAATAATTTTCTTTTAGATAGTTTAAAAAATGTAATGGATTTGTTTAAACCAAATCTACCTCATTGAGTGAAATTATTCTTTACTTCCTTTACTAAACTGAACTGCAATTTTACTGTATTATATAAGCTTGAACAGGTTGGGGTGCCACAGGAACTTTAATGGTATCAGAACTGTTGCTTACATGCTGAGTGATGTGAAAGTGAAAAATAGAATGTTTTCAAATGAGGCAATTCATTCTTAAAAACAACTCTTTTCTTCTTTGGAATATTATTATTTCATCAAAATCTGGGGTTAATTGATGATGTGTAATGATTTGACGGCTAAGATTCAGAAGTTACGGTTCTGAGATGTGCCTAGATACATTTTGAATCTTCCACCCCTACGTAGGTCATAATTTGCCAAACAGTTCAAAATCAGAGTAGAATCCATTACGGGAGTAGAGGGGAAGTTTAAAAAACTATCTGTTTTAAATAGAAAGAAAAGCAAAAGGAAGTCAATGAAAATCAATGTTAATCCTTCATTTCCTTTGTAAAAATACATGTTGTAACTGCAGAAACTTGCCCATTTGGTAGAAACTTGTTTCCTTTACATTGGCTGGCATTGCAAGCCATCTTCTCACTTGTTTTTTTTTTATGTGCTGCTAATACCCACTTCCTTATGCTCTTGTCAGAGTTGTCATCTTGCTTAAAATATGAAGCAGTATTAAAATATTGCACTAATTCTTTAGTCAAATTTTCTCCCACTGTAGTGCTTGTTTTCCTTTCTCAGCACTCAAACACAGCACTGAACCTTGAGAATTTGGCAAATGTTGGCAAAGCCAGGTTCCCAACCCCACTGCACCTTGAACAGGCTGAAAGCATGAAAAAACCATCTCAGAACATTTGCCCATTAGAAAGTGCAAATGATGTGCATCAGAACCACAGGCCAAGACTGGCTTGGATTTCTGGTGCATGGAGGGGAAATCCGGGAAGCACTGCTTGGTGTGAAATATGCATTCAGAAGAGAGATTGCCTTGAAGAGATTGGCAACCAATAGCATAACTGAAAGGAAAAGCAGAAAAAAGGTCTGAGGGGTCAGGTATGCTGATCTTCAGCTCTGAATGGAAGCCAGATACCATTCCCTAGCAGCATCCTCACTGTTATTTCTTATTATCCTAAATATTGTCATCTTCACTGCAGCCCCAGTTTGGTAACGGCTCACATATTAATGCAATACATAACGAAAAGTTATATGCATTCAAGTTTGCAAGTTTAATTGGCCCTAAAGCTGACAAATACACTGGGATACCCTTATCATAGCTAAGTAGAAGCGTAGAATCACTTAGGTTGGGAAAGACTCTTAAATAATCAAATTCAGCAATCCAGTTAGGCTATGGTTCCTGTGCTGCATGTTGCTCATACGTAGAATCATAGAGTCATTAAGGTTGGAAAGACCTAAGATCATCTAGTCCAACCATCAACCCATAGCTCACAAAAGGCATGAAGCTGAAACTTTAGGGATGATCCTAATGAGGAGTTTGGTCACAACCACAGGTCTTCAGCTCAGCTCAGGACCCAATCAGTGGAAGACGAGTTATGGTCTTTGCTTGGAGAGCATCCTCATCTTCACCTTGCCAGCAGAAATTTCAGAGGTACTGTGCTGGCACGGATTAGGAGTTGTTCTGTTGTATCACAGCCATGAACATCTATAATTGATCCATTTCTGAGCATCTCTCCCTGGGGATCTCGGTGATGAATGCCAGGCAGCAACACCTCTGGAGAGGCACAATGTGTTCCATGATGTGTTGAGCAGGTCCTTGTCTTGTGTCAGTAAGGGCTCAAGGAAAGAACCTACAGTTTTCAGCTGATTTCACAGGCATGCAACAATGATAGCATGGATCCTGGCTTTCCTCTGCCTTTCTTAGCAGTGATTAGTTCTGGAAAAAGCCAGACATTCCCCAAATACTGAGTAGGTTTGAAAGCCCCAACAGAAGTTACTGGATGCACGCAACATTGTGTCCTTTCTGTATTTCTGAGCTAATTCTCATTAGGAACTCATGATTAACTGGCGACAGGATTTTGTAATTAAAATTAATCATTGCAAGTGACATATGCATGCCAGCTTGTGGCTTTCTTTTATCTTTAAAAATTTCTACTCTCATCCAGCTCAGCTGAAGAGGACATGGGGGACTGAACTACTAGCTATAATCTGCCTGAACATACAGCCACCCAACAAAACTGTAGCAGAGGAGGGCAAAATTTGGCTCCCTGGGCCCTCACCTGCAGCTGGTGGCTATGCCTCCAATAGGTACCAGGTTTAAGACCAGAATATCAATTTCTTACCTAACACAGTTCCTCACATGTCTTACTCCCATGCAGGGTACAAAACAACACCCTTTTCTGGTGAACAAATGCTTTTCCAGCATCATTTTGCAATCTTGACCCAATTGAAGAATGAAGAGTCTATTTGAGAACCAAATTGTATGACCTTGGCTTGATTCCTCTGAAGTCAGTAGAGAAAGCACGGGTGGAGTGAGGAGAAAATTGGCTTTCTTATCTTTATTTCTGTTGTGCAATTTTTTTTAATGGGATCCAGCACATTTGGTGTATTTGTTTTTGTTCATATATTCCTTCAAAAAAATAACAGATGAAGCAACAGAAGCACAAATGTTTAGTACAGCTACTTTTGAAGGAGTATTCCAGTACAGCTTACTTGAAGTTATCAAATCAATATTAAATATAGAATCAATGTAAAAACATCTAAAAATCAATTTGAATTACCATTAAGCACTTCTCACATGGACTCTGTTTGCACTTACCTACTGATGAATGTCAGAGCTGCAGCATGGCACATGGGTTATGGCAACAGGTAAATCACAGTTCCTGTCAGTACAACCCAAGAATTATTTCAGTATTGTCATTTTTAATTCTTGCGTTGCTCCCAGGTCACTCCAACACACTCATTTGCTCACCTGTGTGTTAGAAGGTGAAATAGAATTGAAAAAGTCTTTCTGAGGATGCAAAAAGAAATCTGACCTTTGCATTTGTGAAGTCTTAGCTAAAAATGTCTTCATCTCAGCCTTAGCTAACAAAATTCCCATAAAAAAAAATATATATATATATCAAGCCTTATTGGCTTTTCAGGGGGGCTTTTTATTACGATTTTCATTGCATAGTAAATATTTTCCCTATAAATTTTTGATGAGTATTTACATATAAAAATAACATTCTCCTTCTGTGTATTTATATATAAGTTGCGTGAGGATGACACAAAGATATTTTTACACATTATGCATTAGAAAACATTCTCTAGACTGCCACATCAAGTACCAATTCCTCCCCCCCAAGTAATTTTCTCATTTTTCTCATTGTTCAATACAACATCAGCTGAGCTGTTCCCCTTTCTGCCCAGCTCTCTTGTCCCAGAGCCTTCCCTAGGTCACTGCAGGACGAGATCAGCTCCTCTGGAGCAAAGAACACACTCCCAGAGGAGTGATAAATTCACAAAACCATCCTGCAGTGAGTGCTCAGGTCAGGACAGACTCCACAAACATTCCTTCTCTCAGCAAGATGTAAACACTGTCATCTGCATCTTCTCATGTCTCTCTCTCTTTTTTTTTTTCCTTTTCACCCAAGCTCTGCCTCAAATTAGGAGGATTCAGGGGGATTCAGAGGGCAGTGAGTCTGGTGGTTAAGGCCAGGGGAGAAGCTTAATGGGGAACTTTCAGCAGTGTATACACACAGCCCAGGCAGAGCTATTCCTGCCCCAAATGAGTGGGTGCAAACAGTGGGCATTCATATGACATAATTTTAGGTGTCAGATTTAGAAGGTCAATCCTCCTGTGCTCCTCTGTAAGCAGTGGAACGTAATGGCCCTCTTCAGTGGGTAAAGCAGAGGAGAAACCACACTGAGGAGAACGAAAGTGACTCTTGTTTGAGCTTCTGTCTCTCTCTCCCAGCTGCAGAGGTGACCCCGAGGTGTCTTTCTTTCACTTCTATTGTGTGCATGAAGTAGCTCATCTTTCCTGTTTCTTCTGTCTTTTCTCTGCTATTTATTTGAGCTAACAACGTTTTTCTTCCAATGCTTTTTGTGGCGCAGGCTTTGGATCATGTTCTTCAGCTGTCTAACTGGGGAGATGGCTTTCCATCCCTCAACAGCGTATATCTCACATCCAGATAAGGTTTCTCTGTATCTGGTCTCCCCAGAGCCTTTTCTTCAGCCTGGAGAAAGAAGGCTCCAGGAGGGCCTGAGAGTGGCTTTTCAGTATCTAAAGGAGCTGTAAGAAAGAAGGAGACAAATTCTTTAGCAGGGTCTGTTGTGACCAGACAAGGGGAAATGGTTTCAGACTAAAATGGGGGAGATTTAGGTAGGATACAGGGGAGAAGTTTTCTGCAGTACAGGTGTTGAAGCACTGGCAAAATTTGCTCCATAGATGTGATAGGAACTCCATCCCTGGAGACACCCAAGGTCAGACTGAATGGGGCTCCGGGCACCTGATGGAGCTGTAGGTGTCCCTATTCATTGCAAGGAAGTTGGACCAGATGGCCGTTAAAGATCTCTTCCAACTCATATGATTCTATGATTTGTCAAGAAAAGCAGCAGTAATTGTTCAGTTCTCATGAACGCACTGGGTTATAAGCCTTGAAGTCTCCCTGCTCACTGAGGCTAAGAAAAATACCACTATCCAGCAGCAAAGCCAAGTGAGTTAGTGCCAGCTGAGGCTGAGAACAGCATGGCTTCCATCTGGAGGTTTCACCAGCAAAACACACAGTGTGTGCACATGCGGGTAAGGGGCAGGCTCAGCGCGTGATTTATCTGACAAAAACCAACCTGCTGTCTGTTGATTCTGGTTTCCATCACAGAGGAGGCCAACGGGCGCTGTTCAATGCCCGCAGAGACCATCACAGCTGAATCAGCCAACACCAACCTGCTCAACAACGGCATTGGCTCCCTTTGCTCCATCTGCGGGGACCGGGCGACGGGCAAACACTATGGGGCATCCAGCTGTGATGGCTGCAAAGGCTTCTTCAGGAGGAGCGTCCGCAAGAACCATGTCTATTCCTGCAGGTACCTGCCCACTCTATGAGATTTAAATGCCATTGATACTGCAAGTAAGTGGGGCAGTGATCAAGTTGTACAGTGAGGTCCCCCATCCCTTGTGTTGCATTACTGTGGCCTGAATGCTGACAATTATGATGTAGTTTAACATGTTGCCAGAAGATAGGGAGCTAAGGAGTAAGCTATGTCCTATCTCATCTTGGACGCTGGCACCTTTCATGACACTGTGCAATCTGTTTTGTGAGTTCATACTGTCGTGGTGTGATTCAGGGGAGAAATAGGGTCATGAGGCTTGCGTAAGAGTACAGCCTCTGGATGTGGAGTGACACCACAACCTCATCACAAACCAGCAAGGGAAAGCAAAGGGTGAAAAAGGACCAAAGCTTCAGAGATATCTTCTCAAAGTCTTGTTTTTCCTGGTAACAACATGAAAGCAATAGGCATCCAAGAACCCGTCACTTCCAGAGTCACCACAGCTTCTCCATCTTTGTTTTCAGACACATTGAATTATGCATGCTTACATATCACTGATAACTTTACAATTATTCCGAGAATGTAGCATGGACCAGTGATGATTCACAGCCACTTTGGCACACAGGTACACATTGGAGAGATTTTTTTTCCAGGAGGATGCCATAAATTATAAAGGAGCTATCTTGGTTGGCCTTGGAAAAATGGTGTTTATTTTAGCACAGGAGGAAGAGAAAAAAACTCGAACCCACCCTCAAACTTTTAATCTATGATTAAAACCTGGAAGTTTTCTTTTTGTTCCAGAGTTCTTCTTCCTTTTAAAGGAGGTCCATATTTTTGTAATGCATGTTGCTCTTTTTGTCAAAATGCTCCTGGGTTATTTATCACTCCAGGTCACATCAGCCACAAAAGACACCCAATCTGATATCAGACTCCACCTGCACGGTGCCCATCCCATGCACTGCAGGATCCTGTCAGGAGGATTGAATAGCTACTACTGATCTCTTTGAAATTTTGGCTCCTGCTCTCCTGGGAGCATAATTGTTGCCCCTCCCCAGGAATCGATGAATCACTGTGACATTTGGCAGCCTGGGGAGTTGCAGTGTGTAAGCCAAGCAAATGGTAAATGCTTGCCTGTCTGTGAATCCTTATTTGGTGAGCCGTGCTGTATTTAGCCCAGCTCAAAGCTCTGTTGTTTATCGCAGACTTGAATTCCTTGGAAAGCCTTTGGGTTTTTGTACCTTTGGCTTTTTACCAGCCTGGGAATGTGCCTCAGCTTTTACAACCTAATGATGGCCCCGGAGCAACCCACATTGCCTCTTCCCTGCACAACAGATCCCTCTTCCATCCCTTCACCCATAGTGGCCTAGCCTTCATGGGCCATCACTTGGATGTTTCTCCATCTCCTGTTGAAATGAAGAGAAATGTGAAGGCCACTTACCTCAAAAGTAGACTATAGTCACAAAAGGGTTTATGGGTCATGGAGCATTTATTCTCTGCAAAGTAAGACAGTGTCAACAAACTGATCCAAACTAGACACCTGATAGCCATCTGAAAGTGGGAGATGAAGATCCCAACTCCGCCAACCACCAGCCCAACTTGTGTCACCATCACACTTCAACAGCCAAAACCATCACAGTCCTCGTGGAGTAGATGGTCTGAAATTGCTGCATTCCCAGCTGGCAGTGGGAAGATGGGGAGTGGGGCCAAACCAGCACTGATTCCACCCATTCCCTCCAAGGCCTTTGGCTCCTTTGTGAGTCCTGGGGTTGGGGCTGCTCAGGGTGAGCAGGGCACAAGCCACGTTGCTCCATCTTTCCCATCTCCTTCCAGGTTCAGCCGACAGTGTGTGATAGACAAAGACAAGAGGAACCAGTGCAGGTACTGCAGGCTGAAGAAGTGCTTCAGAGCCGGCATGAAGAAAGAAGGTAGGTGTGAGAAGGCTGCCTGCTGCTGTTTCTGGCCTTGCTCCATCTGTGGGAGGTGGTGGAGGGAAGCAGCAGCTCTTGTCTGAGCTGATGCTGTGTTCCCCAGTGAGAGGGTTCTTGTTGCAGCTGAAAACCCCATTTCCCATCTCTTTAGATGGGAATTTCAGCTACAGCTTTGTGCCAATATCCACACATCCCGGGAGGCTTCTCTCTTTAGGTGATTCAATACTGGGAGAGAGATTGCCACCAAATTTGCCCTTTACCTAAGGGGTGAAATCACAATTCCACAGAAACCAATGGGAAATTTTTCACTCATTTCTGGTAATTCATAACTTTTCACCAACGATGACAAGAATCTCTTTCCAAATCCCTGACCATCTGTTTTCCTGGAGAACAGGGTGTCTTGCAATTTGGATAGGTCATGGTTGTAGCTAAAATGCCTGCTGGTTTAGTTTAGGAGAAATGGAGTAAATACAAAGCTGGGAAAAAAAGTAGTTATCATAGTAATATTAGCCAACCAAATCTGCTCTCAGTTCTAGATGAGGATTGAGCCAATCACCAATGCAGCAAACTCCACAGTTTGGAAAGGTTGAAATCTGGTTATCAGTTCCATTCTTTCATCTGAAGCGTGATTTTTATTTGTTTTATGGCAAAAGTTATAAAACCTTGGCTCATTCCTTCATTATTGATTGCAGCTTGATGCATGATGACGCATTCCAAGTTCCACATCGCCACATTCCTTGAAACTTATTTTATGAGTGCGTGGTCAGGTTGTGTGCTCACAAACTGCTCATGTGTTTGGTACAGAAGGTTTTAAAGCACCTTGAGCAACTGCTCTGTAGGAATTAGCCTAGCTGACCAGAGCTGTATCCAGAACACGTGTGCAGAACTCAGAAAGAAATTTTCTTGCACAATTGTGTGTACAAAAAGAACGCCGTTGTTTGCTTTAGGTTGGTTCTGGATTAATATTAAACAGTACTGCGAAGCATAAGGGAAGAAGAGAAGCCGTGTCTTGGGGTAGAGCAGCATGATAAAAGTGTTTATACAAATGTTTCAGTGGTATGCACCAATTTGTGCCAGATCCACGACATCCACACTCAGTGTGTCAAGTCGTCCCGGCGCTGGCACACAGCACTTTGACACTTGTTCTCTGGCACATCATTTTTCAACCAGCTCACGTAACAGCAATCAGACTTTCCAGGGTGTGGTAACTATTTATTTATTCACTGTAGAGAGAAAAAAGATGGAAACGATCCTTTTCCCAGCCTGGGTGTGACAATACACCTGGGGCGTGGAGGTGGGGTTGTGTCACTTTGCCTGTTTCAGTGGCTGGCACCATGCTGACCTGCTGCTCCATGGTGTGGTGTGCAGCACTGGAAAACTCGCTGTCCTCTACGTGTCCTTAGGCTGGCAGAACTAATGGATAAGCTGGAGCTTTGGATCCAGAGTGATTTTTCTTCTTTTCTGATCTTCTTGTGCTGTAAGACATGATGCGACACTTTTGGATCTTTTTCTCCTCCTTTCCATGCTGGAAACAACTTTGTTGGATAAGAGAATGAGAGTGGCTATGCTAGCCAGTCTGGTAAAATGGGAATTTCTGTCCAAAGGAGAAGCTGTATGATGCAAAACCTTGACCTGTCTATAGGGGTAGGTGCATGGCTGTCTGAGCACTCTGAATTTGATTCTGCTTTTTGAAAAGATGTCTCACACTTGAGCCCTATATCTCTAGTGAGAAATTTTGGCAAAGAAACACCCAAAATATCCAGCCACTGCTTGTGCCATGAGAAGGGATCCAGGTCCCATTGTCAACAGCGAGAGTAAAGGGCCAACACATGAGTCTTGTAGAAAAGTCTCCAGATTTCCTAGAAATTAGCTCGTTTAGGAACACTCCTACTCCTATCACATTTTTTCGTATCAATAACTCATTTTAATAAGCAGACACTCGTTGAAGTCAGGACAAGCTGTGAGGAAAAGACTTGCTTGAATGCTCTCCAGATCTCGGATAGTTGCAGATCTGCTCCCTTTCTCTTGGTGTGTGGTGAAGGTCAGGGCAGTGCCTCAGGGCAGTCGATGTACACTCTGACATCTCCATCCCTTCCGTGCCTTTTCTGGCTTTCTCTCTACTTCCCTCTCTTTGCACAGAACAAGGTTTGATCTCTACTGTTTCACACAATACTACCAGACAGATTTTTGACCAGGAAACCATCTATGAACAAGGAGTGATATTAAACACTCCCCAAAACTATTTTTAGCAGCTATTTGTCACCATGCTCAACCTTGAACAAATGAGCAGGCTGTGATTTCTCCAATGAGCCTGGCCACCAGCTCATGTGGAGCTGAGCTAATAACCTTGGTGCCTTTTGAAATGTCCAGCACCGCACTGTCAGGATGCAGTTTGCTGGTGAAGAAAGAGGTTAATATTTAACCTCTTGTCCCCTTTAAAGAAATTTATGAATGTACATGAGCTCCTCTGGTTTTATGCAGAAGTAAAAAGAATGATTACTACCACTGCACAGTGGGCGGACCTGAAGCTGTTATTTGTTTATTGTTAAATCAGACAGGTTTATAGAATGGTTTTGTTAGCATTTCATGCCTTTTGTTTGCACGTCTTTTCTGCCAACTTGTAGAGTTCTCGGAGTGCAGTGCATTGCAAAGAGAGATGGAAAAGGTAAAGCATTTTGATGGCCATAAACCATCCCTCAGCATGTGAAAGGATTAAATGTGCATGTTCCTTTGGCTTTTATGTGCAAATAAAATACACCACCCCTACGAAATCAGAGAAAGTATGGGGGAAAAAAATGATTTGTGCATAGAAATTAATCCAGCAACAAGAAGGAGTGAATCTGTCAGTAGAGATGGGCACACTGTGAGCTCCAATGGAGCACTCAGAGCTCCTTCTCCTGCTGTCTCCTTGTATGCTGCTCATTAATTAGCACAATTCCTACCTGATTGGCATTAAATATGGATTGTTTTAGCAGAGTAATAATGGCATCTCTTATGTAGGCAGGTGGCAAAGGAGGGCTTTATCATCTGCAATTCCTATGGAAAACTACTAGTTTGTTGCTGTTGGCTTCAAATCAGTGCCTGTGCCCAAATCTACTGGATTCTCCAGAGGTTCCTTGTCACGTGCTCTGTACTGATGTGGCAAGGCAGCAAGGACAAAGTGTTTGGGAAACATGGGATTGTTGCAATCCCACAAACACACCGCTGTTTGCCCAAGAGCCGCAGCGAGCGCTCCGCATGCCAGCATCCTCAGTGTGCTCATGGCAAAAGGACCCGGGGTTGCTCCGAGTATGGAAACGTCAGATGGAGGAGATGTTTGTTTTCTCATCTGCTTCCCACAGCCTGAGACATGTGGTGAATTCCTTGGAGGGAGATGCGGGCATCGTTCTGCCCTCCCTCCAAATTCCCTGGGGAGAAGTCGAGGTCAGAGACGCGCTGTCCCTGAGCAACAGCATCACAGGGACGTTTTCCCACTGACGTCTCCTTGCGTGGGGTTGCAGGGATTCTTCTCATCCCTGGCACCCGTCTGCCTGCAGGGATGCTGAGCTGTTTGGGGTGGGGGAGCGGAGCCGTGTGCATCGTGGTTGGATATTAGGAAAAAAATACTCTGTGGAAGAGAGATCAGGCATTGGCACAGATGACACAGGGAGGTGGCAGAGTCACCATCCCTGGAGGTGTTCCAGAACCATGGCAATGTGGCACTGGTGGGATTGGGTTGTTGTTGGGTTGGGGATCTTGGTGGTCTTCTGCAACCTGAATAATTCTATAATTCTGTGGGCTGTCCCTCAGCCATCAGCCTGATCCAGGTCTTTTCATTCATTGGCTTTGGAAATCAGAGCATGAATTGAGGACAGCATGAGAGAAAAAGGATGGGGAGTGAGGCTTGCTGGACACATACTGGAAATAGTGGAGTTTTAGTCCTTTCTTACTGTCAGCAAAGCCAAGATCACATCTAGGCCAGAGCACCTTCTGCACAGCCATGCCTTGCCACCATGACCTACACCTTGCCTTTTACAAGCGCAATAATTATAGCAATATAATTACCACATAGCAATAAATTATTTTTGTACAGGTAAAACATTAACTCCCTTTTGTATCTAATTCCACAGCATCTTGGGTACTTTCAGTGACAACACCCAAATCACCTTGAGAAAGTCAGCCAGGACGTCCACTTACACTTGAGATTGAGCTTATCAGGGCATGAGGAAAGCACTGAAATATGTGCCATAAAAGCAGACTGGTGAAAAACAAGCTGGAGGCTTTTAAAGGAGTCTGTCATAGGGGAGCAGGAGAGGTTTGTGGGATCCCTGTCATTGTGTTCACTGATTACTATGGGAAAATTATCTTGTCTTGGGAGTGGGTAAAAAGAGCCTATTCATTCCAAAGAGAGCATCTGCTATGGAGCCAGATGTGAGAAGTAGGGCAGAGACCTGCCAGGAAAAGGTTGGCTTTGGGTTGGCTTCTTTCTGTTCAAAGCTGGATGCTGCCTGGTGTATAGAAAAAAAAAGCAGTGAAGGGTTAATCTGTTCTGAAGATTAACTATAGCTTATGGATGTATTTAAAGTGACCACTCATCTTTCTTTAAATCACCTTTTAACTGTCTCAGACTGAAGAGGCTTCACTGCTACACGTGCGTGCAGAGTGCCTCTTCCAAATGGACTCCACCAAAGGTGGCTCTGAGGTGTAAAACCTAAAAATGGCTCTGGTGTCTCAGCCCTTGCAGCCCCGTGCCCAGCCCACCCTGTTCAACTGCCAGCAAAGCTGAGTGCCAGATCCTGGAAAACAAGCAGCAGGCTTCTATGCGTCATGGGAAGTATTGATTTTGCTGCTGTTGCCTGTTTTCTGCCCTTTCACTTTGTTGGCCTCTCATCGGGGGCCTGTTAGGAACACAGATAAGAGGTTTGACCCAAGCTGACAAAAGCCCATAAACCAGGCAGCTTTTCCATCCCGTGTTTGGAGAAATCTGGAGAAATGTGTCCTGAGCAAAGAATCACAGAATCATCAAGGCTGGAAAAGACTTCCAAGATCCCCCAGCCAACCCCAACCTGCCCCAACATGCCATAAGCACATCTCTCAGTGCCACATTCTCATGGCTCACATCTCCATGGATGATGATCCCACCACCTTCCTGGGCTGCCCGTGCAGGTGCGTCACTGCTCTTGCAAGAGAAGAAATCTTTCCTAATATCCAACCTGAAGGGAACCTGAGAAGGGACCAATGGGGTGGGCAGGGCCAATGGCTGTAACGGAAAGCAGTGGGTTGAATTGAAGTTTCTTTCCTTCTGAGCTTCTTTAATGAGGAGACTTCTGCTCCCCGGCTCTCTTTGCAGCGGTGCAGAATGAGCGCGACAGGATCAGCATCCGTAGGAGCAGCTATGAAGACAACGGCTCACTGTCCATCAGTGTGCTCACACAGGCCGAGGCAATGGCACAGCAGGTAGGAGACCCGAGGACAACCCCCAAACAAGACGCAGCCTTTGAGGTGTGAGATGCAGAGCTGCAATTCTGAGGGATGCCCCGGGTCCCCTCTGCCCCCACCCCAATTATTGCTGCACCCTAAAAGCTCTCCGAAGTTCAGGCAGAAGTTCAGCAGCTCTCTCTGCACAATGTGTCCTGGCCAGAACACAATGTTCCCATCATGGCCAATTACATCTTTTATTTGTTACTTCGTTTTTACCAGGGAGAAAAAAAATAAAGCTAACAAAATTGCTGTCTTAAACAGACGCTGATTGCTTTCTGGTTTCACAACGAATTTCGCCCTGAGTGTCCTTTAAATTGTTATGCAAATCGCCTCTCGCCACTGAGGCATATGGTCCAGATGTTGCAGATTACATGCAACAATGCATCCATTTCCCTTGCAAAAATCATTACATTTTAACTCTCTGCCCACCGCGCAGCTCTTTAGAGATCGAAGTGGACGAGTTTCGTCCGAGACACCCACCTCGGGGGGAGTGCATTTCATGCGTTTTGCTGGTTTGCTGCGAAGCTGAGCCCCAGTGCTGTAAGAACGGGGACACGGAACAGGCTGTGAAAGAAGCAGGGATGGGACGTGGTGCTGGGACCGAGCACCACCTCGTGGTGCTTTGCCTGGGGAACAAGTGTGCAGCCATCGCTGCGGAGGAAAGACTCGGCTAAGAGAGTGGGGAGGGGTAGGATTGCACTCATCTGGGTATGCATTGCTTCTCTTTCAGTATTTGCCACTGAGCCCCGTGCACAGCGCCGATATAGCAATGAAGAAAGTGGCCACCATCAATGATGTGTGTGAGTCCATGAAGCAGCAGCTGCTGGTGCTGGTGGAGTGGGCCAAGTACATCCCTGCGTTCTGCGAGCTGCCGTTGGATGACCAGGTGATGGGCAAATGCCTTTCCCTGTAGTGCTGCTACCTTCCGTGCTAATTTTCAGCTGTACTTTTCAGTGGGGAAATCTGGTATCAATATATTACTCTGCAAAGCAACATACTGACAAGAGATGAAGAATAATGAAGGACAAAGGCAATGAGTTCAGTAGCCTAAAAGCCCAAAAATACAGAACTGGTCACTCCAGTGTGCACAGGGACCCAGACAGTGAGCTTTTCTCTTTACTAAAACCTGGTAGATGACTATAAAGGCCATTTGTTTCCTAAGAACTCAAGCCATCCCCCTTTTTGCTCTTTGAGTTGAAGTTCTATTAAGACCTCTCTCTTCTGTGCTGTCTGCAGGTTGCCTTGCTCAGAGCCCACGCGGGGGAACACCTTCTCCTTGGGGTAGCCAAGCGATCCATACCCTACACCGACTTTCTACTATTAGGTAAAGTACTGAAAGCACTCCTGCTTTTAATATCTGCACACATAGAACCTGGATAGGTCACTGCACATCTGGCTCAGGATTAAATGCTCAAGGAGGCCTCTGGAGAAGAGTAGAAAGTGAGAGGCAAATACACTGTGACTTTTCATAGGGTCATTATGGTTGGAAAAGACCACTGAGATCATTTTTTACACCTGTGCCCTTATGATTTGAAACTGTTGTTGGGAAAACCTCTCTATTAAGCAGGATCTCAAACAGTTGTGTCATGGTTTTGCAACAGATGGTCGGGGCACAGTGAGGTATTTGAGTATTGGTGCTGAAAACTGTAAATCAAAGCAGAAGATGGGACAAACTTTGAGTATGGTATTAATGCACCGATATGTGCAAAACTAAGGACCAAAGAGTCAAATCCACACCTTGCTTTTCCACTGTGAACCTGGGTGTTGTTCACAACTCTGCATAGCAGTAGGACTATCTGGCAGCCCAGGTCTGGGCAACCGATGGGTGAGACCATTTCTGCAGTGCATTCAACACTGAATTTCTCCCTTGTCCCCAGGGAACGACTTCATCATCCCAATGCACTGTCCAGAGCTAGAAATCGCTCGTGTGGCCACCAGGATCTTAGATGAACTGGTGAAGCCCTTGAGGGACATCCAGATCGATGACAACGAGTACGCATGCCTTAAAGCCATCATCTTCTTTGATCCAGGTATGTGACTTTCCTGCTTGCAAGAGCAAGCACAGGGCTTGAGGAGATGTTGTGTTATATGAGGATACAGGAAATAGGGCAATGGGTGGGGAAACGCAGCTCTTCCTCCTGCTTTTGCATTCCTAAGAGCAACTCTGATAGCCAGGCTGAAAACCCCTTGGCAACAGCTCTGCATTTTACCCTATTCCTGAACACTTTGCTATTTAGCACATAGTAGCTCCAGCCAGATGTGCAAATCTTGGCAGAATTCAGAGGAGTTTTGCTGCTTCTGTAGGTGGCTTCAGGAAAGCCCATTAGTCTGAAATGAAAGAGATGCCTATTAAGGACATATATGCTCATACTGAATTATGCATTAGCTGAATTAGTTGACTGAGCAGCATTTTGAAGCACCCATCAGAGTTCTGAGATGAGAATTAAAAACCACAGAGAGCTGTGGACTGTTCAGGGCACTGAGTAGCCAGAAACATCAAGGATGTCTCTTAATGGATCTTGCTGGCAGCCAGCACCAGCGAGAACAGAACTGGGCAGCCCAGGGTGGAGAAGAGAGCAGGGAAACATAAAGCAAAGAAAAACTTGCTTTGCATCATCCCTATATTGTCATTCCACAAACATCCCACTCAGGTTCCCCCCAACCGAATGCCTACAGCATGCACACTGTCCCCTCAGCAGAACATTCAGCTTCAGGTGTATTGCCCTGTAGCTTGGAGGAGAGGAGGAGGAACAATTCCAAGCAGACAGCAACGCCCTTTTGTCTTTGGCATCTATTAGCGTGGAAAATTAGAGTACCATCTTCCATTAATCATTTTTTGCTGTGTTCTCTGATTTGAAATCAAGATATAGGAGTTCTACAAACATCATGATCTTTGGCTTGCCAAAGTGCCTGCTGCAAACCTGTATAGGGATGGTGTTATCATGCTGTTAGACAAATTAGCTCCTCCGCTGATTGGTATCTCAAGCTTTAGATCATTGCAACGAGGCACCATGATTTCATCTGAAAGAAAAGAGTGCCAGGTTCTACGGAAGTAAAATTCATTCATGCTATCAAGTAGGCTTATCCTTGGAGTTGCATGTTGACATACAATAACTTGCTAACCATTCCATTTAATCTCTTGGCATGGTGATCCCTAGAATGTAGTGCTTGGCCATTCTTTGTAGACTGAAGGAAATGGTCCAGTAGCCAGAAATTTCTGATTTAGGGTGGGAGGAAAATCAGGAGTGGAAAGCTGTAAATTGTGCACTTCAACATACCTTGAACATTTACTTGATTAAGCAAAACTAGACCAGCAGTCCATGGAAAACAGAGGGACCATGGCTCAAAGACATGAAATCAAGGGAAGAACCTAGTGCTAGAGCTCATACATTTAAACAGATAAGCTCTAAACCTGCATGGATTTAGTGAGAAGAATTGAGACTCAAAATGCATGGGTGAAAGTCTCAGCAGTTTGCAGAACAAACACAAATCAGTTTCTAAATCCTTCCTCTTCGCTCATGCACCCAGATACATCCATCTGAGTTAAGCTCTTTCTATTTGCACTGAAATAGCCTATTTCATCTGAGAAATGAAGCAGTGACAGTGCATTGTACATCTGCCAGATAACCTGCACACAGAGATAACTGTCACAGAGTCATTTCTATCTCAGCCTTTTCCCTCCCTGGAGCATAGTTGCCAGCGTAACGCTTCTTGGCTGCAAGGGTCATCAATTAACTTCATTTCTTCCACCCCTCCCTAGATTGCAAAGGCCTGAGTGAGCCAGGGAAGGTGAAGAACATGCGTTTCCAGGTCCAGGTCAACCTGGAGGACTACATCAATGACCGCCAATACGATTCCCGGGGCCGCTTCAGTGACATTCTCCTGCTGCTGCCCCCACTGCAGAGCATCACCTGGCAGATGATCGAGCAGGTCCAGTTCATCAAGCTCTTTGGTGTGGCAAGGATCGACAGCTTGCTGCAGGAGATGCTGCTGGGAGGTAGGAGCACTGCTGAGAAAGGGGTTTTATTATGAAGCCATTTAAGGGGCTTCCTGCCTAGATTTTTGTCCTCTAGAGGACGTTGGTAAAGATAACGTGATTCTGGGAGGAAGGAAGTGAAGGATCAGCTTGAATTGTAGCTTAAACATGGGACGTTCTCAACTCAAGTCCAATTCCCAAATGGTTCCCTTCTAGCCTATCTCTGAAAATGTAAGCCCAGGGACAGTTTATAGGAGTGGGTATGCTCTGTGTGCTTCACAGCAGCCAGGAGCTTGACTTAGGCAGCCTACTTGATGCAAGCTGCAGGGAGACAACATATTTTAGCTAGCAATATACCAAATTATATGGGAAACCCTGATAAGGGCAGTAATTGTGAAACACACACATAGATGAACAGTGTGGTTGGTTATTAGCTGAAACCCCAACCATTTGGGAGCAAAAAGGCTGAAAGAACAGAGAGCGGGAGCAGGAAGGAAGCAAAGAGGAGCCAAGACATTAACCCCCACCCACAGAGGTCTCCCATATTTCCTGAGAAAAGAACTTTGTGCCTGACCATCTGGCTTTCTCAGTAATGATGTGAAGAATGATGTCTTTCTTTTCCTGATTACACCGCAGGAACCACCATTGATGTCCAGTACCAGTCAGGACCTCCCAGTCTCAACCTGGACCCATTGCCAGGACATGTGCTCCCAGGCAACATGAGCTCTGTGATTCACGCTGTCCCAGACCGTATGTGCCCATTTTTTTTGCTGTCAGCATAATGAGAGGACTGGGAGGGGGAAAGGTTTAAGAAGGCATCATTAGATCTATTGATCTATGTAAGCATCACAATGAATCTGAGTCCACACTCCTTGTCGACTTCCTTTACTATGAAATCTGGAGACATCTTCCAAAGACAAGGCATGATTTTCAATTAATACCACTAATTAATTAATACCAGGTGGATTTTGAGATGCTACCAAACACAAGAGTTGAAAAAAAAGAAAAAAAGAAATGAAGAGTGGTGACTGTGTGTCTATGAACAGACAGTGCTGGGTAACACCACAAAGACTCACACAGTTAGCAGCGGGTAGAGGTGCCCCACATAAAGCATCTTGGTTGCTGTCAACCAGAACAAAATACAAGATGAACACATGTCCACCTTTGACCTCTCTGGACACTGCTGCCAGGCAATGGCTCTTCGTTAAAGCATTTATGCACTGTAATAGCAAATGGACCATGCTATTTACAGCTACTGTAATCATGTCTTTCAGTTTCCTTCTGCAAGTTATGATCTTACACTTCTTATAGCATATTTTGCTATTTTTCAGCCATATAAATCTATACCATGTTATCTAGCTTTTTCTTTCTTTTTCTTTTCCCCTCTTTTTATTTCCTTTCTTTTTTAAAGCCATCTTGCACAAGGGAAATTAGAGAGATGCTGATGGAGAAACATTATGTTCTGTAAATGAAGTCCAGATGCCAGCAGGTTGAGCTATCTTCTAAGAGTGGAAGGATTAAAAAGTAATTAGGGGCAAGCATTTTCCAAGGGCATAATAGTGGAAAGAACTGATATATGCCTATCAGTCCCTCTGGGCCTCACTGCAACCCAGGAAGAAAGAATGTGCCTGGACTTGGGATCTCTCCCGCATGGCCCACTGCTCCCCCAGCTTCTGCTCTTTAGTTCGTAGGATGGTCTGCTGGTTTTATTTGGATGCTGCTTCACTGAACGACATCCAAGTCCATTTTAATTCTGTCTCTTTTCTCTCCCACAGCATCTCCTGAACCATCCCTTCCATCTCCTTCTACAAGCACAGGCAGCGAAGACTATAAACTAGGCTCTAGCGCAGGGCCAAGCGCTGTAGCACAGCTCTTACCTCAGACACTGATACCCAAGCAGGAGATTTTATAGGGAGAGGTAGAAGGAGAAGCTGGGAGCAATGTGGGAACCACGCAGAATGTGAACCAGGTCCTTTCTTTTTGCAGAGGCAAAGCACAGCAATCCCCTGCCTGCCACCGGACCTGGGGGTCACGCTCTTCCCTGTCAGTGAGTAAAGCAGAGGGCACCAAGCTGCAGCAGGAGCCACAGCACGAGTCATCCCACAGCTCATCCCACTGATCTCACCCTCATCTCACACGTGATTGGGGTTAATGCTCGTCTCGTAGGACCAAGACTGCGAGCTCTTCAGAGCAGGTCCTGATTGCGTTTGGTATCACTTAGCTCCCTGTGGTCATAACCCTTTCGAAGCCCCTGGTTGCTATCATAAACACCTGATGCAGCTCCTGTTAATTGGCAGTGAGCACAGCCTGCATCATCAGTATGGAAAGGTCTATCCCCATTAAAAATGTAATTACACTCTTAATTCTCCCACTGCAAATTAAGCTTTAGGAAGAATATCTTCCTAACTCTTTCATCTTCATCACCCTTCCAGATGTGACTTGTTCCACACAGGCCAGCTAACCTTTACTGCTGCTCAGTTCTTAGTTGTGATCAGGAATGGCAAGGTCTCAACATTTTGTCATTTTCCATACTTCACAATGTATCTGGAGTCCACCCACGAGTCACTTGCAGCCTCTGCTTTATTGGCATATCCATCTAATACCACTCAGACAGCAGAAAGAAGCTCTGCATCTGACTATGGCAAAACCCACAACGAGCAGCAAGCTCAAGAAACCACCTCTAACCATGATACTACCTAAAACAACCCCAACAGATGACTACACAACCTCAAACGTTCCTGAAGCAGTCACTGGCACTGTGTTTATTCGTATAAATTGAACATTACTAGAAAGCAGACTCCTGGATTTCTATAGAGCTTATGTTCCTTCCTGTAAAGCCCAATGACCTTCACCAGTCAGCTCTTGATGCATTAAGATGGACTCGGATTGAAATGCAGGGTGCAACGGGGAATTCTTTCTTCTTGCATGGTGCATTAAACTCAGCCCACGAGCACCGACCCCTGCCTGTCACAGTGCTGCGATGACAGTGCCCAGCAAAGGCTTTGTGAGGCTTGTGAAGCCCTCTGAGATCCTCAGATGGAGCACATCACAGAAATGCAATCTCGCTGAAAAAGGAAGAGCAGCCGAACCTGCCCCCAAAGGGCGCTACTTTGTACTCAGGTTATTTCTCACTGCTTGGGGAGACATTTTAGAGTTACCATTCTACAACAGAGGTCTGAAAACCACTGAAGACTGGGTTGATTGCACCCAGCATCTTAGTGTTTTGTTTTACTAATGCCTATGACAAATTTGACCCGATATTACGTGCTGATGACTCTGATTTGACACAGCTATAGCTGGAGAACAAATCCCACTGCAAGCATTCCTGCTGCGTCCATTCTTGTGTAACATCGCTCCCAGTTCCTCCATCATGTAAATGACATGCTTTTCTAGAAATTAAATATACATTTATACTCATTAATGGTAAGAAAATAAATCTAGTGGAAATAAATTCCATATGGTTCACAGTTCTTTAAATGACAGCTTGCCTTTCTTGTTTAATTCGGAGTTTTCAAGATTCTCTGTTGATTTCTGCAATGCAAATGCCTTAGGGATTACATACCCATAACACAAGCAAAAGAATCATCTATGCCTGCAAAATACAGCGTCCTCTTAACAATCTAAGACACTACTAAATAGAATAAAATTGATCTGGCACAAGTAGGTAACAGACTCATGTTCCAGAGCATAGGTAGTCAGGTAAAGCCTTCAGAAAACAATACTTTCTTGTCTTATGACAGGCCTGCATTTAGGGCCAGAACAGAATCACAGCAGAAGTGTTTCCAGCATCTCTACATCAAATACCACCCCTAAATTAAACCCACGTTCTTGGAAAGAACATATTTAATCTGGAATAGTGTCAGCCATTGCTTGACATACATATAGATTACAAACCTAAGGATACAACCATTACCCTGGAAAGATTTAAATATGCATATATATGTGCAAAAACAAGTTATACATATGGGGCAGAAGTGAATCAACTTTAAGACTTCAATTAATTACTTTATTTCTTTCTTTACATTAAAAAATTACAACGTAACAAGGGTTTGAAAAGCCAAGTAAACCTGATTTCACACACGCACACACTTGCTAAGTCACAGAGTTCATCCGTTTGAAGTGATAGCTTCTGATTCTCATCAGGATATTTTATTAAACAATATACACATTGAGAGCCTCATGACAAAGCCAGACATTTTTTTTTTCCCAGCATTTAAGATGTGCAACTGAATATGCAAAGATTCTCGTGGAACTTCTGCCTTCCCCTTCACTTGTGTGAGATACAGCTTTGTTCAACTGGCTGCAGTTTCAATGGCTTCCACCCAGTGCCCACTCTCCAGACTTACACACCATCTCCCCCAAGCAAACTGAACGTACTGCACAGTATTGCACAGTTCTGTTTGCAGGGTGGTTGGTAAGAAAGGGACCCTTTGGTATGTTCACTCACACAATAGTATGAAACCTGACAAATTGAGAGGCCACAGACAGCTAGAAATGGAGAAGCAGGTCACTGAAGAAAGGAAGCACAACCCCTGTGGTAAGTAAACTTACTGGTGTAAGATTCTCCAGCACACTGAACTGCTTGAAGTGGAACAGATCATCAGTGCAACTTGCAAAGCAAAAGCAAGAACAGGACAATTTTAAGGCAAGTCCCAGAACAGGGAGCAAATTACTTTCTAGGCACGATTTCAAGCTCTGCATCAAGGCTCCTGTTTTATCCTTTGTATCGTCAGTAACTTCTAGAAGGAAAAAAGAGTTTTAATTGTTCAAGAATCCACCTGCAGTTAAATTTCATTACTGGCAATTTGCATTTCATTACTTGCAGGCTTACAAACGTTTCTGAGCACTACTGTTGTTTGTCAGGCCCACATAAAGCAGTTCTAGATCTAGACTGTTGAAAGTCTCTTCTCAGAGAGCTTCTTCTCTTGAAAGCAATTTTGGATGGAAGATGGTAAAATTGAAATTAATCCCTTTTATTGCAGATTTTTCTACTTTGAAGACATGTTGTACTTGAGAAAGAGGCAAGCTGTGTCAGCACTAAAGGAACCTCCCTCATGCTTCCCATTTCTCTGCTCATGGGACCATGAATTAACAGTGTTCCCCTCATGAATAGTCCAAACAATGAAAAAAAGGAGCAGAACAAGACCTTACAAAGACGACTGCTCTCAGTAGATTGATGCCAATCTGCAGTATTTTTCATTTTAACAGTCACTGGCCCCAGTTATCCCCGCTCAGAGGACAAGATACAAACCTCAGAACACCTACATACTTAAGTTCCTCTAGAATCAATGCACAAGGATTGAAGATGCATATCTGAGGGCAGAATTCTGCTCTCAGCTGTTAAGTGTCATTTACTGAAGACTCAGAACTTACCTAAATGCCACACGAGATTAATACTGCCAAACACAAGACATGCTGTGAGCCTGGGAAGACATTTGGCAGGGGTGTAATAGTGCCTCTGACATGTTACGCTGTCGTGTGCACAAGTCCCTTGAATCACTTGCATATGAAGAATGTGTGTCTGAGGTGGGACACAAAAGTATAGCTCCATTTATTAGGACAAGCTGAAATATAAATCAAAACTGAACAAACCACTATTCCCTGAAAACTGGATTTAGAAGGCTGGGTCTCATTTGAGATCACCTTTCACCAGAATGCTTCTCCTTATGATTGACAACTGCACTTAAGTATATAATTTTTTATAAAAACACACTGGTAATTCCCCAAACATTTATCAAATAAAAAGGGTTTAACAAAAAAAAAAAAGCATAATTAATCTCAAAAAATAAATTACAGTAGCATGACAACATTTGGCTTCTTTAGTGTGACCACGTGCTTTTTTTCCTATGTTATCTTGCTGTTAAGACCATTACAGATCCAGTTTGTGTCTCTGAAAGTTAATGAGATGTCTGTGACGATAAACGTATAAAACTCTGCTTGCTACAAGCAAATGTCTGGTATCAGTTTCACCTGGTCACAGATTATATGTAGACAGCCTTTTCTGGCCCCAAATAAATATTATATAGTATTCTTGCAAGTTCCAGCATAACTAGACTCAAACAGAAAATTCAGGTCCTCCTTTCTTCGATCTCAGTAGGATTTGTCTGATCCTAAATCCTGCAAAAGGATTAATCCACAGGAGTGAAGGCTGACCCCCAAAAACAGATTTCATTCCTTCCCATCGCAGTCTCCGCTCCCACGTTGGCTTTTCACTCTTCAGTCTTTCAATCTCCTGTATGCAAACAGATGTGCAGTGACACACTGTCCAAAGTCTACAAGTCATTACCCAAACTGATGATTTCACATTCCTTTAATTTATAGAGAGCTCACTGGTGTCTTACTGATATTTATTTAGCACAAACAAAATGTGAAAAGCTGATTCAACCCTGCAGGTAGACAGAGAAAGACTTACAAAACATACAATGCATACAGGACAGGCTGGACTATTTCTACCTTTTCTCCCAGCCCTCCAAACTGAAAGACATAATGGGCAGAAAAGCTGATGCTAAAGTTAGAAGATCTGCACACAATGCACCTCCACCAAATGTTCTTTACTCTTTTAATGGCATCAAGTAGTGAGGCTCCCAAGAAGATGCTTGTATTGTAATTACTGAAGCTAGGCTTACTCTCCCCAAATGCATTTTGTTTTCTTAATTTCCCACTAATGAAAGCCAGATAGTTACTGATTTGTTTTTCATTTTGTAACACACCAAGGCCTTTAATACAGGAGTACTCTTTAAACAGCCCCAGATGAGAAAAGTCTAAATAGCCACAATGTTCAAATTCCTTATGTTCCGAGTCAATTATCTGGCATAAAATATCCTCCCAAGGCCTGAAACTGCAAATCAGAGGCCAAGGGGATCAAATGTCCAAACGATGGTTGTATTTGAACAAAATATATCAAAGTAGAGAAGCAATGTGAAGAATTAAAACAGCTGAGGAAAGCAGTCATTTCTCCTGACATTTCAGGAGTTTCTGAAGGTTGAGAAGTCCAAACTGATGTCAGAAGTTGTGCAACACACATAATTGAAAACCTAACTATAAAACTTAAGTCAGAAAAGGAAACAATGCAAGAACATCTGCTAGAAAGCATAAATCAAAGTAGTTTCTCAATTTTATGAGTGAGACTAAAAATTGTGATTCATTTCAGATTTCAGGTTTTGTACAAAATGAAAGTTCTCCTTCATGTAGATCAGATTATCTCTAACCACATCTTTCTAGAGGAATTGTTACTGGATACAAAAATAGCAATCTTTACCGTTTCATCATTGCATATGGAGTGGATTTGGGTGCCAAACATGACTGCAGTGAAAGTGAGAAACAGAAAACCCTCAAGGCACAAGAAGATCATCAGGATCACAGTTACAGGTGGAGAGAAGTCACTGCATTCTGTGAAAACAACACATTTAATTATGAAAAAGAATACATCTACAGAGCATGTTCATAGTAAGTTATCTCCTCTTCAATAAACAGCAATAAAAGCTGTTGGATTCTTGAAACATGTCACAATTGTAAGAAACTTAACAGGCATGAGAACATCTTTTAGACCTCACAGAAAAAGGCTAAAGTCTCATAACATGTCACACAAGGGATTGAAGTAAGTGGAAGTGATGACTTTTCCTTAGTAACTTAGTGAAAGTTAAGTGTTTGCTTACCAGTCCACTGCCCTCGGACACAGGAGAAAAACTGAAACCCACACAGTATGAGCGCATGAGCTGAAATTAGGGCTATATACATCTGGAAATGAGAGAGAGTGCTTACTTTTGACTGCTGCCAGGTAGTAAACCAGACACTGTTTTCAGCCAGCCTTTACCACTCCACAGCAAATACACTTTCCTATTTCCAATTTTAGTTCAATGCAATGATGGACAAACAAACTCTAAGTTTGAATCTAAAAACATGGGCAACGATGAATGTTTATGATTAGCTCCATCACTCACACCACAATTTCAATATCAAATCATTGCTATGTAAAACAGCAAAATTGGGATGACTTAAAATAACAGCACTTTACGAAACAGGTTGACATGAATATGGACAGAAAATACCTGGAGAATAACTTGGATGGGTGGAAAAAAGGAACAAAAAAAATCACAAAGTAATTTTGCCCTTAAGCCATTACTCTCTACAAACACAATCAAAATAGTGACACTGAAGGTAGATTCGCACCAAAATCAAGCTGCTGTTCATTTTCCCTTACCGTAAACAAAACAAAAAATCTCTGATTCTTCTCCCCCACACAGTTATTCACCCAAGGGCAGTGGTGATCCATCTTTCGAATACATCGTTTGCAAATGCTAGGGGAAAGAAAACAAGACTTCAGTTGAGAAACCAGAGCTTGTGCTTTAAAAGAGAAGTAAATGTTCTTGGTGGCCAGGAGAAGATGCACTGAAATGAATTTTCGTGATGAACTGAAAAATGAGAAAGTCAAATATTTCAAAAGTTCATTTTACATCTGGCCAACAGCACCAAAGGGCTCAATTCTCTTGTATCCCAATGCCCATCTGCAGACAAATACAGAACAGCTGAAAACGTGTTGAACTTCTTCCCTAGATCAATAGCTTAAGATAGGCACAGACTCAGAGTGCTTCACATTTTCCTGCAAAACACTCAAAATGTTACTCATTTTCATTTCAGCAAATATCGAGCTCAATAAGCCTCCCAAATTCAGGCACTATTATTCAAAACACATGCTTAGTTATGCATAGTATCTATGAATGCTTCAGCAACAAGCCACAGAATAAAGTCAGATTACTATTAGAGTGGAGAAGGTCGGAAAAAAAAGCAGCTTTCCCGTGCACAAAGTAATTTTTAAATCACTGCATATGGATGACTACAAAGTTATTGAGGAAGAAGGAGAACACACTTCCATGCTGGTAACAGGAATGGATCCCAAATCTCACACAGTCCCTCTGAAGTTCCCTTTGCTCTGAGCTGCCACGACCCACCCCTACATTCCCACTGCTTCTTGTCTTATCCATGACAACTCCTTTGATGAAAATCACTGTTCAAACAGTGCCATTCTCACACAAGAACACTACCATAAGGAAACACAGCTCAGAAGAAAACAGGTATGATTCATGACAAGATGTTCAGAAGGCTCTGCAAAAGATTCTCCTTCCAGAGCAAGAGCCTTTATGTTCAGCCTCCTGTTAATTCTTGAGCTGTGAGGGAAAGACGAGCTAATGCTCATCACCATGACCATGCAAGTCTTCTCCCGGGACACAGAAAATACACTGCCACTCTAAGACTGTTAAGGTGAAGGACTGAGTAAAATTATATCTGGATTCAAATCACGGCAACCAAAGGATGGGAAGTGGGCAGGAATCACTTTTGCTCATTCAGTATTTCTCACAAGCCTACTCAGCTCCCCCAAGACATCAGATGCTTGGAACCCCGCCTTCATTTCTAATTTAGCACCGCCATTCAACAAATGCTTCCTGCCATCAAACTGTGATGCTGAAAGCAGTGGCACAGCTTTCCTCCCACCCCAGCCATTTGTATGCTGTTACTTCCCTGGTCCCAGCACTGACATACATGCAAGCAAGAGTTCGGGGAAACCTCCCCATTCACTGCAATCTGGGTCGTTTCACTGTGCATGAACCTTGATGCCTGCATGAGAGTAAAAGGAGCAGCATGGCATTAAGAAGCTGCAGACAAAGGAAAGTCTTCTCCAGCCTGCTGAATGCACTCAGGCAATTGCAGATGCAATTACAGTTTCGAATGTCAAGGATAACGTTCAGGAAGACACAGCTAGAAGCTTAACAGAAATTGGCCTGGATAACAGAAATTCACAGAAAAGCTGAAGCAACCACCTCAGTGACTTGATTCTGAGTATCAGTTCTCCACGCAGAAAAGCAGGCACTCAGAACAGGGTGGAAATAACAACAGCTGTGCTTCTGCAGAAACAATACAGCATTCACTCAGCACAACCTCCTCCTTATGCTGAAAGCGTTAACTGCTCAGTAAAATCTTGGTTTCAAGTGTTTTATGGAGGCCAGATATCCAAGTTGTAATCAGAGGTTTCTTGTTTGTTTTCCCATCACTAACAGTACTATGAAATTATTTTTCTTCCTCAAAAGAACTTCTGCAACATTGCACAACAATTTTCATAACTACATCATAAGAGTCTCTTCTGTTAACAATTTACTACTCAAAACCTGCACTGTGGCTTTGAGTGCAACTGTTTCTCAATAGGAACTGACTTCAATCTGCCTTTTCAACTCTCTTTTACCAGCAAGTTGCCAATTTGACTACTTGGGACAAGACCATCTTCTTAATATACTCAGAAGGGTTTGTAAGTCAATAAGAAGCTGGCAGTATAATCAAACCAACTTCTTTGCTTCCTATTTGGAACACTTTTGCAGTGCTAAATCTATGGCAAAGAAGCAGATTCTAATAGGGGTTTTCCAGCCCATTTTACCTGTCCATACAGCATATATTAAACATTCAGAAAACTTCAGGAAAACACCACCCAACTCTTTGTTTTCTACTTATGACGAGTTAACAAACTTCTAATAGCACTATATGGCCAACACAAAGACAGACAGTTAAACTAGTTTCCAACTGCTGAGAAAAGCGTAACAGCAGACTCACAAAACACTTTCAGGTTCAACTTTTCCCTTTCAGAATGCAGAACATCTCACAAAGGATCTTACCAAAGCATAGAAAAGTAAAATAAATAAATAAATAAAATCACAAGGTCACACAATCATAGAATGATATGGGTTGGAAGGGACAATTTCTACTGGACCAGCTTGCCCATGTAGAACACTAATTATTCCATCAGCATTGCCTCATCTGAGATCCCAGGCTACTGGAACAGCCAACACTGCTGCGTCTGAAGGAGGACGCCCAGATGTAACCCAGCAGCTCTACAGCTTCACCTGTAACCCCCATGGCTGTTGATCTACCATTCAAGCAGTGCCTGTGCAGAGTTACACAACTGCATGGGCTCTGGGCTCCTCAATTCTCCAGCTTCTTTGTTCATATGCAGATTTCAACATAAAATGTCTTCATTTTCCAAATTAGAAAATCCTACAGAGATTGAAGATGTGGGAAACACTTTACAGAGATACCTGTAAAGTCTGTAGGAGCCAGCCTAAATCTGCCACGAGCAAATTAACAAGATCCAACCTACACTCAGCAGAGCCTCTGGGTATCCCTTTGCTGCATCCCATGAACACAACACAACCTGAACAGATGGCACAAAGCTGTTCTGGCTCTCCATAGGATAACAGTTTATATTCTAGCACAAGAAAGCAGCTGCATTGCTTCCACCCCCAAGCCTGCCCAGCTAACAGCACAGCTGTGTTCATGTAACGCTCTGCTGGAGCTAATACTGCCAGCCAGAATCAAACTCACTGCACATGAAGCCATGGCTGGTGTCTGCATCCATGCCACAACTAACCTGAAACAAAGAGAAATCAACCGAAAGATAATTCTATACAAGGCTATTTATATATGACACTTTTCCCCTCGCATTCCAGATACAAAAACCCACTCACATCTGAGATGAGAGCAAGATTTCAGTGCCAAAGCAGAGTATTTATCATGGAAATAGCTTTTCAGCTGTAACTTTCACAAAGATATGCGACACACAGTGAGACACTTAATTTAGAAACCACACATTTACAGAACATGTAAAGTGTCCTGACAAGACTTCTGTTCTTTTGAAGGCTTGATATACCATAGAATTCAATACATATACTCTTCGCACCTAGAAAGAGACACCAGAAACATTTACATATTTATGTGAGCCCTAATTATGCAGGCCTATCTATTCAACTTGCACAATAAATATCAGAAATGCACATTTATACTGTCTGAAAATTCAGAAGACTGAGAGTTGATCAACAATGTGCATATTTGTTATCCCATGTATAGCCCTGTAAGTTCAAATTGCCATCACTCTGATCATAATTAAAATGAATCTTCAACAAACAGAAACACATTTAACTGACTATTCATAAAACTTTGAGAAAATAAGGAACCAATTTAGATGTAATCGCAAGTGAAGCACTACAAAATCTAACAGTATTTTCTTGATTTAAGATTGAAGAGGTCACTTATTTCATTAGTTTCTATCTGAAAAATTCCTTGAGATTCTTGCCTTTGTCCCCCATTACTAACATGTGGCACAATAATTAGAATGATGCAAAGGAAAACAGATTTTAACAGCATCTCTTGCTTCCTTCCCCTCATCCACGCTCACGCTACAGTATAAGACACTCTGCAATGTATAAGTCTCTGAAAACTTTCTTGAATATCAAAAATATCTGTGGGGAAAAACTGATATATAAATCAGGAAGACATACCATGAATAACTGCTTTAAAAAATAAACCAAACCAGGGCATACCTGCAATGGTGTGCACGTTCAGGTTTGATACTACAGCACTTCGGACATTTGTAGATCACTTCTCCTGGTTTTAGTTGCAAATTATCCATGTACTCTTTAGTGGCATTTCCTTTGGGTACAGCCCCCTGAAATCATTTCAATTAAAACAGAAAAAGCTGCTTAAATGGTATGAAAGTGTTTAATAATACATTTTATAGACTCCATACCAGCAATCTCAGGATAATTGCTGAAATAAATTCATTTACTTGAAGTTAATCTGCCATAAGCCAGAGCCACTTCAAATCAGCAAGCTACCAACGCATGACCTCAAGATCTATTTCATTTCAGCAAGACACAGATACAGCCAAGTACTGGCATACTCCTGCCAGAATCTGTTGTTGCTTAAATAGGATGATGAGGAAGACACACCATTACATGCAGATGTGGGCACTACAGGTACAATATTTGCTTATGAGTTACTCCAAGTTTGGCACTAAAAAGAAATATGCTTTCACATAAACGTGACATTCTATTGTTAGGCCAAACCATCCACAAAAGCCATAAAGTCAGCAACTACTTGAAAGCTTTTATTTCAACTCTCCAGTTCCAAGCTTTTGCTACCCATTCCATGTAAACAAGTATTCTCCCTTGACACCCAAGCTTTTAGCTTGCACACCTCCAGTATAACCACCATCAGCTTCTCCATTTTGTACCCAGCATTTTCTTCTGCCTGTTGCTACTGTGAAAGACCTTCATGGCAGACAGCTGAAAGAACCAATTCAGAAGAAAAACAAACCACCAGGAAAAGAAACCATGTTTCAATTGATTAGTTTTTTAAACTGTTCATCAAAACGCTCCATTTGCAGCTGTTCTGACACAAAGGGCAATGATGAACTGTGAGGAACTGGCAGGATTGCTTCTTCCAGTAACAGTATCAGAGGCAATGGACAACAATCTTGCATTTATGCTGTTTGAGAGACAGCTCAAGTCCTGCCCCAGATAAGCTCTGCAGCATCACAAAGCTCTTTGGCTAAATGGTGCTTTAAACTTGAACCAGCTGGTCTTTGAAGAGGCACAAACTGGAAGAGAGCTTCTTAAAGACCATCCTGTATTGCTGAAGTGGGTTTTTTTTGCAATATATATTACCTTAAACATTCACATTTAACGTATGCACTTTACTGTAAAAATGGAGAACTATCTCAAAGACAGATGTTACTCCTGGATGCACAAATTTATCTTGTTCCAGGTGACTCTAGGCTTATAAAACATCTCACAAATTCACCTACTCATCTGTACCTAACCACAGCATCTTCAGATCATTCCCTTAACATTCTGATGACAAAAACCACTCTACTTATATATTTTCCACGCTCAGACTGTTGCTAACTCCTTACAATTAAAAAAAAATACAGCTCTGACAGTATGTTGTAGTTCACATTAGTTTAGAAGTGATATATTCCTATTTCCTTCAATCTTCTATCACACAGTCATGTCTTCCATGCTAAGAGAGGGGAGGAGAGGAGCGAATAAGAAAAAAGAGAGTGACTCATCTCTGTTGCAGTGAGAGCAACACAGGTCTAGAAAGAGACACAGTTTTACCAGTGCATATTTTGAAGTAACCTGTCCTTAAACTTTATTAGCTGTCAGTCTGGAGAGGTCATAACATTTTAATCAACTATTCCATAAATTGTTTCAAAATCCTAGAGAAAATAGTTTTCCCTCCCCTCATCCCACTTCAAACAGATATATTTCCTAGAACTAACAGATCTAAGCACAAAATAAACAATTTAATGTCTTGAATTCCTAAACTAAAAGTCCTAAAAGTGAATAGTTTTAGGACCTCTCACAGCTATTGTCACAACAGCAGGGAGGTTAAACTCACACTTTCCTTCCACCGACTCTAAATATCTACAAGAGGTAATGCATGAATGATGAGTATGTGACTGAGGTTTTTCAGCATGCCTACCTCTGAACTTCCTCCACTTGCCATAAATGGAAGACATATTTCAACTGGTACAATAAGATGTAACTACACCTTTTATAAAGCTTTGAAAATAAATCTAGAGAAAAAAAAAAGGGGAAAAAAAAAAAAAGACTGAGGATTTACCAGGTTCTTCACAACGGGTTAATATTTAACAAATGAACTGTACTTCTCATGAGCCTACCTCTGCCTTATAACGTGTCTTATATTGCCTGCAGCTCAAGGCAAAGCTTATTTGTGGTTTCATTCACATAAAAACAGGCAAAGCATAGGTATAGTCCCTCCAACTCGAGGAGTTTGGGCCTAACATTATTTTTTCCCTAGTAAGAGGGAACAAATATCAAATTTCTCTGCTGCTGATGAGTGATATGAAAGAATACTCCAACACCAAGGAGCAATTGCATACTTACTGGATCGGTTAGCATGGTTCTCAGATGTGATGACAAAGCTAGCACTGCCAAGCAGTTAAAGAGAACACCGTTGATCACAGAGTACCAAAAGTCTTTGGAAGGCAGCAGCATGACAAAAGTCACTACGAAGTCTGCATAGACAACCAGAAGCCACGTCATTATAGCACAGACCATACCACAGCCATCTCGGATGAACCAAACCCTCTCTGCCATGTCGGCCTCTGAGGAAGAGGAATCATAGCTGTCATTTTCAGCAAGAAGTGGGTGGTGCTCAACATCACGGAATCTGTGCCCCGATGACTGCATGGTTCTCTGGACTTGCCCTGCAGGAAGCAAAGATACCATTATTACACATCAGGAAACCAGAAATGGGGGTGCTCTCCTTGTCCATTTCTGTAAAATAAAACACATTCAGCTTCAAAACAATGGATGGGATTGCATGATCAAAACTTAACAGTTCTATGACTGCATAAGGACGAAATGTTTCTATGAGACACTAATTTACAAAGTTTCAGCAAT
Organism: Lagopus leucura; assembly: GCF_019238085.1. Classification (NCBI taxonomy): domain Eukaryota; kingdom Metazoa; phylum Chordata; class Aves; order Galliformes; family Phasianidae; genus Lagopus; species Lagopus leucura. Next base: position 636,701 of record NW_024962271.1, on the reverse strand, counting down.
AATTTTGTAAGCTACTTCATTAGTGTTCTAATTCTGTAACTTATTTTTATCACGTTAATTTGATGCTTGATGAATGGATTTCAGAACAACCTTAATTCCACCTTGCTATGCCTGTAAACTACTCATCTCTTTCTGTTAAAAATGTAACCTCTTTCTTTTAGCCCTAATCATTCCAAATGGCAAACTCTTCATCAGATTACAGTTTATGTCTCTCAGAAAATTACTAACTATGACATTTGCCTTCAGAGCTTTTGTACTGCTTCATAACTTCAGAGAAAAGTAGAATAGAAATACCAGTGCTCCAGAACACTGTTAACAAAAAGCAGAGCAAGTTCGAAAGCAACTAAATTTGTGGACAGAAGTGCAATTGTATTTAAAATTTAAAAAACCAACAAGAAAACACCCACAAAAGCATAACCACACAACAAAAATGCAACCAAAAATAATAAATCAGATTGGATAACTGAGAAAAGCATCTCAGATCAGACCAGACCTAAGGGAAACAAATGGCAGCGGTTAAATTAGCACAGCAACGGATTGCACAAACCAGATTTTCACAGAACACATTTATTAATTTAATTTCATCAGAATGCTTTTAAGGCTTTGTTGTTGTTCCAGTGTGAAACAAAAACAAGATTCAAAACTGTATCAGATTTCATGAAAACAGTTATTTTTCAAACATCTCTAGGCAGCAAAAACACACAATGGCAGCACAGAAGTGCTGTCAACAACCAGAGACAAATTAAAGCTTAAACATTAAGATTAGGCTCTTACCTTGAAGTATACTGTGTTCCAAAAATTATATTGATTCATGCTATTAAAGCCCATATCAAAGAGAGCTGTGAAAGCATTATATTGATTGGTGACAGCTATGAAGAAGTCTCAGGTTTTTCTCTGTTATAAAGGTAGTCTATATGAGACTTTGGGTTATATCCCAAGACTCTGAATATAGCCTCAAAGGGTGAAAGCAACCAGCACCAAGTGAAAAGTCTCACACTGGAGACAGTTTTCAAATGAAGCTCTATGTTTTAAGAACCTTCAAAAATCTCTCAGTCCCATCTACCAGGAATCATGAATGATAAACACATTCTGCTTAACAAATCCTTCTGGCCCTTAAACTTTAATGGTTAGAAAAAGGCAGGAATCATCTCAAAGACCAGAAATGAAAGCAGTATAGGCAGATTACAGCGCAGAGATTCCAAAGTAACATTTAAAATAGGTGCTCCTCCAAGATCTCCTTGCTGCATAGATGTTTCCAATTATTTGAAAGGAGTCAATGAAGCAAAACAATCAAGCTTCCAGTTCTGAAGCTTCAAACAGAACACAAATGTGGAATTCCATCCAGAGGGGATGCAGTATCTCCAAGTAGAAATGTGCAATTATTTTTCAATCAAGGCAAGTTTTCAGCTGCTCAGACCAACAAATTATCACCATAAATCAGGACACCAAGATTCTGAAAAGAAATAAGTCAGTACTGCATACTCCCTGACATATGTGGATTTTAGCTTAATTCTGCAAACAACTACTCCAGCACGCAAACAGAATGGCATGAGATTGCTATCTTCAATTTGTTTAATTGTTTAAAAAACACCCAAAACATTTTTAACACAGCAGGAAAAATCGAAATTAAAAAAGAAAAAAATAATAATCACATACCTCACAATTGTTCTGTATGTTATTCTGACATCATGTCCTTCCTTTGGGCTACACTAGGATATTCATAGTCATATCTGATGAAATCTGAAAAGACATCACCACAAAACTGATTAGTAAATCACTTTTGCTTTATCAGGAAAATGTTAAGTAGAAACAATGTACTACCATAGGAGTATGCTGCATGTAATTTCAGCAAGCAAACTTCTGACCAAAGGGGATAAAAGCCTTTTAGACTTTTTAAGTTATCATAAAGATCACTCTAAAAACCTCTAGGCAGTGTTTCAATTAACACTGCATCCATCTTGTTCTGTAATTCTAACATAAGCTAGGAGCAAATGTTTTCAAACTAATCATTAATCCAAACAGGGACAATTTAAAATAAAGAAACTACTCTTTCCAGAATCTGTAGATAAAAGAAAATGCTCCACAATTCTGCCAATGGAAACATGCACTCAGAAAGTTCTGAAATTTCAAATATATTATGTTATTACGATGCAGAAGTCAGTATAAGAACTCAAACTCTAGCACGAGCTGTTCTAATCACGTCTTATTTCACAATACAAATGTTTCACCAACTTTAATCATGTTCCTTCCTTTTCCTTGGGATGTAACAAGCTGAAGACAGACTGTGTGAAGCGAGAGCATTTCTTCTAAACAGCCTAGAAGTTTCATAACCATTTTCATAACGAATGGGAACACATTTTATTTAGAAAATCAGGTACTTCAAAGCTTGAAAGGCTTCCATTCTGGAAATGTCTTCCAGTATCTGAAGGGAGCATGTAACAGGAAGGGGAATGGCTGTTTATGAGGGTGGGCAGTGACAGGACAAGGGGGAATGGTTTTAAACTGAGACGGGGGAGGTTTAGGTTGGATATTAGGAGGAAGTTTTCCACACAGAGGGTGGTGAGGCACTGGCACAGGTTGCCCAAGGAGGCTGTGGATGCCCCATCCCTGCAGGCATTCCAGTCCAGGCTGGATGTGGCTCCGGGCAGCCTGGGCTGCTGGTTGGTGACCTGCACACAGCAGGGGGTTGGAACTGGATCAGCATTGTGGTCCTTTTCAACCCAAGCCATTCTATGAATCACCACATGGCATTTGGAACAAGGGAAGTTATACCAAGACAGACTTCCTCTGGAAACGAGAAGACTCGTGCCTTATTTAAACAAAATTGTATCATCTATAGAAGCCTAAAAGGTAATGAATATTCTTCTTAATGCACGTATAACTGAGCAAAGCTACTGAATTCTGTTTTGCTTTATGAATAACCTTTTATACACTTGTTAAACAAGGTTTCACAATGTTGTGAAAACTAGGATCATTAAGTTGTCACTGATGTGGCATTTTGAGGAAGTAGGAGCTCACAAAGCAAAGAAAGGCTGAGTACATCACGTTAGTTTGCAGCATCACCCACCCATTCCCTGAGTTGAAGATGACAAGCAATAGAAGAAGACACGTTAAGCCTCTGCAGGTAAAATATTGAAGTCAGACGAATCATCTGAAATTATGAACAGAGAACTCAATGACAAGACAGGGACATGATTCATTTGGTCAGTTCCCAAATCCTCACTGCAGCTGTGTGTGATATGTGTTTCTTGCAGCATCTCCTGTTCTTGCTTTACGTGGAAGTGCCATCACAGTTCAGCTTTTGCAAGAACAAAAGATACAGTCGTTCTGATGCGACTCCTCCCTCCCTGGCCATCTTTGCTACTCCTCTATAGCTGCCTGCCCCATTACTCCCTGTCTTGGTCCCTTCAAGGAGAGAAGGATCAACAGTTGAAAAGCACTGACGCCTTATCAAGCACCATGCGTGCATTGCCAAGACACTCACAGCTTTCCTGTAGGTGGCTGATTTATTCACTGCACTGTTTGTCCCTATCAACTGTGTCTGTCCCCCATTACACTGTGTCTCTGTGGAACAGCTGAAGTACAAACATTCAGGACAAAGCAAAATGCTTTAAGCCTAATATTTTCAAACAAGGGTTTTTAATTTGGCCTTTTTCGTGTATCTGGCACTGGAAGATAACATTGGATCATTCAACATTTCATGCAAAACATAATCCCTTTACACAGGTAATTGTATTAAATCTAATGCAGTTCCACTGTTAGGTGTTATTTGAAATTCTCAGGTTAAGTATGTCTTATCTGACCTACATCTCATTGTTAAATAAATGCAGGCACAAACAGCAGGCACTTTATTGGAATAAAAGGGTATTAAGAAGTGACAAGCAGGCTGCTTAGAAAGCATGGGGAAATATGAAGAAAAACTGAAGTTATGTTAAAAAGTCAAAACCAGTGGATAGATGGTCCTGTAAAATGACTGTGCCTGAAATGCTTGCAGTGTTCCAGTGGGGCTAAAGAGGAGCCACTGCAACAGCAAATCTCCCATCTGTAGGCTTACTGGAATAAGGTCACCACGGGCTTCAGAAAGTTGAATGATATCATACTACTATTGCATTGGGAAGCCCCTCAGCTGTCCAAGAAATAAGAAAAAAGGGCACTCTGAAGTCAACTCCAGTCCTTTCTCATTGTTATTTTTTTGAAGAAGAAAGTTCTTTATTGGCCTAGAAATGAAAAAAAAAACCAAAACAAAACACCAACAACTTCTTTCACTGATATACAGGTAAGAATTGATATGCAGGTCTAAAATCCATCAGCTGTCAGAACTCAAATGTTTTGGGGTCACTTTATAGCTGCACAGCTCTTTAGATTCCTCCTATTTCAGTGACAGTGCAGTAGAGAGAACTCTTTTCCTTCAGCTTTGCTGACTAAATGCTGGTAAGTCAGAAGTTGTAGGGATGCTATCAGGTATCACACACTTACATAAGAAGCGCTTACATAGGATCGATTCAAATCCTGCATGGGAAACACAGCATTGGTGGCAAATCAAAATCACAGAATGGCAGTTTAAACATTAACTTCAAAAACTGCAGAATTTAAAAGCACACCAAATGGGCAACCGTACCATTGTGCCCATTATCACAGGCAATTCGGACCATTTGTTGCTGACAGACATCCACCAGATAACCACTAAACATACCCATGCCCAATCTGGGAGACTAGCTTTTCATTGCAGATGCATGCAATCCAAACTAAAAAGCCATTTAATAAGTAAACTATGGCTTGTTACGACTTCTCTCAGCAACTGAACTAGCAAACAACCTCAGAACAAACAAATAAAACTGCTCTAGTAACTCCATCAAGCAGTAACTGTATGGAGAACACTTTCCTCAGCCCAAGCAACAGTCCTACTACACATCAACTCTGAATCAGTCCAACAACCATCAACTACAACCCCAGTTCTGTCCCATCCCCTCAGAGACAAAGCTGACCATCTCTCTAAAATCCTTCTTTTACATGCTTTATACCATATTTGTCTCATGAATGCCTCGTTTATGCTTTGCTGCCCTTTCTTGTACTAAACAACATATCCTCTACTACAGGCACAAGCTGACAATTTACAGTGGATACATACAACAAATGTGATGCTGTTTGCATGCAGAGCTGGCAGCAAATTCAAGAGATGATCCTCATTAAGTATGTATTTAACAGTGAAGTTTAAAGCCACTTCTCCTTATGCCTGTCTTATACAGCAAGTAGAAGGACACAAAAAACACAGTAGAAGTTTCCATTTTCAGCTCTGAAAAGGCAACGTGCTTCTCAGAAATAAAAGGGGAACACAGAAGCAATAAGAGCACACGTATGGATGTTTTACTGGGAAGCCTATCATCTAATTACTATCTCTTTACAAACATCCCCAGACATGTGAGTTCCGGGCAACACAAGTTATGCAAAATACAAGAAAAACCCTGGAAGCCTTCAGAACGTGCATCTATATGATGAATTAAAGCCCTTTGCTCATCAGCAATAAATCTGATAAGAGCTGCGATATTAAGTCACTTTCCCATGTGCACCAAAACTCTGAGCAACACCTGAGATGCTCAGCAAGGTGTCTTTTCTTTTTGAAAACAGCTTTTTTCCTCTATAGATGTGTAAGAGAATACATTTCAACAAGACTTAAGTGCTCAGCAAAGAAATACAGCAACCAATTTATCATGAGTTCATTGGCCTACAAGAACAAGGACAAAACACTTCTGGGCTCAAGAACAACCCCTGTCCTTCACCCAAGGACGGACACAAGCACAATTTACATGAGTAATGGCCAACCTTTATAGCTTACCTACTTTGGAGCAGGGCCACAAACTCAAATTGAGATTAGACACTAGAAAGCTTAAACAACTACCAGCATTGTTGCGTGGAAGCTGGAAGCTTTGCTCTTTTGTCAATGACAAACGGATGTCACTTTCTACTTGAGAGCACAATTTTTTTTGTTGCAACCTTTCCATTTGTCAAATTATGCAATAACCTTACATTCATTTGAAGACAGTATGCATATCACCATCGCTGACTGTGCTGCAATCTCAGGCAAGCAATACAGTTTTCCACCAGTTATATCCCTATCCACATGTGATTTTCCCTTCAAGGTTCCAAGCAATGTCACAGATCAGAGCTGAAATATTTCCACTGGTAATTATCAGTATGAATTAAGAGCGTTAAAACCTTTTTTTTTTTTTTTTTTCCATATCAGATAAAAACTGTTCAAACCGTTCTTTGGCCTTTTGACCACTGCAGCATGCAAAACATTTGCTCCCCTAGAGTTCTACGCCCTCATCAAAGGCAAAAACAGGAAATTCGTGAGAAAAACACGGCACAAAATGTATTAATTTAGAGAAAAAGCGAGTGGATTTTAAAGAGACAGAAATCGCTATCAGTCTTTTAGCCCCAAGGAGCTCATTGAATTCAACCCAATTACGTCTTCGCAGCGTAACTCAGCACCAGATCCTCTCCAGAAGCTCTCAGGACTCTCACAGCTCTCGGTCTCACCCCGCTTCGTCCATCGCCCGAGCCCCGCTCGGTACCCCGACGGGAACCGGTTCCCCGACGGCTGAGAAGGAGAGAGAAGGAGAGCACCGGGGATGCATTTACCTCAGGGCGGCGGCCCTGCTGCCCTCGGAGCCGTGATTGGCGCCGTGCCGGCGGCGCGTTGGGCCGAGCCGGGGCCGAGCCCCCCCCCCGCCGGGCCACCGCGGGCGCCACCGTGCCCCTCCGCCGTGCGCTCCGCGGAGCCCAGCGCTCCCGGAAGTGGGCAGGGTAGCGCCGCAGGAGGCGGAAGTCGAGCGCCCCTCACTGCGCAGACGCGGCGGCAGGCAGGACTCGCCGCTGGGATCAATGCGCATGCGCTGAAGACAGGCGGGTGCGTGATGCGCGCAGCACGCATGCGCACAGCGCAAGGCGGATCGTCCTTGGCGCCGGCTGTGGGATGGGCGGGTAGTGCGCATGTGTTGGTGATGGAGCGGCCGGGGGAGCGGTGGGCTGCCTGATGGGCAGGGCGAGATGCGCTTCGTCCAGCTGTTGAAACGAGACATTTTGCTTCCTGATGTCTGAAAAAAGAGTTATTCGTGGCTGAAGACGATATCTCTGAAACGAGATCTCTGCGGTGTCGAAGGTTACAGAGCGAAGATGCACAAGGCAACTCAGGTAGAGAAGCCTGAGCTGCTGTGCTTCTATGGCCCTGGGACACCCGGGCACAGCTCTGCCACAGCCTGCTAACCTGCCACTGCCTCCCCAACCCCAGGCAGCTGGGCCAGGAGTGTTTCTGTGAGCACATCTTCTGCCCCTTTGAAGCCCTTGAAACCCCTTTGTAATCTGCCTCTGACAATGAGGTACAAAGCAGCTAACCTAGCACTGTGTGAGACAAGGGAGTATTTAAAGCACATTAAGAAGAAGCCTAAGGGTGGCATTATGACAGCTCAAACACACTTTTCCATCTTATTTTTCTTGTAGCATGAACACCATCTAGTGGGACATGGGCAGCAAGTGCTGATACACGCAATATAATACAGCTGTCTGTGTGCCTGTGCATGTTTCTATGCTTCTTTTCTTCCATTTCCTTCTCCTTTTGCACCAAAATATTGGAGACTTCAGAAGGACTTGCTTTTGTATGTAATCTTCTATTTCCCAACAGATGGATTTCATACAGTGGGTGGAACTGTCTATCCCCAACTCTGCTATTCAAATGATAGCACACAGAATCACAGAAACACCAAGGTTAGAAAAGACCTACAAGATCATCCAGTCCAACCATCCACCTATTACCAATAGTACTCAGTAAATCATATCCCTCAGCACAAAATCCAAACGTTCTTTGAACACCTCCAGGGTTGGTGACTCCACCACCTCCCTGGGGAGCCCATTCCAGTGCCTAAACACAAAAAACTGTGCACAGAAAATCATAGAAGGTGACCTCTCTAACATTTTGTTTTCTCTCCATGTCATCCTAAATGCATTCTAAATTCCCTTATTAGTGGAACTGATATTTCATAATTTGCCACTGCAGTGTAACTGCTCTTGTCCACTGGATGGTGCATCGCTTGTTTCTGGAGGGCAGCTGGAGGGCATCTTAAAACATGTTGGAGTCATGCTGACCTTGGCAAGCAGTATGCATCTCTCCATATGTGAAAATAGAGGGAGAAATTATATAGACAAAGCAGTTGTTTAGCAACTAAAAAAATAATACTTACATATAATATCATGTGACATAAATACAGGCTGAAAATAGGATGTTTTCTCCCAGACCAGAGACTTCTCAAAATTCAGGTCTTGCACTACACATGTGATTCTTGCTGGTGTTGGTGGATGTAGTTCTGAAAATCTAGATTCATTTGCAGCTCTTAGAGGGTTAGAGACCATGAGACCATGAGCCTTTTTTTTTTTTTTTTTTTCTTCTTGTAAGCTTTGATTTCTGTTCAAGAGAGCTTGGATAGGGCAAGGCAGCAAATCAGTCTGAAATTCACCTTGTTTCCTTCTCTGTATTTTTAGCACTGTGCAGGTTTCTCATTTCCTCCTGAACTCAAAACCAAACAAATCATCTGCACGTTTTACTTCCCACATTTTTGCTAAGCATGTGGTGCAGGGCTTGGACAGATCTGTTTTAATAGGCAAATCATTGTTTTTGCCATGCTAAAAACATTACCAGACATGTCAGGACTTCGGTTCTTCTGCAAGTCCTGCTGTTTTGGAACCACCTCCCCAGCAAACAATACTGCCAAGATAAATTGTTTGTCAGAGATATATTCAAGTCCTCCAACAGATTACCTAAGAAATGTTGAAAAATAATGCTGCACAAAGCAAATTGTTTCCATGCTTCCTGTCCTTGTAGGAAGGAATGGAGCTTATCTCTGCTACAGATTCCGTAGAGACGGCTGCAGTACCTTAACTGATGCACTGTTTAAACTGGGAGAGTTTTGGGATACTTCAGATATCAGAGGAACACATGAAATATGCATGCTCTGTTGTTCCTGCCCTCAGAAATGCAAATACTGACATTCAAATGATTTGTATGAGGACTCCAATGGTTTGGCAAAGCACAGTAAAACTGCTCACAGATTGCATGAGGCAAAAACAATTCAGCAGAATATGTCATTTCCCATAGGCAAGTCTCAAGACAAGTGTTGTTTAGGGTTTAATTATGCATGTTTGTAAAGTGCCAAAGATTTGTCACTTGTGTGGATTGTTGCTTGCCGAGTATTGCTTTGTGTCAATGTTTTCTTTAAATTTGAGCTAAAAATAAAAGCTGTTCTTCATAACACATTCCAATGCAACCTACCTCTGTACTGAGCCATTATCTGCTCTGCTGCAGGTGCGGTGATAACATTGTGACATAATCTATCTTGTGGCTGTTTTTAGCCATTGTATGGCATGATCTGAAATATGAAAATCACCTTTTTGTCTCTCTGGCTCTCTGTCTACCGTAGGTAGTTAACTTTAACACTTGCTCCTTGAGTATTAATTCAAGCAACGATGACTTACAGAAATAAACTTTTGAAACTCATTGCTGCCTTCTACTTTTTAGCTCCTTCATGTCTACTTTTGATGTCCATTGACAGCAATAAGGCAATACAGTCCAGCCTCAGAAAAGGGAAATTGTACAAATAAGGGAGATTTTTAAGAGGATAAAATGAACATCTAAGACAATACTTTTGAAAGATAGACAGACAGATAATCATTGAGGCAGAGTAAATGCACACACCAGTACATAGAAGTCTATATACACGCACTGAGAAGTCTGTAGAGTTAACAGGGAGTCCAAACTAAACGTAAAAAGCATGGAATCTGAGAGCCCTGCCTTTCTTCAAAGCAAGATCAAGCTACACCTCAACCCTAAGCCTAACGATGACAGACTGGATCTTAGCTAATGTAGGGAAATGAGACAAAACGCTTGCTAACTGTCAGAGGAATAAAAAGGTCTATTGTGTGGTGAGCCAACAGGCATCAGAAAGTGAGGCTTCCAGAAATGGCACCTACCAAGGTGGCTGAAAGGACGCCTGCTGAGATTCTGCTTCATGGCTTGGATGAAGAGTGCAGCTGAGTCATTTCTCTCCCCTTTGGCTGCAGCTGGCAGTGGGATGAAGCAAAGGACCCACTTAAGCTGGAAGCTGAATGAAACAGAGCCAGAAATCAAAATAGGAACTGAGATCCCAACCAAGGAGCTGGGAGCAGCCTCAGGTTTAAGGCTCAGAGCCACAGATTGCCCTGGGAAGGAGGAAACCACAGAAGCCACATCCCCTGCACCACACCAGCGGTGTGCCTCAACTTCTCTTTGGTTCCATCCAGCTGTGCAAAATGGGAGCTGAGATCATTTTTATTTGGGAAAATAAGGAGAATGACAAGGATAGTAACGGCAATAATAAATGAACAAGTAAATAAACCGAGCAAATGCAACTTTCGATAACGTTAGTAACGGTAATACTAACAGTAACCACTTCACAAATACATCAATAAACAAATGCAACTTCTATGCGTGACCTCAGAGCGCCGGCAGACAGGACGAGCCCTTAAGCAGCTTCGAGGCGGAGTTTGGCGACCGCCGGAACGATCGGCCCAGCTACGAAGCGGCTGCAGCTCCGTTCCGCGCCCCGCGCTGCGCTCCGCTCCGCTGCGCGATGCTGGCGCTGCTGGCGCTGCTGGCGGCCGCGCTGCTGGCGCTGCTCGGGGCGCGGCGGGCGGCTGCTCCCGGTGCCTGGGTCCCGCTGAAGCGCTGGGCCTTGGGAGGTCTTTTGCTTCTCTACGGCGCCTGGAAGCAGCGGGCTGCCTGCGGAGGAGCAGCGGAACCCCGGAGGCCGCGTCTGCTGAGTCCCGACCCCCACGTGAGTGGCCTGATGTGCCCCAGAGCGACTCGCTTCCCCGGCACCTCGTCTATCTCTCTGGCGTCCCGTTTCCCTGGCACCTTTTTCTCTGGTACTCCTTCGCCTGGCACCTATCTCCCTGGCGCTCCTTTCCCTAGCATCCTCATCTCCTTGGCATCCCATCTCTATGGCACTCTTTTGACTGGAGCCCCATCTCCCCAGCACTCTGCCCAAATGTGTTCCAACCCCAGGACCCCCATCCCCTGGAAGACCCACTGCATCCCAATGCAGTGCCATCCCCAGGACCCCCATCTCCTCGGATTCCCACTATGTCCCAGTGCATGCCATCTCCAGGACCTCCATCCTCTGGGTTGCTCATTAATCTAGCATAACCATTCCCCCTGTATTCACACTCCCAAGGACTGCTGTGTGTGGGACTCTCATCCCTCAAGGGCACACACCCCTCTGCATCCCCTGCACACCAGCACCTTGCATCCCCCTGCATCAGAAGCTTCCTTTCCCTGCATCCCAATGCTGGGCTTCACTCACTACCCAACCTTGGACCTGCACCCTTTTTCTCCCCTACGCACATCTCTGGGATGGCAACATAGGCATGTCACCTGGTTGTACCTCGCAGGTAGAAGTGGAGTTGTGGATTTCTGTGCCTAAACGTTCTTGAGACTTGAGACGTTAACAGTGCCATTACTTGGTAATCATGGCAGTGAAGTGCTGGGTTTCTTATGGCAAGAAGCTCACTTTGCACGAGTATCATAAAATAATTACGGTCCCTGGTTAAACTTGCTTATCACCTGCTCCATCTCTTCTTTCTGACAAGTACATGGGCAAAGGAGAAAGGAACAATGCTTTTAAGCTAATGAAAAATGTGGTATTAGATACAGAAAGTGAAAGTAAAGTCCCGTTCCTGAGGAAAAAACACGGAAAACAAAGCATGGCTCTCTTTCTCCCCCTCCAGCCTGAGCCGAGATCTGTTTCCTTTTCCCTAGGCACTTGATTCAGTTTACTTCACAGGCTTTGCAGAGACCAACAAGAGCTTTGTGATTGCTCGTCTTGCCAAGCGTCCCAATGGCATCTGTGAGATGTGGCTCTTCCTGAGGGTGGATGGAATAGGAGAGTTTGAAGTAAGTGGTGGACATTCAGTGCTTACGTCCTATTGCTATGCTAGGAACCCAAGTGAAAATTAATCACAGAACCATTAAGATTGGAAAAGATCATAAAGATCATCTAGTCTAACAGTCAATCCATCACCACCATGCATGTGTCTTCACTGATGTTGTGCTGAGAAACAAGTGGAAACTGTTGGTGGTAGGTGGGCAGTTGGGCTGGATGGTCCTGGAGGTCTTTTCCAACCTTGGTGGCTCTATGATTCTATGATTAACATTCTAAACCACCAGTGCTGCTACAAGGCAGTTACATGTGTTGCATGATCTTGTCTTCTTGAAACACCCCATTAGAATTCACTTCCAGTGAACACAACAATCACTGGCAGAAAAACAAACCTTGAGACCTGTTGTCTTCTCCAATGTCTCATTAAGATAAGTGGCAACAGACATTAAGGAAAGAAAGCTGTTCATGAATCCCATCAGGCTCCAGAACTGAATGCAGTCAATCCATGCACGGGGAATAGAATGGTGCTCCGGTAGATAAATTGCATTTCACTTCACTGAATTCAGTGGATTACTTCTTGTGTGTAATTTTCAGGGCAGGTATCTGATATTCACTGCTTTTTTTTTCTTTCCCCAGTAAGTGCACTAAATATAACATGTTGTCGAAAAAAATATCTTGGTAAATCTTCTTGGAAGTATTTGAGCATTCAGTCTTTGTGATAATGTGCTGCATGTGGTTAATAAGCAGTGCTGTACAGCTATGGTTGTTTTTTTTTTCCCCTTTATGTAATGAGTGAATGCTATAAAACTGTTGTGGAGGTGCCTCTTTCAACGAGAAAGGAGGGCTCTTAAAGAGTTAGATATACATCTGCTTCATTCATCCTAACAGGAAAACAGTATTAATCAAATATTTTACTTGTGGATTTTCTTTTTGTCAGTAGCTGACTCTGTGGTGAAGGAAAAGAAAAGATCTGGCCTAAATCCCTTTGCACCTTACCAATACTTTTACATTCACAAATTTGCTTTGCTAAGTAGCCATGACCAGGGAGCATCCTATTCACAGTAAACCACAGAAGTGAAGATTGATGCGCATTATTAGATTTCTTAGTACTGTGTAGCTGTGGCTTTATTATTTGCAACTGCAGCCAAGTTATATACCCTGTACCCTTTCTTATAGCAGCAGGGATAAGAGCTCCTTCAGGAAGCTGACAACCTTAGGAAATAAGGCATATTTTTCAAAGAGCAGCTGATGAGCTTTGAGAACTTGCACGCACTAAAAATCTAAAGCATGTTTAAAACAAAATCATCTGTTTCATCATAGTCAGCCTAAAAATAACTTTTACCCCCCAAAGCTTCACATTGGCTTGGGTCTAAGCATGAGCTGGGCTGTTACAGTGGTTTTCCTACACACAAGTAGTTCAGTTGTATTATCTGAAGCAATAACAAACTATCTGAAACTCCAATATTTTAGATGCAATTTTTCTTTTTCAGTATGTGGCTACCAAAAAGCAGACAGAGCTGAAAAGCCAATTCAATCTGATGTTACTCCTGCAGAGGGCTGTCACAGTGGGAATTCACCTGTGTTGCACCTCCAGAATTGGGTTAAACAAATGTTTTCCTGAAATGTCTCTTTAGTACCCACAGCACCCAAACATGATGGTGAATGATGAATCTGAAGAGATTTGGAGTGGAGGAGGGCTCACTATTGAATACTTAGAGCTCCAAGCACGCTGGAAAATAAGCTTCAATGGATTCCTCAGGTATTACAGCACTGTGGGCTCATACACGTGAGGCCAACGCTTCTTGAACACTACCTGGAAAACTAATTAACAGGCTTGAACCAAAAGCTACTTGGTATCAATAGCATGCATTGCCTTCTATGCATTGAAAATACAGCTGGTAGGATCCACATCCAGTTCTATTCTCTGCTTCTTAACTGCAATGGAGCATTACTGTCCTTCCTTAGCTCACAATGACACCATTCTTCTGCAGTGTCTTCTGTTGATTCCATTTTCAAATACATAAAAAATGTCACCTGTTTAGAAGTTATACAGAATTATGGTGCTTTCTCTTATAGAAAAGGACCCTACCGACAGCAGTGGAGTGAAGAAGAGGGAGAACTTGTACCGGTTAAATTCTCTTTTCAGTAAGAGCATTTCAGTTTGCTTTGGTTTGTATTGTGGGTTTGTGGTTAAAGATTTGGTTCTTCGAGGAAATGAAAGCAAACTGACTGCATAGTGAGAACTTCAGTATTTGTTATTTAGGCAGTTATCGTACCAAAGACTTTTATGTCTGGTGTTTTTGTCTTTGGAGAAACTGCTTTAAAAGGAATTTAGTTCTATGGTCTCAAAATACACTGGTCCTTCTGTCTGGCATTGTTTCTTGAAGAGGGAATGGCTGTTTATGAGGGTAGATATTGATAGGACAAGGAGGAACGGTCTTAAACTGAGGTGGGGGAGGTTTAGGTTGGATATTAGGAGGAAGTTTTTCACACAGAGGGTGGTGATGCACTGGAACAGGCTGCACAAGGAGGCTGTGGATGCCCCATCCCTGCAGGCATTCAAGGCCAGGCTGGATGTGGCTCTGGGCAGCCTGGGCTGCTGGTTGGTGACTCTGCACATAGCAGGGGGTTGGAACTAGACCCAAGCAACAGTTATAGAATGATTCTAGCATGTATTTGGATAAAAGCTCTGCTCATACAACTAGGAAATAGTATGCAAGATAACCACCCCAAACCCACAATCTCTATTTGAAAATATATATTTGTGGCTTTATTTCTCTTATTCCCATAGCTATTGTTTTCACAGGGTCATGTGTCCAAAGTAATTCATGCCATCCTTGTCTCTGCTTTCTTATTCTGCCATTGCTTTCCAGCAGTGCAAATGGTTTATGGACTGTTTGCCTGATTAAAAATGATTTGCTGTCGGAGTAGCACAGCATTTCTGGCATCATTCCGCATTTGTACCTCTGAATAGACTGAATGAAAGAAAGCATCATCCTTTTACTTGAGGCTCTGCCCTTCCAGCTTCCCTTCCTAGGTAATCTGCTGACCCTTGTTAAGCCATTCTGCAGGGTATGGTACTCACTCTCTGTTTCCTTTTGTTTGTTTTTTTGAAAAGTAATAGCATATTAAAAATGGAAAAAATCAGAAATTTTCAAGCACCATACAGTGCAAAGATCATCCCTGGAGTAGAAAGTGCACAACTTGGCCTAATGTGACCCGCAAGCTGATAACAGCTTTTGCTTTTTCCCTTCTTTTCCTAGTTGGGAGAACTCTACAGAAGTGTTCAGCTTCCGTGATGACAGTCATCCCAGCACATTTGCCCATGCTTTTGCCCAGGAACCATGGACCATCGAGTTCTTCCAAAGGGTCAAAAAGTGAGAGGCAAGAATAATGTCTTCTGGGGTTAGATATTACTCTACAGACTGCTGCAAGGGTATGCCTGTGTGTTCTAACACGCATTTAGCAATAGCTGGGAAATCTGAAAGTGTTTGCTGACGTGTAGGATCTGACACAGCTGTGATCTAGATGCTCTGAAACCTTCATTTTTTGGATGTGCATCCATCAGATTGGCACTGTGGTTTCTCTAATAGAAGCCATGTTGATTTTGCCAATGTTGATTCGAGCTTTTCTTTCTTCCAGACAAAGGGAACAACATTTCCGACATGAGCAGTGGGGCCAATCTGTTGGAGAAATTGAAATAAAAAATCATGAGAAAACCAAACTTTCCCTCAAAGGTGTTCGGAGCCACTCTTACGGTAACAACAGCAGAAATTTTCCCCTTGTTCACCTCCAGTAGACTCCAGTAGGGATTAAGTCACTCCAAACCACTCATCCCATCTCCTCACCTCCTTGAAGCCTGGTGCTCCTCCAGGTGACAGCATTCCTCTTTAAGAGAGGCATGGGATGTAATTTCACTGTAGAGACTTGTGATGGAGAGGATGTGGCCCATTCAGCCTCCTGGGCTGACACACTTAGAACTGTTAATTTAATTTTATCTTTTGAGACATTTTCCTGGTTTTGGTCAAGATGAACCTTTCCTCAGTCTGACTCGACATGTTACTCTGCTTTTCTTTCAATTATGATGGCCTTGACCCTGCACATACCAGAGGGGTTGAAACTAGATGATCATTATGGCCCTTTTCAACCTGGGCCATTCTATGATTCTATGATACTCCATGGCTGTTCTGGAGCCCAGCACGTGCTCATCATGTATCAGTTACTGCAGGACTACTGTATCTGAAGTCAATGTCAAGTCAGATACTGTTCCTTCATGTTTTCCAGCCATAGTGTACTTTACATTGGATGATTTTGTTCTGTTTTGCAGGTGTCCGGAACTGGTCTGAGATCTACCGTTATGTCATGATTTTGGCACGTTTTGAGGTAGATATGAGCATGCCAGTATGCTCCTTAACCATGGCACTACTGATGTTTCTGAATTTATCAGTTACATTTAAATATCCAGACATAACATGCTGGGAGCATTCACAGTGTGCAATCAGAAATTCTAAATGTTGCCATCATTAGCACATGTCAGTGTTGGGTGCAGATCTCAAAAAGCTGAGCCATGTGTTTGAAAATTAATATATATTTTTTTCTACACTGGCTTAACTAAAAATTGTTTTGATAACTTGAAACTGTTTGTTTTGGCTTTTTAAGATAAAATTAGACAGCTTTACTGGACAGATTTTCTCCTGCTGCAGATACCCAAGAGCTCGGAGGAGGTGATGCAATGCTGATTCACAGCCTGAGATATTTGAAGGCATCTTAAGCCTTCATGACAGCAGTCAGCAAATATTTCTGTCCATGCTCAGCTCTAATTCCCTGCTTTGCTATGGTGGTTGTGCTGGAGGAGTGGCTGCTGAGAGCACAGCCTGGGGAAATTCTGAACCCTGGCATTCCAGGCTGGCATGCAACCTGAGCAGATTGCTTCTGAAAAGGCATAAAGATGTCTGTTATATTCAGCATTACATGAGTTGAGACTGAAAGCAGAATAAAAATTCTTGCCCAGACACATGCAGGCCAGCAGAAAAACACACCTTGGAAATTCCCACATATGTGCAGATCCAGTTGCTGCTGGGATCTAACTTATGCCTGTGTACCTTTTAATAAGATTGTGGTTTTGCACTGTGATGTGCACAGTCGGTCAGTAACCTCTCCCTTTTCTTCATAGTTATTCAGGACTCAAAATAACTGCTGCTCTACCCCTCCTAATTAAAAGCCATCTAACTGTTTATTAAGAAACAATTAAAGTTAATCACTGATTGAAATTTGGAGTCCTCACATCTCGATGTCTGTACATTTAAAAAACTGCAGCATGGGCTTTCATTTACCTCCAAGCAGCCCAAGTGGAGCATGAAGAGATTCAGACTCAAGAATGGAATAGAAATGAATAAAAACATGAGAATCTAGTTCCTCCTTATTTAACATTTTTCCTGTATGCTGCTTTAAAGCGTGGAATAATATAGGTTAAAAGAGATATCTTGTCAAAGAAGGGCCAACTGTGAGAGGTGGCTCTGCAGTTCTGAACACAGCAAGCTGAGGTTTCTGCAGTTATTGTTTCCCTTCTTCTCTTATGTCTGCTTTCTGTGGACTTTCAGTTGTCCTTAATGTCCTTAATTTGTCCTCAGTTGGTTTATATTCCTGGACTTTCATTTGCAGCCACACTTACAGAGAAAACTGACTGAGAAGAATTAGAAGTAATAAGTAATAGTGTGCTGCATAACCTGACTTGAATCCAATGTCTTCTAGGTCTTCTTGGTCAAATCAGCATACGACTCGTGTCAATCAGACTGCTTTTCTTTTATTCCTGTCTTTCAGGATGGGACTGCAGCACATTTAACAGTTATAAACATGCCTGCTACCACAACGAAGTAAGTAAACCAGGAAGTTTGCCCTGATGAAAACACACATCTCTAAAGTGACAGAAGTTGCTCAGCAAGACAGCTGTGTGCACATTCTTGCTTTGAACCCACCTAGCCAGATTTCCATCCACACCCTCTTTTTCATGCTCTCCACTCCCTCAGTCCAATTTTCCAGCTGCAATTAGTTATAAGGACAGCTTTTACCTCCAATTACTTCCTTTCCTTTCAATTACTTTTGGGCTGCTGCAGCTGTCTTTCTTACTGTCTAGAGGACTTAGAGGTAGAAATTGAGCACTTGCTCACTTGTTGAGCCTAATGTTATGTTTCTGAATGGTGGGGAGCTTCGATCCTCTCATTTCTGACTCCAGCTCTGTGACCAAGTGTGACCAAATGACCTGCTTTTCCTTCTTGCAATCCTCATCTTCTTTCCTACTTCCATGGCCTCCCCTGTTCAACATTTGCAAGATCCCACAATACAACCATTTTTATGCTGCTGGCCAGGAATGGAGGCTATACTCAAAGCTGAGCTCCCCTGGAAAGTCAGCATGTTGATTCATTTGAGCTTTAGCTGAACTTTTGTTCTGCTCCATTTCTTTCCTCTTCAGCCTCACTGTAGGTTATGTCTTTTTCCCTGATGGGAAGAAGGCTGGGATTGAGTGGTCCAATGCCTCGCTGGCTGAAATGGCTGATGATGGTGTAATCAAGGATGAGTACAGAGTCAGTTTTACTGCTGGTAAGTGACACATATATTTGAAAATATGCCTTGATCAAAGTTCCTTTTCAATTTACAAAGCAAAGAGGAAAACTACTGCTCTTTGGAAAAGCATAAGAAAAAATCTATATGCAAAAATAGTAGATGTTGTGAATTTTTGAGATTAAACACAATTGGAGTCTGGAAACATTCTTCCTTTCTTGCATTTATGAAAGGTGGCAAGCACTTTGATGTTTCTGCAAGGCTGGACAAGCAAGCTTGCCCTGTGGTGTACAACGGCCTGACTGGAAGAGGTGTTTTCCATGAGTGCATTGCAGATTTCCAACTGGATGGGTTAACACAAGGCTGGGGCTTGGCTGAATTTTATTACAGGTAAAATAATTACAGAACTTTTTTTTTGCAAGCCGGAAGAGGTAAAGAATTCCTATTTTCCCATATTGTCCCACGTAGCTACAGCTCCGCAGATAATGGATTTTCTGTTTGGCACAAGGAAGTGTTCTTTGTTTAATGCTTGGTGTGTTTATTAATTTTACAATTACGTGCTATTTGAAAAAGAACGATTGCACAAGCACTTTGTGCATGCAAACAAACCATAGACACTTGTTCAACTGCTTGCTTTATAGCTTTATATAGGTTTTTATATAGGTCTCCATATAGGTTAACGAGTCCTTGGATGTTTTACGAAGAGCAACATTAGGCACATCCCAAATCCTCTATCTCAAAGAGCAGGCTGACCATTTACAAGGCAAAATGTGTTGACACAAAAATCTGTCAGCACAGAGCAGATAAATGTTTAGAAAATCAATATAGCAATGACTTTTATAGGGGAAAGGATTATATCAACAAAATCTGTGTTTCTTGGTGAATTGCTGTTTCTCCTGCCACATGATTACAGCAGTTTTTTACTGCAGCCTTTTCCCTTTTGAATCTTTTCTCTCATAAAAAAAAAAAAAAAGGCAAGTTTGCTTGTTTTCATTTAGATTGCTTTTTAAAATAAACACTGATTCTTGGCTGTCAGAGGAGATGCCGTAGATGACACTCAGAAAATTGAGTGCTCAGCTTCATCTGATAACCAGACACTTATAAAGCACATAAAACAGGGCACTACACCCCCAAGAGGCACACTGCTTGAACTTGTAAGCTGTGGCTTGTAGCTGCTGCCAGGTAGCTGCTCCACTCCATCCATGAGCCACCTGGGAGATTTTTAGGCAGTCTACATATGGCAATGCTGACAAAATCCATATAGGCTCCTCTTCTGTGTCTACTTCCAAGTGAAAATCATGTCAGAAATTAAAAGATGGCAATCTGGTTCTTCCCTCTCACCATTCAGCATCCTTGCTTTTCTTGCAGGGATGAAGCAGCCCAGAGGGTTCCTAATTTGCAGCTTGGTTCCAACACTGAAGGCCCAGACCTTTCCTCCCTGCACCTTGTGAGCAATGGCTCTCTTCTGTGAGCACCTGCAGGCTTGTCCTAATGGTGTTAGCAGGCAGCAGCTTTCCAGAAATGTTATTTCCAGCAAAATGCACAATTCTGAGACACGCTGTCACAGGATGTTCTGGAGGTCAGTGATATAAAGGGATTTGCAGAGAAATGAGGAACATTTTTAGTGTTGCTAACCTTGGTGCCTGGAGGTGATGGAGAAGAAATCTCTGCATGGCTGATTGAAAAGCTCAGGCTTTTGGTATTTTTCCTGACTTGTCATTTGCTCTCCAGTGTGAACAGCAGGGCACAGGGCAGCATGGATCTCTGACCCACACAGCAGTTCCTCTGCTCTTTCAGCTTTGTTTTTGAAATAAAAGCTCTGTCTGTCTGAACTCTGGTTGGTGTAGTCATTAAAGCATGGGCATAAGCTACTACAGGAAACTACTCTAATAGTCTTTAACTGTATGAGAAGTCAAACTGGAAGAAATAGGAAGAAACACATCTGAATGGGCTGTCCTCTAGGAATAGCATTTATTTATAGGCTAATTAAATATGTGACACAAACACATTTTTTGATTGTGTGTAGGGAATGCAGAGTCTGGTAGTTCAGTTTCAATGATAATCTGAATATCTCATCATTCACTTGAACTTAGATGCCATATTCATCACAGAATGCAGGATACTCACTGATAGTTGCTGGTCCATGTAACCTACAGTCCATTCTCTGCCTAGTTATATCTTGCCATTATGTACTGCAAATTAAGCATACTTAAAATATGTCAGGACAGAAGAGAGTCATGTGGAAGATTATGTATAAAAATCGTATATATGTATACACATGTTCCATGCATATTCATAATTCCTGCTTACTTCAATAAGGAAAGAGACTTTAAAGATGTTCTCCTGTTTGAGGAAGTTCTTGCACTTATTACTACAGCGATGTTATCTGCAGAAGAGAAATCCAGTGCTTAAATATAAAATTGTCAAGCCTACGTATACTGTGGCAATGATTTCTTATTCAAATTTGCCTAATTGGAGTTGAGGCACATATGGCTGCTGTCAATTATTCGGCCCTCCCAGTCAGCAGTTTCTCAGGGCTGTGGTTCCATACTGGTGGAACTGGTGTTTGTGAACTGGACTCTACGAATTTGGCTGTGGAGCCCCTCCTTGCACCCCGGGCCATTGGCTGTGTGCACGAGGCAGCACTGTGACTGCATCCCTTTTGGGACTGCCATTGATTCAGAGCTTTGGATTCTGGCTGCTCTTTTATAAATACATCTCTAGTTACAGTGGTATTAAGAAACACATTCTTGGGAGTCATGCACAAATTTAAAGGTGTCTTAAATCTGCCTGTGCTCGGGAAGTCTCAGTGCACTGAAACAGGGAGCTTCTAAATTATTCGAGACAGTGGTGCTTTGACAGAAGCAAAGGCTTTATGCCTCTTTTTACGCATAAGAAATCAGTCAAATGGGTAATTTTAGGAAGGCTAGAAAAAACATCAATGTTGTACATCACAATCTGTTCCTACTAAGTATGTGGATTGTTTTTGCTATGATCTCAGGAACATCTGCTACTTCTTTCTGTGGAGTTTTAGTCACCTCTCACTTTACTTTTCCTTTTTCTTGAGATTTAAATACAAAAATTTAGAAGAAGAAATATAGGTATGTAAGCAAGCAAAGACTTCTGAGGCACGCACTTCAGCCAGAGAACGTAGATAATGAGAAAAGCTGTTAATTGTTACTCCAGATTGATATTTGAAGACGTTTCTATACAAATATTCCCTGCCCAAGTCGAGAGCTAAAAATCCTTCCCATCGAGCAAGGAATCTGACTGTTTCTAGCTTGCTGTAACAGAGCTACAGCTATAGCTATGAACGCTGTGGGGCAAATGGCAGCTATGTCCCCCAGAACATAATCTCTGAAGTTCTGTGTTCCTACAGTGAGGAGGTAAAAGAGGTTGATGCAGCCTTCATTCCTCCCCTTCCACATGTTTTACTTGTTTCTTTTGGTTCCAGTGGATGGAGAATTAGAGTACTCCTGAGTTCAGTTTAGAAAAGTTCAAGTAGGGTACAGAAAATGATTAATAAAGTTTGGAGCTGGCAGGTTTATTTGCCAGGTGATGAACTACTGGTAAGGTATTTCAGCTTGAAGGACTGAAAAAAATGGCTCTTGGGGGTTTTCTCCATGGATTTTAAATTAGTTTATAGTGAGCTTGTGTCCAGGACACATGGAAGAACTTATTTAATTTAAAATAAATCTACCAAGCCCCACGCTTTGACCATATGAAGTGGTCCTTCTCTTGCGGCTCCTTTCTCAGTGGAAAAATCCACCTTGGGAAATGCTTCTGCAACCCAAAAGCATTAATTTTGAGCAAAAAAAAAAGCAGTAAATGGAGGAAAATCCTGGCCAGAAGTGAAATGTAGCATACAATCTGCTCTCGTCCGGCACAAACTGGGGCAGCTGGAGCCTGGGCAGGATGAGTTGCTCTCCAGCATCCCTGCTTTACACATCTGGGAGGAACCAAGCACCTGTAATTCCTGCTGCTGTCAATGGGCCAGTGCCTGATACGGCAAAATGCTTGCACAGAATGCTTGCACGTCCCAATGGAGCTCACGTGCATGTTAAATTTCAAGATTCAGGCAGTGGTAACGAGGTCATTTAGAGGCTGTCAGCCTCCAAACTAAGCATTTCCCATCAATCTGGCCTTGGCTACTGATGTCTACCACAGTAAATATTTTACTAGGCTTATTTATTTCCCTTCCTTTTTGCAGTCTTTCATGTATGCTTATGTATAAAGGTCCTTTGCTGTGACGCTGTATTTCAATGACAAAAAGAAGGAAAAAAAAAGAAAGAAAGAAAAAAAAGCCCTTTTTCTGTTTGGATTTATGGCTTAGCTTTATAGTTATTGAAGCAAAGTGACTGATTAACTAAAGCCCAGGGAGTTCCACAATCTATCAAAAAAAAAAAAAAGCCTGCTATGGCTGCATTATCTCTGCAAAGCAACCAATTATTTCAAAAGTAGACTTTTCCCTCCATGAAAACAAGCCAAGTGACTCAAAGACATACCAGACGTAGTGGCTGATAACCACCCACTCCCTTCTCGTATTTACTGGAACCCAACTGCCTCTTACTCCCTCTTGTTTACCATAAAAAGCCACATTAGTCTTATTCCATCCAAAATTGCTCTTCCCTAAACTGTGTCATTTTATATTGCTGCTGCTCTCCTAACATTCTTATACTAAGAGCTCAGGTGTCTGAAACAGGGCCCGTGAAGGGATCCCTCCTAAGGGGTTTTGGGGTCTCCACCAGCATTTGGAGCTGTTTTCCTTTCCTGGTTGAGGTTGTAATTAGTTGCAGCATTGATTTTTGCTTTTATTCAGCACAAAAACCTTACCAAAAACACAGTGCAAGTGAAGTTCATTCTAATCTGGCCATAAAATTTTACGAGGGATGTAAATCAAAGAGAGGAGTGGCAGCTAATGCTCTGGAACAGTTGAGCCCTGTTCAAGCCTCCTCAATAGAGTTAAATCCCTCCAGGAGCAATTAGCCTAACAAGCTGTTTGGTCCACTTATAAATAACGTCATCGATGGAGACGTCTGGAGGTGTCTGCTCTGTGTACCAGACTTTCCAAATATGCTGAGCAGTGAAGGGCTTTTTTTTTCCCTTAAACTGCAGTGAGGGGTGGAGATGCTTATCTGACACGTCCCAGCAGCTTCCCTCACATATTTATAATGTTTTCCAGGGAAGATATGGAGTGGACAGTAGGAGTGCCATGCTCATCTGGAGCGTCCTCTTGCATTGCCTGTGGGACAGCAGTGCTGACCCCAGCAAGGTGAAGATTTCTTCTGCATGTGACCAAGTGACTTAAGTTCCTGCATTCCAGGGCATATCTGGCATGTCCATGCTCTATCACCTTGGCTAACACTATGTCCTCATTTTCCCTCCTGCTTGAGAGCTAACCTCGGTTTTACCCTTAGGCCCTTTGGCCTGAAAGCTTCATTTTCTTCTTTCCTTTTTCCTTTATTGTCATCTGATTGTCTTTTCTTTTTGTAAAATACATCATAAGTTTATAGCTTTTGTGTTTTCATGACTATGGAGGAACTTTCTGTAGCACGTAGAGATCTCACTCCATAAAACTGGCTTTTAAATGCAAATTGGAAATTTTCAAATGCAAGTGAATATCTGCCCGTATCCCTGTAGAGTTTGACTCTCAAAACACGGCTGAAAAGGGATCTTTGTCCACCTCTGCCAAAGCCCTAGTGAAAAAGCGCCCACACAAGGAGAAAACATTGGCATTGGATATTTCAATTCATTTTAAGGCTGTGCCACTCAACTTAAAAGTCAAATTCTTTATTATTTCTCAAAGTCTTCACACTGTCTTTTTTTAGCCTTTTTTATAGGCTGACGTAAACTCAGCCATCCAAGCCATAACCTAAGAAATGTTAGTAAATTAACAAAATTATAACGTTTAATTATGCACAAAGGATGGAAGCCTTTGATCTCCTTCTGCTTGCACCTTGAAAGGAAAGACACATCTAAATAGGACTCTACTGTTGCTGAAGCAGGGAGATAATGTATTCATATTTTCTGCACTCAGTGCATATTAACACACTTCAGATTTGTTGTTGCTGGTTTTGTTTGTTTAACATGGATGACTTGAAGTGCACAGACAGTTCTCTTCATTTAAGATCTGCTGCATTCAAAGAATTAGCCATTAGGTCTTTGCTGCTAGTTCTGTGAAATATTTTCCTTGGGAAACGTAATTTTTCCTTCTGCAAAATGGCCCCAATTATGAGCACTTGACATGCTTTGATTAATTTCCTAAACCTTCCTTTGGGATGAAGCATGAGAAATTCCTTCAAGTGGATAATATGTTGATAAGGAATTAAAATAAAAACTAATTAGGGGCCCTGAAATTGTAGGAATGTTTAATTATGTTCTGCAGTGATGAGGAGTAGGAAAAGCCCTGAAGTTACATGGTGTGCTGTGCTGCTGGCTGTCTTTACCAAAGCATCCAGATCTCAATGTTTCCTTTCCCAGTCTTGTTTCTGCTGTTATTTTAAGTCATGTAGGCTTTTACCACATGTTTATAAGCCGATAAAACCATAATGCCAGGAATGTTTTCCTTCCTCTATTAGATTAACAAAATGAGTGACTTTTCAGATACAGCCATGTTTACCACGCTCTCCTCACCAAACCAACAGCTGTGAATAGGTGGCGTTAACTCACGGAGAGGTGAGGAAATTAGAGTTGCTTGGCACAAGGGCAGATGTGAGATACATGTGTGCATCCCAGTCCTGATGAGAAACGTTTGGCTTTCCTGATGGTGTGCTCCTTAGGGGAAAAATGCCTAATAAGTACAGACAAAATCCATTTGCATGACAAATTACTCCAGCATTCATGCAGAGGTGGGCTAATTGTATGTGTCAGGCAGCCTTGTGACTACATGGGGTTTGGCTCGCATGAAGACAAAACAGCCACACAAAGCCTGTTTCATAATGAAGATGGAATATTTTAAATGATCTGTAATGAGACTTTCCCAAAGCCATAAATACACTCCTCTTGATCTGGCGTGCACTTAGAGCAGCCATGTGTTGTGCGAGGCTTTCAGAGCAAATACCAACACAAAGGAGTTTTGGGGATGAGGAAGAGCCTTGAGCCATCACAACCAATTACGCTAACTCCCAAAATACATAAAGCATTTCATCAAGGGAGATCAAAGTGCCTTTCATGGGAAGGAAGAGCTATGGTCTGCGTTTTACCCATGGGAAAACCCTAGAGAAGGAGCTGTCTAGCCAATTCTATAGCGGCATTCTTTACAAGTTAACCCCAGAGTTTACTTCCCGTTTGTCTCAGCTTCCCTGTGGGCACTCACAGACCTACAGCAGCCTTCACACGTTTCGGGGTGGGACGTGTGTCACGATCAAATATTTTTGCAGAGGTTGTGTTGGATGTCGTGGGTGGGAAGTTGTCCCCTTGCTCTGTGGAGAGCCCAATGGCTATGAAGAGTCCTCTGTTTGGAATGTACATTTTGAATACACCATGGGGGTGTTACCGAGGTTTTTCTTTCACAACACTGCTGTCTTTGGGTTTTGTAGTGGTGGTTGGATTAGTTCAAGCTGCAGCTAGCCTTATCTGGATATTGAGTGCAGCACTTTGTTCCTGGAAATTCTGTTATTCTGGAAAGAATATGGCAGCAATAAAACAAGTGATGATTAGATCAATTATCTCTCATCTTAATGAACTGTGGATAAAATGTTCCTTACACACTGTTTCCATGTCGTTTCATTTGTCTCAGAGAGAAAATATTCATCACATATCCCATAGGATAATGAAAATGCTGTATGCTACTCTACAAAGGTGACGTACAAAGCAGCACCAGTAATTATTAAAGTATTTTTTAAAGGATTGCAACTTGGCAGTAACATCATTTCAAACATTTATTCATCGTCACTATCAGGATATAGTGGCAAAGGGTGTAAAAGAGGTCCAACTCTACAAGATGGCATGTGGTGATGTACACAGACAGACCTTGGGTCTGCATTCACATTCATCATCTCTTCTTTCAAACCTTATAGAAACCAGCCCTGACATAACCAGAACAGCAAGGGTTTCTGCTGTGACAGGGCAAGTGGATGCTAATTAGTGTCAAAGACTTCCTCAGATTGAAACATGAGGCTCTTCATTGTGCTGAGTGTCCTTCCCAAGGACCAGTCTGGGCTGAACTCTTTTTGCTCTCATAAATACACAAGAGTTAGCAATGTAAATTTAGGGTATTATATCCTAGACCTCATACCAACTCAGGAGCAAAGATCTTTGACAATTTTTGTGCATGGATGGACGAATTCGTGCAGGAGCAGGAGAGCACCCATATGTGTTTGCTGCCTTTCATGTTGCCACAGCACAGACACTGGTGGGAAGCTCTGCTCCCGTCAACAATGCAGTCCCACAGAAAAGCATCACCTCAGTTGCTGCCTTCTCCTTTCATGAGCTCGGGATGGTTTTGCTGTCTGCTGGGACTTGCACTTCCAATTTGTCTTTTTGAACCACTCCGGAGGGTGTTTCCGCTGGGGTCTTGTCTCTTGAATTTGTTTCCCGTCTGATTCACAGAGCCTGGTCTTGTTTGATCTCCCAGGGCTGGCGTTTTCAGCAGCTCCCTGGGGCTCCATGAAAGGGGAGAAAGAAAGAAGAGTTCACATATGCTATGCAGAAATCTCCATATTTTAAAGGGTATCCTGTATCCCTGCTGGATCATTTTTAACGGTCCACAAATCAGAAAAAAAAAAAAAAAAGAAAAGAAAAGTTAAAAACCACACTTAAGGCATTCATTGTTCAAAGCCCAGATCTTCTGGGGGCCTCTGCCTTTGTGAAGGCTGCACGGCGTCGTGATGGGAGGAAGCTGGTGCTGAGCGGGTGTGCCGAGCCCCTGTTCTCAGTGCACAGTGTTTGTCTTGCAGGCATTTGCTTCCATTTTTGGTAAAGGAAGCAAGAGAAAAGAGTTCAAGGAAGAATATGCAAAGGTATTAGCTATGGAGATTTATGCCCTACTTATGACAGCCAACGGGGATTTGGTGGAATACACGTTGGAGGAGGTAAAGGTTTATTTCGTTCCTCTTTAAAAGTTGCAGGGCTGAATTCTACTGTCCTCACGGCAATACCAGATGAATCTCAAAAATTAAAAAGGGCATAAGTGTCCACTGGAACTTTCAAAGTGCTTTGTCTTGGGCTATGGCCTGTGGTGAGAGAAAGCTGAGCCCCTTTCCACTCTTTGCAGGCAGTTCATGTTACACACCGTAGCTCCAACTCACAGTGATTATCATTATCCACACTCCATCTATGCTTACATGGCTTTTAAGAGAGCATCTGTGCTTGGTATAAGCACTGCTAATGCAGCCCATTACAGCTTCTTTGCTCCTCCAGCCATCCGCTCTGCGAATCCCAATCACAGTGACTAGCTGAGAAAAAAGTGGAAAGCAGAAATACAATCTTCTGCTGCCTTTTAAATGAGCCTTTTAATTCATTTCTTCTGATTTCCTCTTTCTTCTCAGGATGGTTGAAAGATTGGTGGAAAGAATGAGGTTCTGCAGCAAGGAGTAGTATATGGTGGGGTATCATTTTTATAGACTTGACTTTGTCCTTCCCTTTGCTGAGAAGAGGCTGAAGAAACAATATCCTTCTGGAAGTGAAGGATGGAACTGGCAAACAGCATGCAACTTGCAGTTTAAACAAACAGGAAAAAATAACCCAAGCAATCTTTTCTTGTGATGCTGTGAGAATGAATTCTCAGAATGTACCTATAGAATCATTAAACCTGGAAAAGACCATTAAGATCATTCAATCCTACCCCAACCCATCCCCACCATGCCCACTAACCCATGTCACTCAGTGCAATATCACGAGTAAATGCTTTCAGAAAAGTCTTCTTGGATGGAGATTTACATATATTAATGTTTAGTAATTCTTCTGCTTCCTGGTCAGTAATTGATTAGAGCAGATATGATTATCAGTTATGCAAACAAAGCTTAATTTGATTTCTGGATGTTCTGAATCCTAATGTATTTTGTGTGACTATCCTGCAAGGTGCATGAAGGACAAACGTTTGTAGGGAAGCCAATATTAATGCTCCAGTAATACAGTTGTGCAAACTATTCAAACTGCTGACAAACTTGAAAGGTCAACAGCTTTTAGGGAGTTCCCACTACTTCAGCAGAGAAATTGCTAAAGTAGCCACTCATCTGCCAAGACAGCATCTTTGGCAAATATCCTCTAGCATATTAGTGGTCTCCAGGTAAAACTATTTCAAAAAAGACTTGACTCTTCTCCCTTTCTTCACCCGTGACCAGTGATTTGATACCAGGTGAGACACTTTTACAAGCAAAAATATCTTTTCTCTTGGTTATCTGTGAATGCCATGACAGCCTTCAGAGTCTTGCTCCTTCTTGTTGGGCTTTGTGATGTGCTGCTGTTCTGGTCCTAGAGAGTGTCAAGACAAATCTTAATGCTAATGTTGGCTCTAAGGAAACTGCCCTAAAACTTGTAGAATGTGTAATCAAGCAATGCAGATCCCCTAAAATCACTGCCAGAACCTGGAATACTGACCAATATTTACTCTCTACTGCTTTCTTGAACTGTGGGCTAATGTGTGTTTTGCTGGGAGAGCATGGATGCGTGCTGGTTCTCCCCTTTGGGGACATTTGCCTGCCTTCTTCACATCTCCTATCCATCCTCTTTCTCCCACCTAAGGAAGGACAAACAGGCTGGCTCCGTAGGGGCTCACATGGGGGTTCTTATGAGCTGATGTGGGGAGATGAGCATCCAGAGCCCCCTGGAAAAGCAGTGGGCAGAGGTCCTCAAACTTGCTGCTCCCTCTGCATCAGACTGAGGGGATCTGAACGTGACGGTTTCAGCCCATTCCTGCCTCAGTGCTATACTATGGACACGTTAACAGAGGAGGATTCATGGTTAACCCATCACCACATGTCCATAGCTGTGGGGATGTCTAATGCCTCTTGCTCTTCCCCCTCCAGAGTTGCATGGGTGAACGGAGCTGAACTCATCTCAAACACCCTTCTCATTTCAACGCTGAAGAGGAATTCATGGGAATATGGGAATACCCTGTGATTATACAGGGCTCTGGAGACCTCTCGTGGACAAACACACTTGTTTCCTCCATGCTACATGTTTGCATTAGTGTGAGGACGCATTAATTTCCCAGACTTTCACCCACTTCTGTGTTATTGGTGGTCCATGGTGGCATGAAGGCTGGTCCTGCTTCTGTGTTGCTGACCAAGCAAACGACAACTTCCACACTTTTTCATGTTACCATCTCTGGCAATTTTTCTGTTTGTGTGTAATTACGTTTATATTCTGAAGCTGGTGAGCAGTGAAATCATTCAGGTTTATGTAGCCGTGTTATTGCATTTGACCAAACTGGGCTTAAGAGTTTCTCTGTACTTTTTCTTCATATTTTTTAAACTTTTTTAGGCAGTA
The DNA here is from genome assembly GCF_019238085.1 of Lagopus leucura. Classification (NCBI taxonomy): domain Eukaryota; kingdom Metazoa; phylum Chordata; class Aves; order Galliformes; family Phasianidae; genus Lagopus; species Lagopus leucura. The sequence goes on along the minus strand of NW_024962271.1, from coordinate 606,750 downwards.
TGGATGCTATAGGAGGACAGAAAAAAACAGTAGGACTAAGTTGCATTCCCACACATTCATTATTAACCAGAAATTAGTTGGAATGTGCTGTTCTCATCCTAAAAACCTATCAATATTGACCTCATTTTTCAGTGAAATTATCTTTCCATTGTCACGAAGCAGAAAATTTCCATCTGGTTAATGGAAACCTGAGGCCTATTGAGCATATGTCAGGCTGACAGGAGGTGTTCAGTGGTTGAGAAACAACACTAAAAAATAAATAAATCAGTGATTTTTATCCCCCAAAATGTGTTAACCTGATCAGATCTGGGCCCTGGAAGGGACAACTCTTGTCCCCAAATCCTTATGTCTACATCCATCTGATAATGCAGGAATAAGTTGTGCTTTTTTTCCAAATCTTTTTCAAATTTTCCACAACCAACCTCATTTTTTTTTTGGTTCCATGCTTCCCTCTCTGTGTGTGAATTGTTGGTAACACTCAAAGTTTTCACTGAACGAGAAGAAAAAAGAAAAGTGGTTCTTTTCATCCTTGCCCTGACTTTCCATGGAAGTGCCATAAAACCAAAGGCAGACAAGAAGTTTTATATCAAGGAGATGTAATTAAGGAGTGCACTCAGTTCTCAATGCTTATCTCCAGCCTCCGTGAGCAGCTCACTGTGTGGAAGTCAAAGGCAAGGTAATTTTTCTTTTTAATATTGCAATAACTCTAAGCACTTTTAAGAGAAAATCTGCTGACAATTTTGGGCGGAAAGCTGCATTTCCAAATAAATTAAAATCTTGGCACAGAGTGCCTGATTTCTCAGGAAAAAAATTGCTATGTAAAACCAAACTAGAAGACATATTTCAGATGAATATATTTTGATACACACCAGGGGAAAAACACAGATTGGATGCATTCTTTTTCATCCTTTTCTGTTGGTTTTCTGCAGGAAAATGGAGTATCAGCATTTTTCATCAGCCACTGGTGACTGGTGGCTTTGGTTGTTGCTGCGAAATGGTAGTGGGGCAGTTTGGAGAAGAGGACAGAATTGTTGAGGTTCAGAGACAGTTCTTTTCAAAGGGCATGGTAGGAATGCTTTAAATGCTGAGTTTTAAGCAGGAAACAAAGCACATTTACTACCCCACTTGGTTGAGCTAGGTGAGGATGGGAAGTCCTCCCACTTGGAGTAAGCCAAAGCAATTGCCCATCTTCCACCAGCTTTACCACTGCCTGAATGTTGTCTTTGAGACAGCGGCATCCAATGGACTCCGATCCACATTCTCTCTTTTGTCCCATTTCTGGATACCAACCATAACCAGCCAGACTTGGATCTGAGATCCCAAATTCTTTCCCCATTTTGCCCTCTATCTTTGCCCAAAGATTTCACTTTGACAAACCACGAAGACATTTGAGTCTGGAGATTATTTTTTTGCACTGCATCTTATCAGCCAATTAGTGTTTTAATTTAAATGTACAAGTGCCTATCTCTCCGTTCACAGTTATTCTGCCTGATATTAAACAATTGTTTGGTCACAGACTCCATGAATCAATGTTATCACGACTCATGAAGTATCTTATTTGCTTTGCGATACGAGTGTTTAACGTATTTTTAAATTCTATTTTCTTAATTTTTACTTTTTATGTGCCATGAAAACCAGAGTGATCTCAGCAGGCTATTTTCCTGTTGTTAAGCCCTGAACCCTAATCTGAAGGAAACAAACCCAGCTCCTCTTATTTTCAAACAGATAAGATTTGTGAGGTTATTAATCACAGGTTCAAATGGCTACGCTGGGAATTGAAAATGATATACAGTTTTATATAAAACTTGTCAACATTTATTACAGAGACGGACCATCCGTCCAGTGGGAGACTTAGAAAGTCATTATGTGTCTGGTGTATGATAAAGAGCGATTTAACTGCATAAACAGCCATGACATCATGCTGAACTTACATGTTCTTTCATCTGCCCCTGAGCGATACCATTGCTTTTTGGTTATTGCTCCAAGCTTTGATATTGGGTAGGGGAGTTCTTTCTCCTTCTGGGCATCATTTAATCTATCTATTTATAGAGTTGGGTTTTTTTGTTGTTTTTTTCCCCAATGAATTGCTGCTGTTAGTTTTATTTTACTCAAGGATCTGTCCAGATTCAAAGGATTATCTCCATAGCTAGTGTAAATCAACATTATCCCACAGAATTTGGCTTCCTTCAGATGAGGATTTAGCTGATGGTGTTTAATCTAGGTGAATTCATACACAGGAAAACAAGGAATTACGTCCTCCTGTGCACAAACAGATGGTGGTGGGAGCTGCAGGCAGTGGAGGAAGATAATTTTCAGAGGGCTTTATTACCTTTCTCAGCTTCACTCTTCAGAGATTGAACCTATTTCACAGGTGACCAATACCTGAAGGCCAAGCTGCCCACTGGATCTGCTGACAATGAATGATGAATAACTTACAAGGAGATTAATTTCTTCTTGCTCCTGATGCCATGGCTGGAAAGGCTTTCAGTATGCAGTGCCACATTACCTTACTGTGACAAAGTGGCTTAAAGTCCTGATAAATAGCCCATCCAAATCTTCCACTGAACATTCGGTGCTAAAATGAAATGGCACCATCTCTTGAAAAGCAACATATTACAATGGCAGAATGCTTGCATTCAAAAGATTACTTGTGATCTGGTAGAAAATATTCCTAAAGTAATTTAAAAAAATCGAGATATCAATAAAACCAGTGCAAGGAGAAGAAGAAAGATACTGTAGGGAATGGGAATCCCATGGGGCATTTCTCAGCCTTCAAAGAGGCTGATGCTCAAGTCCTCTTGAGTAACAGAAGTCCCTTGGATATGACCATGTTGTAGTAACTGTGTCAGCTTTGAACTAGTTGCTATCTAAACACCAGAATATGTACCCCATATAAAACACAGACAGCAAAATATCTTTTCCATGCAGGATGCATATCCAGTGTAGATAATCCTCCATGCAGCCATCAATTGTGCTTTTCCTGCTGCATCTGATGTGGAAGTATTATACTTACTGTTGTTTGGATGAAGACATTTTCACGAGCTGGCTTCTCTTAAGGTCCCTGGTGGTCATAGGTAGCTGAGATGGCTGTATCTGAGGATAACATTTTGGGGGAAATAGGAGCAATCAGCATGAGTAAATCATCTACAAATGCGTCTTATCACAATCCACACACTGTGTTTAATGGGAAAAGCATGTATGTGGGAGGAGACGTTTTGTTGAGGCTTTCCCCCTTAGCCTTTTAGTCTTTCTATAGCTATTTTCCCCTGAAGCATGCATGTAATTTTGAATTTAAAGATTTTTAATGCAAAAGACAACCTGATTGTTGGCTAAGGCCAATGCTGTAAAACACTCTTCTCTTCAGTAGAAAAATGTTCACTGTTTATGCAATCCTAAATTCTTCCTTTTAAAATAAAATTTACAGCCTCCTGAAATGGCTTGCACAGACCTCCCAGACTTTGATTTCTCGCAGAGTTTTTGAAATGCATATTAACCCTGAGACTGGTAACAGACTGAAATAATTACACTCAATGGTAGGTGTTAATGCCTTTGACATTGCCTGCCAGTTGTCTTCATGCTTGTGAGAAATTTATGTACCAACTACCCAGTGTTTTACTGCCAAACTGTATTCTTTCCATTCCCCTTGAGGATTACCCTCCATGCCATGAATCTGCTTGTTCATTTATCGGAGCAATTTTTCAAGTCAGATTTATTACCAAGAACAAAAATAAGGTGTGGGCTGCGGAGCTGCTCACTTGCAATGTGGAATGGGTTTCCAGAGGAGGTTAACTCACCTCATGTAGGTATGGCAATGCTTTGTGGGTTGCTGTGGTATCACAGAGTAGAGGAAAAGCTGGTGAAGACGGCTGGGGTTTGCTGGCAATGTGTTTAAGGGAAGCATCCAGACCTCTGGATCTGAGAGAGCATCCAGTGACAGCAGTTTGGTGTACCTCCACCCCTCAGCCTTCATCTTGGTTGGTAAAAGTGATGGGTCCACTTCCTGATAGCCTGGGTTAAACATCAGCTCTCACACTGCAAAACTAGATTGGAGATGAGAAAAGTCGGTGCTTTTCTGGAGTAAGCTGGGCACGCTCAACACTGGCAGAGCTTAGTCTATCTCTAGATGGAGTCTGCATGCCTGGAGCTCATCTGTCCTCAGTCAGTCCTATAAAACCCATTTCCTCTTTCTACAAATTCTACTTCCACCTCCATCTCCCATTTTACAGAGCGATCATGCATTTGTTATCTCAGTGTTCAAACACAGATCAGAACAAGAGGATGTTGGGGTCCCTGTGGGGATGCATCTCTGTGATGAAGAGGTGGAGGGTGGACCCAGGATGCAGCAATGTGTCCTCCACCCTTCTGTTTCCTGACAAAAAGTTTTGTGTGCCATGGGGTGGGAGCATGTTGAAGCTACGTGCATCAGGCAACTTTAATTCTCTTGGTGCTTTCACATTGGCTTTGCTTCCAAAATGCAAATGTGCATCTGCATTGGAACCATCTCTGTTTTGAGCACTCAAATAGGGGCAGGGAAGTGATGTGCTCCTTTCCAATAAATGACTTGACAGGGAAGATTGCTCATGCAGGTAATTGGCTGTCAACACAAACAAGTGACTTCAGTTTGAGAAGAACTTGGGGAGGTTTTGCATTGCAGCCTGATTTCAGAAGAGCTGAGAAAGCTGATTTTTAGTCCATGAAAACAGATCCTAAGGGATGACAGCATCTGCCATCACTTTTGCTGGAGCTGCAGAGGCATTGATATCTGGAGGAAATGTTCACTTTGCTATGCAAATTGGGGTTGGGTTTTCTTTCCAGGTGGTTATGGAAGAGGTTGATTTTGCAAATCATGGTGATGAAGGATGCAATTTACCTATCAGGCTCTGATTTGTTAAACTCTTCTGGGTGATACCGAGTAGACTACAAGAGGATTCGAACACCTAAACAATTACAGTTATCTGCAGCCAGCACAACTTGTGTGTCGATACTGGTGCTTAAATGGGAAGTGATGAGTGAAAACAGAGTGACAAGCAACCAAAAAAAAAAAAAAAAGACACAGAGAAGGAGAAGCAACATCTGCATGCTTTCTGTACTTACCAGAGAGGATCTATGGGGCATGTGCAATTGTCCCATAAACCAGCATCTGCAGCCCACATTTATGGCTTGCTTGAGGATGGGTTCTATGGGAGCCTGCCTGACCTCAGGAGAGCTGTGAGCAGTTCACACAGCCTAACTGCAGGCTGGGAAATAAATACAACACGATGGAGCATTTGTCTCCTTTGACAAGTGTTTTACCGACCCCTCTGCTCTTTGGTGACATCTTGTTCTGATCCAAGAAATGCTTTTTGTGGAGTATTTCTAGAACTTTAGACTAATTTCAAAGTCCAAATTTACTGATCGCATTTATTTCATAGCTCATTTTCATTAGAAGAGAGAAGTGGGAATGAACAGGGACATCCCGATGGAGCTGTAGGCGTCCCTGTTCATTGCAGTGGGGTTGAACTAGAGGAACTAAAGACACCTTCCAACTGAAATGATTCTGATTCTAACATCGGTGGTAAGCAGCTTTACTCTTAGAGCAGGGAACTTTGAAGAGCATTGCTGAAACAGTAAGTACATTAATAACATTTTCAGCAATGCTCCATCACATAGCATGGCTGACCAGGGGAACAGGCAGACCTTTGAACTATTTCTGCAGCTCCTCATCACTCACTTCTGTGCAGAACCCCAGCCATGATCCTTGATGGAAAGGCAGGAGACATTTAATATACGAGCAGTGTTTCCTGCCTGCTGATCTCAAAGAAAGTGTAAATGATCCTACATCTAGGCAGAACCATGGGTCGCATCACAGTCCTTTTATTTTCATTAATACCTTAATAAGGGGGTAAACCCTGAGGAGGTCCTTTGGCTTAGACATGATACCTCCCTATAGGTTGAAAGAGATCCTGGGAAGCAAAAGCCATGGGATTTAAGTCAGAAAAATGAGAACAATCCCCAAACTCATTTATCTCCCCTTCAGTGAAAGTGCCACAGGGGGTGGGTTCCTTTGAAGTCTGAGCTAAGAGAGGAGCAAGGAGGCAGAGATCTGGGGGAAGGCACTGCTCCGAAGAGCTGTCTTTCCTGCAATAAGAACACAAAACCAAAGGGGTGAGCTGGTGAGCAGGAGCTCTTTTTGGACAAGGGGCCCCAGGGTGGTCATAAAGACCAGAGTTGTCTCCAGACCTCCCACTTTACTGTGAAGGAAGCCAGTATGTCAAACCACAGCATCTCAACATCCACCTTTCTCTTCCAACTCAGCCTCAAGCTACTTGTAAGTCTTCCTGGATGAAAAGCACTGCAACATTACAAAATTAGCCAGAGCCTGAGTTTCCAGACTGACGTGTAGCAGCTTTGAGGCACCTTTTTGGCACACAACAACTGGGAGGACACGTAGAGTCGGGTGTTATGGGTCCAGTCATTGGCCAGGGACAGGAGACAGCATCTGTGTGCCATGAGATAACCAACTCCCATGGGACACAGGCTTGCAGGGCTGAGCCCAGGGCAGCAGCCGCACCACAGTGCCTTGTTTCCTCTTGCAGATTAAAAGCCCTTTCTATAACCTCAGCAACACCCTCTGCCAGGAGCATTGTTTCAGAGAGTTTTAGACGCTGCCCATTAAACAGCAATTAGTCTGAGCTGGATGCACAGCCTGCTCTCTCCCCCTCACAGCTAGTTATTAAGATATTTATGGTTAATATGAATTTCCCCTGCCATAAATCACTGGCTTTTATACCTGCAGGGATGTCACAGTAATCAGTGACCCCGCTCCAACGGCCCGGCCAATGAGTGCTGTCTTGTAAAATAAAGACTGCAACAACTCATCGTCATCATAAAAACAACAGGAGAGGGAAAAATCCCAGTGCTGGTATCTGATAACATGCTGTAATCACTCGCTTGCATATCCTTTTTGAGCAGGCTGGTAAATGGAAAGTTACACAGATTCATTTGTCACGTCAGGACTTCTGGCCAAGGAGCCAAAGTGTGCTGCAGTATGATGGCTAGGAGGATGGAGGAGGGATTGGAGAGCTGAGCAGCTTGCAGAAGCCAGCCTGGGAGGGCTGCGTGCGCCTCACCCACATAGGAATTACAGCAAAGGATGCTTTTGGGTAAACCTGCTGGGAAATGGGAAAACGCCTTCTGGGGAGTAACACTCTAGGTTGTGCAAGCTAATCCAAAACTGAGGCTGTCCTGAGATGAGTGCACACCTTCCATACAGTTTATATACTTTAAAAGCTTGAGTTACGCATGTATTTAAAAATAACTCCCCCTCACTGGCGTTGGGTGAGCATGTGCAACATTGGGTTGCTCTTGTGGTTGGCTTTTGGGTGATGGCAGTTACAAACAAGGGGATAGCACGGTAGATTTTTAACTTTGGGGCTAAGCTCATTTTTTCCCCTTGACTTGCCATCAGAAACTAACATTCATCTCAACTGTTGATCTACGGCTGCCTTAGTGCCATCCAAGCAGCATGTTAGAGAGTTAACGCAGTAACCAAAGGATACAAAATCAGCTCTTGAGGTCTGCTGAGTGCCCAGCGCTTGTTGGAGCCATCTGGAAAGAGCAGTGAAATGCAGTGTCAGTAGATGGCACTATTTTACACTTTATGAGGGCACAGAACAGGTAGAGAGGCAGCAGCAAAACTCAGGAGGAGATGCAAACGTCGTTCTCCTTTTTCCTCGACACAGAAATGCGCCAGCAACTCCAGCACAGAAGAGGCGAGAGGTTTTGCTCCATGTACTTTCCCCTCACTCTTTCTGCACTGCATCTGATGCAGACCTCCAGGTTTAAGGGCAGTGTCTGTCATTCACTGTTCTCACGACAGGGTGATAAGCTCCCATTCCTGTGAGATACATATATTTTTTTTAATTCATATCTCTAAACTCAGAAAATATCCATAAACCACAGAGGATTGTCTCATGTGCCCCAGGCAGCAGCAGAGGGAAGGAGGAAAGAAGGAAAGAAGGAGGAAAGGTGAAAATTGAGGCAAACCACGGCCTTCCTTGTATGGATCATATAGGAGAGGTGAAGCCAACAGAAGGACCTACTCTGCCATTTGTTGCTATTCCTTTGGAGTCAGCCCAGGTTCATTTTGGAGGCTTCAAAGGTCAGAGAGTTCAAAGTTCAAAAATGCTTGTCAGGCTTAACATATATTTTGCCTTTAAGTAATAAAAAAAAAAAAAAAAAAAGGGGGGGGGGGGGAAAATCTGTCCTTCACTGCTAAATCCCCTACACAAGGAATTCCTCTCATCCTCTGAAGGTGACATTTTTATTCCCTATAGGAACTGATTATTCTTTTCCCTCTCCCCCAGGCCTCCCTTGTTTTAATCCTTGCCATTTTTAACTTGCCTTTTGATTTGGCATCTCATGTGCTGCTCCGTCCCATCCTCCTTCTACTGTCTCATTTTCTGTACTGAAAACAAACAAGGGACGTGCCTAAAGAACAGCACAACTCACTGTCTTTGCTAATATCAGTCAGCAAGAAAACCAAAACGTGCTCATTTACGCACAAGCTGCTTCCCCCACCCTGCCCTCCCTCTTGTTCCCTTTCAGCTGCTGATGCAACGCTAGATTTGCAAAGCCCCTGACTACTACACTGTTTTTATCTTGGGGAACATCTAAATCACTTAGAAGTCTGTTGGCTGAACTCGATAAATAAATAGTCGGAGCTCACTGGTAGCAGTGAGTTATGGCCGCTCTGTCACTGCCACATGGGGCCATTGGCATGCGTTCCCTTTAATCCAGCTCAGAAGAATTAAAGCAGTGTTCTCCTCATTTGGGAGCACGGAGTTGATTAAATGATCCAGGTTTGGGTAACAGTGACTGGGATTTGTCCACGATCTCATCTTAGAGCATGGTTGGAAATAAGCGCCCCCCCAATCGCCGCCGCTTGGACTCACACAGAGCTGTAAGGGCAGCACTGAATGGGAAAAAAAGGAACTCCTTATGCTGAAATGCAGAGAGAAGTAGCTTTCCATGTCTTTTTACTGATACATGTGGTCATATGGATGAAAAAAATCAGATAGACACTGTCAGTGTGGCTGAAACACAAAGCATAACTCACGCTCCGCACCACACAACCATGCTGTACAAAAGTAGGTGCGATCCTCCACCCAAGCACATGCACTGAGTCTGGCAGCTCTAATGCTTCATTACAAGTGGCAGTGTGCATGTCATGTATGGCAGAGATCTGGTGTAACGTGCCTGTTATGCATTGTACTGAAAGCACTCGACATTTGTATTTGGAGGAAACTCAATATTATACACTTATATTAATATACACTTTTCTTCTCTACACTGCTTAGAAAAAAATCATTCTCACCTCCTTCTTGAATAATACATTTTGTGCTGCTGAAAAATAACTTCTAGTTTTTAAAATACTGTTCATTTGTTGCCATGCAAAAAGCCTTCTATACCACAAAACATTCCACTATATATTTTTTAATCCAGGATAGAAGGATAGCAGCACAACTGTATCCTGGTCTTGACTTCTGACAAAGCTTTCAGCTTAAAGTTCATTTACAGCCTCTTGTATTAGAGCCTCATAGAAGTATTTACAATATTTCATTGTATTTAAAAGCTAAAGCACGGAGAGAAATGCTTTAAATAAAAATGCCCATAATTTTCATGTTCCCTTGTCACTGTCTGAAAACCTTATCAGAGTTCCTCATTACTTTAATGGTATAGGATTAAGGATAACGAAGAAACATTTAGGGTTCTGCAAATCACTTTGATTTCATTGTATAATGTAACAGCACTTCTCTTTGATTTAGTACTCAGTTGTTTGAAATACCCTATGGTATTTATCAGTCTTGGAGGAAACAGTTTCCTTCAACAATTAACAACTCAGCCTTAAGTTGAATAGCTGTTTTTTTTCCCTTCCTTTTTTTTCCCCCTCTTTTTCCTCTTTCTCTTCGCTCCCCCCTCTCCCCCCCCCTTTTTTTTTTCCCAGAACATTTGCAGATGAGAACTAATGAAAAATAAAGAAACCCCTCCAACGGATCCCACCTTGATCCTTAAATCCTCAATGCTTAGTGAACACAATTTGAGTATTTTCTTTGCACTTTCCCCCCCCCAAATTCTTTATTTTCTAGGTTCCATCTCCCCCCCTTCCTCCCCCCTTTTTTTTATGGTTATGGCAAAGATCACAGTTTGCCATTAAACTGAGTTTACTTCTGCACTTTTGATCATTTTCGTTTGCTCCCTTGGATTCTTGGGTTCAGTTTGGATCCGTTTCCCTCATTGCCCACGCAGATTTCTCACCAAGGAGGGTGTAGCACAAGTTAAAAAGAAAAAGAAATGCTTAGAAATAAAACCCTCACATTCAAACAAACACCACAATCACATTTTTGACTATTACAACGCTCGTGAAATAAAATAAAATCCAAAGGGCCCCTAAACCACTCATGTTTTTTAAGCAGCCGTTGCAAATGTTGCAATTTTCATGTCAATTCCAGTCTTTCAGCTTTTCATATTCATCAGCTGTTAAAGAAAATGTCATTTCTCACTAGAGCCACTAACTCCTGTATAAACAGTGCAGGAAGATGCCCTACCTCAAGGTGCGTATGGTGGCCTAGGGCTCAAAGGAGGTGAACTTCTTGCCTCATATTCCCATCAGCTCATCCCCTGGCTCACAGTTTCAAAGCTGTCCCCTCTCCAAAGCAATTTCTGCCTTGTGGAACTCCGGCTCCTGCACTCAGGCTCAGTGCTGCCATGTTCCCCAGGTTCATGGGCGGCTCAGGGCAGGCAGCAGCACGCATGCTGGCATCGTGTCACTCCTTAAAGTGGTTTAATAATTACAGATTAAAATACTTCATCTGTGGTTTTGTTTTTACTAGAAGGAGGTGAACGTGTGGCTGAGTGATTTCTTTAATTCCCTTTGATAAATTTGTGTTTGGAATGCCTTTAGGTAAGCACTGACTCAGAATGATTAGGAATTGGCCATGACATCATTGCAGTTGCGTAAAATAGAACACCATCACAGAATCATTAAGGTTGGAAAAGACTGCTGAGATCATCTAGTCCAACCAACCATTAAGGCTAGAAATGAATGCTACGTGATGTTCCTATCTGTGAACAACTCTGGAGCTGAAGAGGGTTGAGTGGAGCAAGAGGTGGGGTTCAGTAAAGTGAACACTGTTAATTTGACAGAGTATCCTAACAGACAAAGTATCAAGGTTAGATTTGATACCAAGGCTAGATAGAAGAAATCACTGGTGGCATTGATCTTCTCTGAGCAAGTCTGGAAGGGCAACAGACATGGCTCTTCCCAGCCCACGTGCCTCAGAACATGCTCATGTTACCCAAAGCTTCCCAAGAAGCACTCAGCAGATGGAATCAAGCACCTCATGACTAGTTTTTGCCTTGAACACCTAACACAGAATGTATTTTCATACATAAGACCGCTGTTAGAAGCACATAAACAACATAAGTGCCTACAGCCTACACTGATTCAATTTCTGTAGGACTTTGAGAAGTTCAACTCCACATCTGTTGTTTGGGAGTCTCTTCTCTGGGTTCGCTGGTTTCAAATTAGCTCCTATTAGTTTCGAGCTGCTTGCTTCTCATACTTTCAAGGCTTTCTATTTAACATCCCTGGTCTTGTAAGCAGACCATACAAACCATAATACATGACCTATAACACAATCTATAACACAGCAGTACATCCCACACGGAGACTGGGAGACAGCAATATACTTCAGGACTCAGGATTACAGAACAACTTTGCAGTGTAATCAGCGCTACCAAAACTCCTCTTCCAGCACTTTTTTTTTTTTTAGTGGGGGGGAGCAGGAGAGATTTTGAGCTAATTCTTTCCATCTGGGCTTCATTTATGGATTATGTGAGAAAAGGAGAGATTAATGAAGAGGAGGAGTGAGCAAGCATTAATTTGCCATCTGCGGATGTAAACAGGAAGCCCAACGCGTTGTGCCTTAATACATGCTTATTGGTTTAGCGAGGAAAGATGAGTTGACGCCATGGGTCTTATGCTGAAAATATTTTAGCAAATTCTAATAAGTTACTATAAACAAACATCCACCCAAAGCTTTTCCAAAAATGGGAAAATAACGTTGTCCTTGGATACAAGAGCAGCTGATAGGAGGCAAAAAAGTCCTTTGAATGAATTTGGCAAGAGTATCTTACTTGAAATTATTTTTCTTGAAGGTTGACTTTTTTGGAGGGGGGGAAAGATTTCTTCAATTTGAGCATTTAAGTGAACCCACACTTTCAGCTTTTGAGCTTCTCCTTTCATAACACAACAACTGGCCTCAAGGTCTGACAATGCTTTTAAAGTATAAGTTCATAAATAATCCTCTTGTGCTGCAATGGCTGAGTGAGAGAGGGATGCTTTCCTCCCCTGGCCTTTTTCTTTGCATTTCCAATGCATTCATTTAAACTAGTCCAGACCACCTACATGCAGGGAAAGCTAGAGGTCTCCTGTTTGTTCTCAGGTGACGGGAGCCCACTGCTCTCCACAGTTTCTCTTCTTGTAATACGTATCCCATTTTTCCTGAGCATGTTTCCCTGGAGAGGTGGAAGTGGGGTGAGCAGAGATGACACTGGTTCTGCTTTCTCATCATCAGCACACATGCTAAAAAGCCCTGTGTCAGGCTGGGTTTGCTCCTGGGTTGCCAAGAGATGTTTTTCTGCCTTCTAACCTTGTGTCGATCACTGTCTCCTCATCACAGTGCATTCATAAATACTACCATGTAGAAACATAAATACTACCATGTAGAAACACTCAGCTCTCTACAAACAGAGTCTTTTCAGGCCAACACTGTTTATTTGCTGTCCCTGATTTGAGACAGTGGCCAGGACTGCAGACAATAACTGTTGAGCTCTGGCATTCATAGTGTTATACAAAGATCAGTTGAGAAATGAGGGCAGGTTGCACGTGTGACTGATCTCTCCTTGTTTTAACCCCTACGTCCAGCTCTCAGGGTCTGGGCACGTGGGTGTTCCCTCCTTGCATTCCAGTGACACACTCTTCATTCACCCCGAAATCCCACATTGATCCCTGCCTGAGGGTCTGCTGCACGGTTGTGCTTCATGCACAGCATGAATTTTTTTTGGGAACCATAATCACAGAAATCATAGAATCATGAAGGTTGGAAAAGATCTCTAGGATTACCTACCACCTATAACACCTGCTAAACCACATTCCTAAGTACCACATCTACACATGGTAGATGCTCCTCAACACTGCTAGGATTTCATAAATAGAAGGGCTTGAGCTGAAAGAGACCTCAAGGATCATCTACCTCCAATCCAATAAAGCTAGAAGACAGCTCTTTTAGACACCAGAACAGCTTCCTTCTCTTTCCATATGTCATAATTATCCACTGTATTCATATTTTTTCCAAGTACATTTGTGTATGTGCACATGTATGTACTCATGTAGTAACATTAAATGCAGGGTTTTATAAATTTCCATTCCTAATGACTCTTTATAGGCAATGTAATTGCCTGTTCTTTTTATTGCTATTATAATGATTCAAACATGCATACAAAAAAAAAAAATTAATGCAGCTAAAAAAAAATGGCTGCTGTAAAATTCTATATGTATTTTCTCCACATAGCTTTAAATTAATCCATTTTTACTAGGGTGCTTGGCAAAAAAATTAATCAAATTAAGTTCCAAACAGATTAGGATTTATAGCACCTCTGTAACTGTGAAGAGTGACTTGATGGATTTAAACTATTTTCACAATTAAAAAAAAGAAGCAAACAAATTATCCTGGCTTAAAAGCTGGTAAACCATCCCTCCTTCTCATGCTCTGCAATTTGAACCAGCTGAGACGATAAACTTTAACTCTGAAATCTTTCAGCAAAGAAGACTGATGAGCTCTGACCAGATGGCACACGGGAACATTGCTCTTTGCAGCTGTGAGGTGTCCCCATGTCACTCAGATGCCATCCTGGAGGGAATTTCTGGGTTGAAATCTTTGAAAGATGTTGGTAATCAAATATGCAGCAATACATCAAAGCTTAGCAGTAAGTATGCTAATACTCATGGATGCTAAACTATGTCCTATTTAAAAAAATTGGGAAGGTGTAGTTTCATGTGTGCCCCTTTGGTTTCCATTGGGTGTTCTTGGTGTAGAAAAGCAAACCAAGTTAAAGCAAGGAGATGTTCTGCAGGATCTGGTGCCTGCCCATGCTCCTGCAGGTAATGCAGTTGTGCACAGGGTTCCTAGCACTGCTTGTGGTTACAGCGGGCTGGGCAAGTGTTAATTAATCCTCTACTCCTTTGGAGGAATGTTTTCCAAGACTCATTTTACATGCTTTAAATCAAAGCACAAAGAGTTTCCTTTGTATGCTTTGATAAATGCTTTCTTATTATTTATATTACCACGGTGTTCAGAGGCCTCAGAAGAGATCGCGATTCTGTTGCAAACCTCTCTGAGGAGCTGAGAATTTAACCAGAAAGAGGCAAAAAATCAGAAGTACGGAAATAAGAGAAGTGATTTTTCTAAAACAAAGAGGCTGTGAACAGATCTGCAGCCCTATTGCATTGGTCATCCCATGATCTAGGGATAACAAGACCCATGAGCCAGCAGCATGCATGTCTGTGGTCAGAGATTCTCCGGTAGAACCATTCTTCTCACTTAAATGTTGGCTTTAGTGCTGCACTGGTATCCTCTCCAGGGGAATCCAGGTCCTGCAGTGCTCTTCAGTATGAGCTGAAATCCAAGAGGTGCAGGGACAGAGCATATTGGTGCACTGAAGAAGGACTTACAGCAAACTAAGAGCCACCCTGCTCACCTTAGCATCTCTTGTCAGCAAATCTTAAGGCTGCAGTAGCTTTCATCCAATTCATTTAGGCTGATTTAGAAGACTTTTCCACTTCAGGAGGACTAGGAAGCATTTTCTGCACAGCCTAAGCAGCCCCTCACCCACTGTATGTTCACAAAGCTCCTTAGAGTCACAGAGTCATCAAGGTTGGAAAGGACCACTAAGATCATCTAGTCCCACCATCAATCATCATCCCTTCTTACCCAAAGGCAGTTGCCTGTCCCTTGCCCTGCAGCACCATGGCTTGCTCTAACCACTTTCATAGATGAACAAATTAAGTCACTCAGACCTCACTGAGGATCTGGTCTTCATAAAAGAGCACAAGGCTGTTTATAATAACTGGAAGGGGCTGACCCATGCGCGTTATGTGAAATCCCAGCGCTCATGTACATCTGGCCATCCTGCTTCTTCAATGACGTATTTTCTGCCTTTCCCTGCCACATTGTCCATTATTCTGATCCGTGTGGACAAGACAAATAACACCACACGCTGATGTGTCTATGTCAGAGGACGGAAGCGGTAACGAATGTTGCAAATGCTTCTCAGAAGTCACTGTTGACCTTACTACTAACACAGACGTTTCTGATTCAAGAGGCGACTCCCTCTGTGCTCCTATGAGTTCCCAATTCCTGTATTTGCTTGGTTATTTTTCTTTATCTCCCTGCTTTTTTTTTCCTGTTAACTTCTTCCACCAGCGATGGCCAGCAGTCACTGGGTCACCCCAAGCCATCCTGAATTGGAGCATTGGCAGAATTTCACTTATTAGTCAGCCAACTCATGGGATCCTGGCAACCTTTTTCCTCTCTATAAGGATAGGGTCCAAGCTGTTCTTTGATGTTGTCAAACCATGACTTCCACTGGTTTCCCTGCTGATTTCCTTGCTCTTTCTCCCTGGGAGTAGAAAGCCACAGGGAAGCATTTAGTGTTATAACAGGCACTATGCCAATATGGCTTCAGTCTTTGTTACTGTGTGGAGCAGACAGCCTGTCCGGTCCTGGATCTATAAGAGGAACGCTTTCATCTTATAAGAATGTCTGTCGTTCAGGTTATTCCACCTATAGAGCCTGTCCTGGCAACCTCTGTAACAGTCAGTCCTCTGGAAATCCAAAGGAATAACAAAAACCTAAGTCAAACACAGTTCAAATTCCACCCGGAATTTATGCTTTATGGATTCAGAAACGTAGAGGATAAGGTGAAATCTGCATTTCTGATGGGATATTGATTTATTTCTATTCCGTTTGCCTCCTAAGGCTTGAAACGTGGACTATAAGGAGTCATTCTCCATATCTGAGGCAACAACTGAAATTCTGGCCCCTGCTAAAGACAATGGCAAAACTCCCATTAACTATGGTGGGGCCAGCATTTCACCCCATGATTTCTCATCTTGCTTTATTTTATTGACCTTTCTCTCAAATGCTAGCGAAATGCAAATATTTTTTTCCAGCACAAGCCTTTGTACTCTATGAACTCTGCTGGATCCAAAGTACTTCATATGTATATAACAAAAACAGTTGAAAATGAACGAGAGAACGGATAACTGTGCAAATAATGATCTCCTCAATCTATAAAAAATGGCCGTGTTCAAAAACAGTGGTTTAAACAGTCAGAATAAATAAAACAGGCTTAAAGGCTAACATTTGCAGCATGAAAAGCATTATTAAGCCTGCATGGTATGGACCACACATCTCAAGAACACAGAGCACCTCCAAGGCCACCTCAGCTTGACTCCACAGTGGCCATGAAGTCACAAACACTTCAGTATCATTAGATGTACAAAGCCTAAGGAATCCAACACCTCTGGTGTGAGAAGATGGGGAATGATCCCATTCTTTTGGCATTACTCTTGTGAACTGTTCACATTGGAAAAAACGGGTATTTCTTTTTCTGTGGGTTAAATCTCCCCATGGAGTGAATAAAAACAACTGATTTCAGAGACAAGGAATTGCCCTTCTTGCTTTTCCCCAAAAATCTCATCTCATCCTCCAAACAATTTAGAATAATCCCCTCAATCTCACCACTATGAACCCAGATAGACCCTACAATCCATGAAATTATTCTGTCTTCATGATGGTACAGAGCTGTCAATGCTCTTTTACACAGTAATCCTATTTTCCATAGTAAACATTGTTTGGGCACCAAACTCAAACTTCAATTTCAAACTTTACAGCCAATACCCAATATGTAATATGTAAGGACTGTGATGCAGCAGCTATTTAGACAGTGTGATAGGAAGAAGTCTTCCAGCAGTATAGTAATAGCAGGCATTTGCCAACAATTTACACATCTTGGACAGCCTTCAAAACAGAAGAACGATGAGAACCTCATTAAAATGTTCCTGGTTTTACAGTGGCATAGACACAAGAAGCTATGTAAGTGACAAAGAAGTCAAACCAGATCTGGTGGGAACAAAGCACAACTCTTGGATCCCAAAGCTGATCTAGTATTATACCCAGCATCTCAATATGATGCTGAAATCAGAAATGACACTAGCACCACCAGTCAAACACTGAAATATTACTCCTAGTGCAGAACACAAGCAAAAGGCTTCTCTCAACCTAGCTTTCATTTCTACCTACTCCCACAGTGCTTTTCAGCATCTCTCAATCCACAGTCAATCCGACCTTTGAATAACATACAATCCAAGGACCACTTTGTGTGGTGCTGAGAAAAATCAGTCTAAAACTTAAGTACTTTGTGCTTACTTTTCTCCCCTTATATTTTCCAAACATTCTTAAAAAAAAAGACAACAACAGAAAAACACACCAAAGACATTGCCATCATCTCACAGCTCATGTTCTAATGCCTCACAGACCACCAGCAGTTTGCATGTTGAGTACCCATAATGTGAGAGCATTTTGCACATTAAGTCCTTTTCTCTGACATCTTCTGCCAGAGGAACTCTGTTCACACCAACGTATTCATCTATGCTTTGTCAGATCCAATTCTGAACAATTTGAGTTATGAAGCTTCCACTGCGACTTTAGGGAAACTTATTTCAGTGTCTACCACATCTCTCAGGCCAGAATGTGGACTCAAGAAGCCTGTAGAGTGTGTTTAGCAGAAGAGTGCTTTGAAATTAATAAGGCTGAGGAAATGGGGCCAAAATTCTGTCCTCAGCCTCACCAGTGTGGAGCTTGTTAGAGAACAGAGGAGCCAGCTGAGTGACAAGGGATGGAGAGTGGGGGGGGAGCTACTATAGGGACTGATGCATCACTGAATGTTGCAACCTCTGGGAAATCCTTTGACCTTAAACACCCCAGCTGGGAAGCTGAATAAACCATCAGAAGGTAGCTAAAAAGCTAACTCTTGCACTTAAATCGGTGTGAGCACTTACATAAATAACAAACAGACCATAAGATTTGGTCTCGATTTCCTGGCTGGAAGGATTGTGAAGACTGAGCACTCACATAAAACAAGTTTTATACCAGTTTTGCTTTATAACAAGCTCTGTATTGGACTTGTGAACATGGATTAACAATATTGTTCTTTCTGAACATATTAGTGCTCATTGAAATGTTTCAGACAAACATCCTATGAAGACTTCGTGGCCTCAGCTTGTTTGACTTGGAATCAGAGCTGATTTCTAATTACCTAATCCTCAACAGTCTGTCAGAAAACACAAAGGAGCTGCCAATTTTCACACCTTAGCCCCAAAAAGGATCCCTATCAAAATCTTAAGATAAATGATCTATCTCTCCTACTGCTGGGAAATTCTGTTAAAGTCTGTTAAAGGCTATTCTCCACTCTCAAACACTTATGCATTGTACACACGTTTCTACATACTTGTAGCAATTGGACAGATCAATACAATGGGAAAGGCATTACAACAAAGGTGCGATGACAAAAGGACTAGCACACTAGAGAGGTTCTGCAAAGGAAGAGAAGAAGATTGCTCACCTGTACCAGAAGATTCCAAGTTCATAGAGGAAAGCTTAACCAAACAAGGATCTCCAGGAAAAGACTCTTCCCCAGGGGCAGTCAGCCCTTAAATGAGGTCTAAGGGAGGTGCAGCCAGGATCCACCCCTCCTGGTCCCACACATGAATTGCCTTCACCTGTGCTGAGTGGGTTCTTTTCCCAGGTGCTCAATCAGTGGTTCAGGCTCAACAGTTCCCATACAACACTCTCACACAACCAACAACCAAATCTTAATGTATGTAAGCTTAAGGGTAAAGGTATTATCTTAATTTCTTATTGTTTTCCATAGACAAAGAAAGAAAAATTCAGTATACTTGAACAGGCCTCTATAAAACAGCATTTTAGCTTTCTATACCAAAATACACATGCACTTTTGGTCTTATAACAAAAATCAGTGGGAAAATGAAAAATAGAAGAAAAATAGTATAGTGTAAATATAAAATAGTATAAATATTAAATATAAGATATCAAACAGCTGTTGATGTCGAGCATAGAAGCTGTATAAGTAGCATGGCTCAAAGGAGTTGAAACTGCTTCATCCATTTTGCTCCACCAGAAATGAATACAGTCTTATCTGAGATCCGGCTTACAGGGAATTATTGAAGGTGCTAAGTGCAGCACAGACCTCATGTGCTCAGATTAACAATCTGAAAGCCCATTAAAAAAAATATATATATATTAATGTCATCACTTCTCAATGGCTTATTTTCATAATTTTCATTTTCATCCTTCTCTATGTGGAAGTTGTTATACCACTGGGGACCAGAATAATGTAACATGTTGTCTTATGGAAAACAGAAGAAATGCAGATGAAACAGCAAAATTTAAATCCTTATTGTTGTTTTTAATGGTGTATTCACACCCAGAAATGCCTCCATCTCATTTTTGCTTCTGTTTCACATTTCCAAGTATGGTTCTGTCTTTTCTTCATCTAATAGTGCTCAGATACAAGAGGAAATACTGTTCACTGTCAGCTACAGTGGTTGTGCATCTTCCCAAGCCCATGTACTACACATGTCCATAAATTCCCTGGCAGAGGCTTCTTGACACTTAATCAGAACATCTGACAGAACGGACAGTGGATTTTGGTCCTGAAGACACTTTCAGCCATTAGAGAAACCCAACCTCGAGCAAATTCCAACTGACTTCAAGAAAAATTCTGGCCAAATAAAGTCTAGGTGAGAACTCCCAGATTTGGCCAATACTAATACAATTAGAGAAATGTGACTTTGCTTTCTCAGCTAATAGTTTCCTTAGAGGCAGTACCACATGCAGCCACCTTCCTCTAGTATCTTTTGGCAGATCAAACCCAGCTCTTGTTGCAGTGCCTGCTCTCATAGATGTCAGTGGCAGTCGTGCCTGCGAAGGATTATTTGCACTCCTTAAGCAAGCATTCAGCCCATAAATTATGACAAGAAAGGCTCTTCTTTGAGCCCTCGTTTTTAAATTCCTCTTTAGGAAGGTTTTCACTCCTATCACGACCCATTAACTAAGCCATATGTAGGATCCTCCATCCAGAACCATTCCACTCCCAGAAACACAACTGCCAGGGAGACATGAATATTTGGATCCATTCCTGTTTTCCTTTCTGGCTGTTTATTTTACACCGGAAAGATTATTGAAGATGTTATCTCAGAGAGAGTTCACTGGGATATTTTTTTGTGACCGTATTATTGCAAGCGCGGCTGGCTGGCTCTTATCTTCAGCTCATAAAGGTGCATTAAGCAGGCAAAATTGATCAAATGTGCACTGAGCTTAATTCTGTCTGAGCTTTTTTTGCAAAATAAATATTCTATTTCTTGCATCTTCTGTTCAGTTTGAAATGCTTCAGCTTTGATTTCCCTACTGATAAACTAGAGGGACTTCATTTGGGAAAGGGCTATTTGGGTGTCTAAATCAAAATAATACTCCACAGCCAGTAACATACATGGAAGATGGCTTAATCCAAAAAGAACAACATGTCCTCTGTGAAAATCTCTGCAGGAACCCAGAGCAACTGTAAAATCCTCGGTAGGAGAAAAGCAAAATGTTTATAAATGATGGAGATGCTCAGATGCGACCCAATCACGATTTGCAATCCAGGCTCCAGCAGAAAGCAGCTTTTCTGCACCTCCCATCTCTCCAGAGAATCCTGTCCATTTGGGACAAGGGAAAACGTATTTGCCACTGCAGAGCTGGATATTTTAGGTCACTCCAATCTTGCTGCCAGGGATTTGGGAGCATTTTTGCTGCCCCTCCAAACTCCAAATTGCTGTCTGGTCCAGATGTCCTGACGCTTAGGCATGGGATTCATTAATTAAGGAAACATGGGATTAACTCTACTAATAAGATATAAATAGCATTCAAAAAAGTATTCAATATCATATTTTGGGTACATGATGTTAAACTGTTCTTTTTTTTTTTCTTGTCCCACATTTCCAACATTTTAAGCAGACTGAGGCTGAATTTCATGGTCTGTTGCTAATTTTTATGCATTGTTACCACTCAATGATCGTATTCTTCCTGGTGACCCCACTTGAACTCGCTTCCCTCAACTCCATGGCAGGTCCACGAGGCAAAGGCTTGGTTTATAGCAACGAGCCCTTGGTGGGACTACACCTTTGGACCACCCAGGAACAGCAGCAAGCTGAGCACAGCTCAGTGCCTCACAGCACTGCTCATATCTGGAGCCCACCTGCGCTCCTTGACCCATGCTGGCTTTCCTTTCATTTCTGCTCTCGTTCAGACTCACTGTGACCCAAATGGTTGTTCTCACAGGTACCTCAGAGACCTCTTCTGTTTGTCCCTTCCTCAATCTCCTTGTAAAACTGACTGCAGAGGTGGAGCTGGCTTTTTTTTTTATTATTATTTTTTAATTGAAATTGAGAGAAACTGAATGCAGGTGGCGTAAATGTGGCAGATTTTTGCTGGAAGCCATGGGAACTCCCATGCCAATTTGCATTCTCCAAGAGCCTGGCCCAGGATGTTTTCTATTTTAGTTTTTATGTCTGCACCTAGCCTTCCAGTTGGATGCATTTTAAAGTAAACAAAGTCGATAAATAAAGGCTTGTGCATTTCCCAGTCATCCCAGAGCGTTCCTGTTCCTCCCTCCTCTCCTCCTCCCCCCTCCTCCTCTTTTACTGCTTGCTACAGATACAACAAATAAATATTCAGCCAGCTTTCTAGTTTCCCTTTGCTCAACCGATTCTCCCTGAAATCTGTTTTTTGAATGGCTTTCTTCAAATAGAATTAAAGCCAGAGTGCAGAATTTAGGTTCTTATGCGGAAAACTCCTGATGCAGGACTTTTCACCCCAAATTAGTCATCCATCAGCAGCAGCCACATGCATTTTACTCTGACCTCGGGCTTTGCAGGAGCCAAAATGAAGAGAATTAGCTGTCCAGATGGGAACATAAGCACCCAAATGAACAGAAGCCGGCAAGTAACCCCGTGATTTCTCCTGGATCTGGATGGTGGAAACAACACGGGAGCGTGCCCATGTTCCAGGTGAAGGTGTGGGGCCAGGTCTGCCTCCTGTGTCAGCTCTCGTGATGCTCACCTTCCCAGCCCTTTAGCATCACCAGCTCCACGCTGTGTGTTTAGGCCTTTTTCCAAATCTGTGACTTCAAGAGAATTTGCCTTAGTTTGAAGGCCCAGCCTTTGATCGTGGTAACCAAGATTTGTATTTATTTAAGCCTGTAATTAACTGAAATTAGTAATGGAAAGATTTTTTTAACTTAATGGGCCCTTACGTGTTTGAAGAAAACTGTTGGATTTTTAAAAAATATATAAATCCCACCTTCCCCCCCCACTTTGCAAACATATTTTCTGTTCATCTTTCTCCTTATAGACATCAGAACAAAATTCCAGGCTTGTGACTTGAAAAGCAAATAGATTTTACCATCCATGCAAACCAAAATCTGAAGCATCCACTCGCACAGACGGTCCCTGTTTGCTTGTGATCCCAGCAATGGGACATTTTGGCTCTGCAGCCATCACAGTGTAGGTCCCAGACTTACAGATTTCAGCCTCTCTGTGTGTCCCAGCTGCATCCAGACCTTAGCAGGTCAAATTCTTCCCTGACAGCCACCTTCTTCTATTTAAAACAAGCCTGGGGATCATCAGCTGTTGGTTCATTTCCAAAGCCTATTAATTGAACCTGCAGGGTTTGGTTCTAACACACAAGGAGCCTGACTCTGGGAGCTTCACAGAGCTGCTCTGACCATCGCAAATGTGCACATGCCAACCTTACATCTCCATGTGGGAAATAAGGGACTAAGTCCCAGTCCTGAGGGATTAAAATAGGTAGAAAAAGAAAAAAGTATATATTTTGTTTTAATCAAAGGAGGTCTCATTGAGTGTATGTTTCCAGGATATGAAGGAATTCTTCCTACACAAATTGTGTTTGCATCCAAGCAGAGCAATGGGAAGGGTGTGGTGAGAAAGAAGCTTGCCTCAGAGGCCGGCTGAATAAAGGCAGACTTTCTCACAGCCTAACATCTGCTGCCCAGAGTCTGTCCACCTCTGGCCACAGCCAGAGAGCACATGGTGATGGGAGCACCTGGGGGGACTGGATCTCATTGCCTGAAATGGCCCTTTTGATGAAACGTGCTGCAGCTTGAATATCAGATGTCCCAAAGTCAGCAGGGAACCTCCTGCGACTCTGAGCTGCTTTGCCCATTTCAGAGCTTGTTGGAACTGTGCTCATTTTATTTTATTTTTTTCAGACACATGGGATAAATAAAAGAAAGAATGCAGGTTTTGCACCAAAACAGAGGAAGGGGTTTATTCTAAGGCAATGCAGAAGAGATGGAGGTTTGTGCTGTGCACTGAATGAAGACGTCTCCTACCAGGGATCTTAACCCCTCCAAAATATTTCCCAGTTTTGTGATTTCCTGGTCTGAATAGTGGGCACATCTCTTCTGTCTTTCTTGGCTGAGCATTTTCTTAGCCTCCACACTCCCAGCCTTCAGACAGCCGGTGAAGAAGGGCTCCGGTTAGCAAGCCACGAGCAGATGCTTAATGTTGTTTGAGGTGCCTGCAGAGGTCTCTGACTCCAACAGTTACTCACAAAGGATATGATATTCCGCAAGTTCTGTATCAGACCTGTCAGGCCCCTATAGGTCTCTCAGATAAAATGTCCCAGGGCAACGCTTTCAAGCTCTGGTTTCCTACAGGTGGGTCAAGCTCAATCCCCCACTGCCTTGCTTGGACACAGCTCTGTGCCCACTACCCTTTTCAATGCTTGCTTCACCTCCCAGACAGTCCATTCAACCCCCAAATACCAGAGGTTTTCATCATGAGCACTATTTC
Organism: Lagopus leucura; assembly: GCF_019238085.1. Taxonomy (NCBI): domain Eukaryota; kingdom Metazoa; phylum Chordata; class Aves; order Galliformes; family Phasianidae; genus Lagopus; species Lagopus leucura. The sequence continues at coordinate 582,713 of NW_024962271.1, read as the reverse complement.
ACTGAAAGAAATGAGGTGAGGAGCACAACCCTAGCCCACAGCTGGTGGAAGGATGCAGGCTGACCCCACCAGCTCCTGCCTAGGTAGAACCAAATCCTCCAGATGACAGGAAGGCAGAAGCAGAAGGGAACGAGTGCACAGAAAGCCATTTGTTTAAAAACTGGGACACACATTGCCTGAAAGAGTTTTGCAACTTTCACTCGGCCCTAATAGGAACTCACACATTCCTTGAAATGGGCTATTCATTATACGGCAGCTAGTAAAAAAGAAAAGACTTTTTCCCCCCCTCCCCAGCCCTTAAGCACACGTTTCTGAGCTCCAACACGGACTTTACGAAGTTCACGTGGAGCAATTTCACCAACTGCAGTGTTTGCTGCTTTCAGCCGTGTGCCGGCCGGGGGCACTTGCTTTAGGCACAGCAGGGCCGGTGCAAACCCGTGTTCATGGGCCCCTTGTGCCTGGGAAGCCATGCCAAAGCCATGAGCTTTTATTAGCACTAACTTTCCATTTGGTCGGGAGGGATTGTTCCATTTGCTTCCCCTACAGTACAGCACTGGCTCCACCTCAACATTTGCACCTTATAAAGTGTTGTCGTGACCCGACTAGAGCAGTTTATACAAGGCCCTTCAAGATCCCCAGTAATGAAGAGTAAATAACCGAGGAAAGCTTTCTCTCACTTTGCAGCTTTCTTTCAGTCTCAAAAGAAATAAAACAACTTACTTAACAGCATTCTTTAATCTTTTGCACCAGTGGCCTCCTTTATAGAGTGTTATACAGAGCCAGTGTAAATCCAACCTCTGTAATGGGGTCAGTGTTTCTCAACAGGTGTTGGGTGGATACAGCATAAGATCTATTTTTTCAATAAATGTCAAGCCAGAAAGCTTGCTGTTCATACACAGGCTGCTTTAACATGTGGTTCTCTCACGCACTCACCTCCCTCTCCAGCACCCCCTTCCCAAGCTTTTTTCCAGCAGCCCACCAAGGTCTCCTGTTTAATAAAGGAAAGCAATGAATGCCCATTGCCCAGCAGTAGGAGCAAGAGCTGCCGAGCTTCAGGCACAGACTGTAAAGGATTAGAGGAATACTTCATTTTCTGGAAAGAAATCCTTCCTCCTGTTCTCTTTCCACCAAGAAGCTGCAAATCAAGATGACAGACTCTTCCAAAATGACTTGCTGTGTGCACAGGAAACAACCCTAATTCCTAATTGTTATTTGACTAAGGATCATGGGCACCAGCAGAAAGCTCAATGGCATATCAGGTTGGAAAAACAACTTCTCCAGAAGAACGGTTGGACATTGGCACAGGCTGCCCAAGGAGTGGTGGAGTCACCAGCCCTGGAAGCTTTCAAGAAACATCCTGATGTGGCGCTTAGAGGCATGGTTTAGTGGACACGGTGGTGATGGCCTGTTGGTTGGATATGATGATCTTAGTGGTCTTTCCCAACCTTAACGATTCTATGATTCTAAATTGGCCTGTGGCCATTGAGTTGGATTCTGAATAGAGTTTGCTGACTAACAGATTCCTTCCAGCAAAGATACAACTTTACATCTCCTGTGTAATTGTACAAGAAACCACACCACAGTGCAAGATGATAATTAGCTACACAATTAGTTCCCAGATAAGCAAGATATCTAAATTAAACAACTATAAATCAGATGCACAAACTGTAATTTTCAAAGAGTTTTCTTACATTAAACCACGACTATGGAATTATTCAAATGTGACGTTTTGGATCATGCTAATTTTCCTTTACCACTGTTTGCCACGTAATTCGCTTCCTTGGGCCTTCTGCTGCTCCCTAGTGCCAGAACATGGGCTTCCTATCACCCATGCAACACGTCCATACAAAGCATGGATCCAGAGCATGAAACCTTTGCAGAATTTACTTGTGGCTACAGCAATCTGTGCTACCTCCCTCCTTGCTTGTCCAAATACTGTGCGAGAAATTAATGCAAAATATTTCCCTGAGTATTCATTTGAATTTAAGGGGAAAAAAAATCCCACTTTGTAATCATTTGGTCTTATTCAGCAAAGTATTTACTTATGTACTTAACTTTATGGATGTTCTTACCTCCGCCTCTTTTTCACCAAAACACTTCGGCATCTAAATAAATCTGTAGGCACTTTGCTTAATAAGGGACTATAAGAATTGAAATGTACTAGGAAAACATTTGTGGAAAGCAATTGGCAAGTTATTATAGAAGCTGAACCTTGAATTTACATGTTCAAATAAGCTTCAGTATTTTTCACTGAAAAAATATATATGTGGTCTGTCTAAAGTGAGCTATAAAGCTCTAATTTCAATATTTCTAAACACATTCAGGGTCCACTGGAATAAAATACCCACATGGATTACTATGGAACAAAACAGGAGAACAGATTCAAGGGCCTTGAAAACTGCTCACAGATACTCCACAAGCCTATACAAAAGCATACTTCAAGAAATATTACGTATTTAATGTTAATTTTTATCTGGTGGTGGACATACAATTACCAGTGATATTTAGCAAATAAAAAAAAAAAATCTTTGTTTACATCAGATTTGATTATAATGTCATTTTGTGGCTGCCAATCCAGCTTTATCTGGCTAGATTTAAAAAAAAAATAGAAGTAGTTTTTCCTTCTCTGTTTTTATTTGGTAAACCAGAAACCAACGTACTCATTATACATTCTGAAAGCAGTTGTCCCAATCTCTGTAAAGCACTGCAAAAGTTTATATATTTTCTAGGAGTGAGTATAAAAGTGGGTTGTGTACAGTAAGATACAAGATATCGTGAACTGGGTGAAAATAGCCTTTTCTTGTTTGTTCCTTCTCTTATCTAATCCAGTTTGAAGAGTCAAACCACCAGGTGAGTGGATACCTACCATTATTTTTGCACTGATGTTGCTCAACTGCACTGGGGTTGGATCTTGTCCCCAGAGTAGACAGAGTTGCAGTAGAGAAATGCTTTCAAATCTCAAAATACTGTTTTATGCTCCAAAAATGTCATCCAAATCATCTGTAAAAATTTCTTTTAGTGATTACCATTTCAAACAGAGGACTTTTTAAAATCATAACAAATTCTACCATGTGATAATATTGAGACCAAACCAAATGAGGTAGAAACTGAAGTAATGACTTCAGGGACTGTCCCAGTTGGACAGTGAAAACTCATCCAAAGGCAGACATTAATGAAGAACAGCAAGAGAGCAGAAATGTGGTGCATAACAGCTGCAGAATTGATTCCTGTATCAATATCTTTCAAGAGTGTTTGGATAATATCAAAATCAGGAAGGGCCGCTGTCTAAACAGATCCCTACTTGAGTAATAAGTGTTAATTAATTCCAATGAAGATACAGCAAGAGACACTCAAAAGTCAGATTGGATTATTAAGATTTTTAGTGTGCTGTGGTGAATATTTTTTCCTGATAAAATTATGTTTGACTGAAGAAGCCAAACATTTCTAGATCTGAAGACCAGAGCTTCAGAAGACATGAGAAAACACAGATAACTCTGAAGATGCAGCAGGATACTGTTCCTTTTAGTTACAAATTAAACATGGACCGTTTGGAATAATAATAGAAGACAAGGCGCGCTCAGGATTTAAGAAAATAAAAATTCACATACCAGAGACGTGGTGCCTATGAGCTTCAAATGAAACTTTTTGCCTTTGAAAGGAACCCAGGATAATTATTAGTGGCACACCTATGGGAAGAATTCCTTTAGTTTTAGCATAAGGTAAATAGAGATCTCTACATCATCGAAACGTATTGTGCAGATATTTGATCCTGCATTCATGTTACAGTTCAGGCAGCTGGGCAGTAGGTGCTAAGGGAGATTATCATACAAGGATACAGCCTGGGCAAGGACTGTCTCAAAAACTCTGAGTATCAAGTGACTATTTAAATCTGAATAATATCTATTTAAATGTGCATTTAAAAAAATACGTGGCCTTATCCCAATATCCTGGCTCTATTAGCAGCAAAGAATTACTCATTAAGGAAAAAAAGATTAAAAACAAGGCCAAGAACAAAATGATCATCTCCCTGGTTTGTCTTTCCAGTTCCCAACAAACAAACCAAGCCAAACATTGCATCCAAACTCCCATGTTCAGTAACCACCAGGGAACTTACCCACCATTAATTCGTCCAATCCCTTCCCAAATGCATTCTTTTGGACCCCACGATGCTGAGGCAGAGATGCTGAATAAATATGTTCACTTGGATATTCGCTCAGATTTTGCAAGCGTAAAACAAATAGTAACCCAAGAGTAAGTCATGATTGTGCAACTTGCTCCCATGCATCTCAATGGAAGATACAGCAGTTCTGCTTCATTTGCAGTTTGGTATTTCTGTAGGACGGGGGCTGTGTGTTCCTCAAAGGCTTATGAAACACTGAGCTAGCTTCACCAGGAAGGAAAAACGGAGCTCTTTTCAGTACTGAACTTGGGCACTGGCACATTGTTATCCTAAGGACATGTTTGTTCAAAAAAAAAAAAAAAAAAAAAAAAAAGAAAAGAAAAGGAAAAAGTTTGTTTTCCTGAAAATTACTCATGCATTCACAAGTTTCTGCCACAAAATCAAAATACTACTGTAAACACAAAAAACTGAAAAATTACTAAGAAAACCCACATCTCTCAGTTTTCATTGGAAATAAATGCTGAAAGTTAGCAAGGTTTTGAATAAAAACGAAGGCAACCAAAGCAGACAGATCTTGGAGAAACTCATTGAATTAAAGGCTTAGTTTTACTTAAGTAACCATTTGGAGGAATATTTTCAGGCAACTCAAGCACAAATTAGTTGTGCATGTAAACAACTGTATCATATGAAGAATCTTCCCAGGTTCTATGCTGGTATTGTTAGAATTTTTAATCTCTCAAGCTGGAGATGTCTTTATTTTATTCATTTTATGATACCTTGTTCTGCTGAGTAAGGCCTGCCATGTTATCTATCATGCGCCAAGCTCAAATCAGTGAGCTATCTTCCAACTGTCAGAAAAAAACATTCACATTTCAGGATTTGAACAAAGATCCAGAGCGTTACTAGAAATATAATACCAAAAGAAATATTTTGAGATGTTTGAAAACATATTGCCACGTGGAATTGTTTCAACATGTGAACCTACAACTGCCAGATACGCAAGGACAAAGTACTGGTGAGGGCAAGACATGGAGGCTCTAGATATCACTGCCAACAGATACCTTCACCAGATAACAGCAACAGTGAAATACATTTCCACCTTTTTTGGCACTGAGAGAGAATTTTCTGGCAGAAGAGACTTCAAATAAAACTTCAGCCACTTTGAGATAGAGGTGGAATAAAACACAAAGTCTGTAGTTATTGGATCTGCTTGCACACTTACTTCCAAGCACGATCTTTGAATATAAAAAGGCTCTGATTAGGGCAATCAGCTCCAACAGAGATTCTGCTGACTTGTATTTGCAGAACATTTGGAAATTCTGTGCATCAGAAGCGGAAAACTGATGTGGAATTTGCATTGCAAATAGTAGAAGAAAAACTTGAAAGTTCCTGAGCAGACTGGATCACTTCAGAGTGTTTGTTAGGGAAAAGAATAGAGAGTGAGGGGAAAAAAAAATCTGCAAAGGAAGCTGTATTTCAGAGGTCAGCAAGCATAGGGGTAAAATGAGAATTGCCAAAAGTCAAGCTGAGTTAGACCTTGCAAAGCATATTTAAATAAACAAAGTTCTTTAACCAGAAGAACAAAGGAGAGCAAGGAAAGACACGGGTTTGCTGCGCAGTAAGCATGGCACTGAGATTAAAAGAAACCAAGTATAACTCCCAAAATTAAATGAATATATTGCATGTGCTTTCAGTAAGGAAGAGCGTATAGAATATAGGGTAAAGGCTGCATGGATCATAGGAACAACTGGAAACGACCACATCTGAGGTGGGAAGAAAACTCAGGGGACTCAATATGCTGAAATCAGTGTACAGAGGGAAAAATATCACCCAGAAGAGTGGAAAAGCTTGCATGATGCAGTAGTCAGCATAGAAATAAATGTATTCAACTGGCATGACCTGAGTAATTACAGATGCTTGTGGCTGTCCTCAGAAATCTGGAAAGCTTTAGGAAAAAAAAAAAAACCAAAAAACTGTGATTACAGACATCAAGCTAAACAGAAAAGGAAAAAAAGTGAGTTTACCTGAAGCAGCTCTAACATGGCATCTTTCCCTGATACTTTTTCCATTCTCTAAGCAGAGGAAGTTCTTGGTTAGCCGAGGAGATGGCACCAATTGATCGACTCAGTAAGAGATCCACTAAATGGGAACTGATCACACTATCTGAGATAGTTGGATGATGGGAGGTTTCAGGTAGTTCCCAAAAGACCAATCACAAAGATCAATTTCATGTGTTGTTCCAACAGCTGTAATATCAATGTTCTGACAAAATCAGACAAAAAACAAGTTTAAGCCTGGAGACCTCCTGACTGCAGAAGAGATGCTAGTCCTTTCATAGGGTTCAGCACACCTTCAGGTCATTGATCTGAATCTAAATGAATGCAATATGACAGAATAAGGAATAGGGATCTCATCCTCTTCAGCTTGGCAAAGAAGAGATGGAGCAAAGGCAACTGTGCCCTGAGACTACATCCAGGGAAACATAGAGGTAAGAAGGGAGGATATTCCTGATAGAAAAAACAACAACCCAAACCACTGCCATACATGGCACTTGCTGACCAGGAAGGTATTCATGGGTAGAGAATGAACAGAAATGATCAGAGAGCATCTAGTTTTCTGAATGCGGTGGTCTTTCGAGATCAAATCACTACCATTGGCAGCTAGGGGCTCTGGAAGAAACTTCCTGCAGAAATAGTGGAGTAAAGTAATTAAAAGGAGGAAATGGACCACAGAAATTCTTTACAGATCCTTATTTCTGGACCGGTATTTGGAGGCTCTGTCCAGAGCTTATTAAGTTGTGCAGATTTTCTTCCATCGCTCTCCATTAAGCCCAGCATTTAATATTTGCCTGTATAACAGCCATCAGGGATCAGAAGGTACTAAATATAGCCATTAAGGAGTCTGTAACTCTGGCTTTCCATTTCACTTAAATTCTGCAGTCTCCTCCTTCCCTCCCAGCCCTACATTTTCAAACAGACATATTAACAGGGAACTGGGAATGAGCCATAAATTAATGTTCACGGTTTCTAAGCCAGTTGGCATAAATCATTGCGTCCAAGCTGCTGACCAGAAGAAGCATGTATTTAACAGATAATCTTTGTGAAACACAGCAATAGTCAGTTTTAAAGAGCCACATAATTTCAGCCTCTAACAAATATTGGCGAGGAAAGCTTTACCCTGATTAACCCTGAGTCACTATCAGAAGTTTATTTTTTAACGTGTTTTTCTGTTTTCTCTCCTTCCCAGCATCTTCACTAACACTCAAAGAAGTTTGTAGAGCACTGACATAGCGTGGAATAATAGGAAGATCGGTTTTTAAGTGGAGGAAACCTCTTTCCATTCACATGAAATATTTTCTAATTAAATAAAATGGTTTACTCTTAAGCTTGCTCTTGGTTTTTCCAAGTTCTTGTTCTGCGAGCAGCCCATTTCAATGCCTTAAAATTTGCTCTCTGTGTGCTTTTTAATTGAGATAAGAACTAAGAATCGAGTGAACTCTGAACAATCTTTCAGTAATACAGGTTTAACTGATATTTGTAAGCTCCATTCAAGTCAAGATACTGGATAGTCACTTCCTGACTTGAAAAGGCATTGAAACATTGTCCCAACATAGAGGGACTTCAGTACTCAGGTAAAATGAATGGCAGCCCAATATTAAATCTGTGCAATTTCCCAAGCTTCAGACACGCAGATCCAATCACAGGACCAATAAATAAAGAAAATCCAATGCAAATTTCTCAAAAAAAAGCATCTAAGCAGTGCTTTAACAGGGCAGACAGGATACAAGGTGCCTCTCTGTGATTAAAATCCATAGTTCATTCTCCCATGCTCTTAATGACGCAGTATGACAGACTCCATCACAGACTAAATTCATTACACTGAAGACCAAAAGGGATCATTGGACCATCTAGCAAAGAACCCAGGCTCTTGCATTTCCCCGTCCCTCCAATGTTAAGCCCTAAAGCACGTGCCTTGTCAAATCACATCTGTATTCAAGGTATTGCATCCCTGATATAAGACCCCAGAGCTCATTAATTCCGGAGATGAAGCCAACCTGGTGCCGATAGATTTTTATTTTGTGGGATTACAGCTTTAATAAGCAAAACTCACCATGGCCTGCTGAGGCACACAAGTATCAACCTTACACCAAAGATTTCTTTATATGGCCAGTGTTGCTGCAGAGTTGCAGGTCAAACCCTGGCTGTGGGACCCCAAGAGCCTCCTGATCTTTATCTCTGCCTGGGAAGAAAATGGATTAAAGCAGCACGCGAAAACGTGCTATTCATGCAAGAGGACGAAACTGCTCGCTTGATGACCACAGTTTGAGGAACATGCCTTGCATTCTGCAAGGGCAAGGACATCATTAACCTTCATTTTTTAAAATCTGTAATTAAGAGTATCACTCAACTTTCTGTTTTAAAACAGTGTTCTCATGAGAGCTCCACAGGTTGTTTAAAACCTGGGCCTCTTCCCAGTATTTTTCAGCCAGTTTCCTGAGCTTGCTGACAGAGCTGTCTGGACGGCCACTGGCTCGCATTCCTTGCAGTCTCTGCTCCAAGCCAGCTTCTTTGGGCCCAATTTCAACAAATACAGACAGACCACCACAATCCAGAGCTCAACATGGGACTGGCACCACATGCCTTCAAGATATTAAACATAAATCAGCTGTGGCAAGCAGAGACAGATGTGGGCGTTAAGAGAACTGCCAGCTCCATACGCTAAATACGGAGCTCCGCATGGGGAATGCCAAAGATCGCAGGTCTTTCTTTAATGCAAATTCAGCTGGAGGAGCAAGAATAGCAGCCAATTAAGCAGCTTTCAATAGAAAGCAGGCGCTTGGTATTGAATTTGCAGCTGGAGGGCTTGTGTTCAAGTCAAGAGAGGGGACAGTATCTCAAAGGCAAGTTGCTTTGCTCGAGATTCAGGAGAAAATAGTTGGTTTGTGTTATGATACCGCATCCTGGGACAGCACTGTGGTGCGGGACCCTCGGATGTCCCTATTTCTTCCCCAGCCTTGAAAGCAGTTACAGCTCCAAGCCGTCAGAGACAGAACAAAAGCAGAACCTGCCTGAAGGGAAATTACTTTGTCCACGGCAATGAGACAACAGAAACACAAGGCACGACATTAACTTGCTCATTTTTGGAGGTTTCATAGGATTTGTAACTAACACAGAGTACCAGGAGAGGCCAGTATGGGCATCCAGCTCCTTTGGTTATTTTAACCCTTCCTCAGAACAAAGCCTACAATAATCAGATGCAAAACATAGATTTGTGTTTCAAATCAACCTGGCATTCCCAACACCCCCAGTTTCCTTTCCATAGCACTACTGAAATGATGATCTTTGTTTTCCAGAACGCCTTCTTAGTGTCTCACCTTTGAAATCCTGCAAGCAAAAAGAGGACAGGTTAGGCTATTTCATTAAATATAGCACTTATCACATTGCTAGTGTGCTCGTGATGGAGTGAAACAGATAGAAAATACGCTTTTAAAGCTGCTACACATCCATAAGACACGGTCTGAGATGCTGCCAGTGTTGGTAAGGCTGAAGTGCATTATGATTCAAACATATTGGCTAGTCTCCATTCGATATCCCACCTACCAGCTTCATCCTTTCCTAAAGCATTAGATGACAAAATGATTAGAAGCTGCTTCTAGCTCCAGAGCCTCAGCTAACACAAGGCAAAATTACAATCAAAGTGAGGCACTGAGTGTTTTATCCCCGACTCAGGATGTTCCATAAGGTTTTGCATGGGAAGTTTACATTGATTACAGACCAGAAACATCTTGTTAAAACTCCTGAACCAAGAAGGGCTGGAGCAGCCAGCAGCTGGCAAATCAGACGTGGACTCTCATGTTAGCATCTTATTACCATTACATCAGGTGGCTTATAAACACAGAAGTGCTGGCACACTCCCTTCACTGCCATTACAAGCTGAGAGAACACCAAAATCAGACCTCATTTGCTGAACTTCTCCTGCTAGGAAAGCATTGTCACTGCTAGAGAAACTGCAGTAAGGTGGAAGCTGACTCAGTTTTAAGAGCTCCATCTGTGTTCACAGAGCAGAGGTGGGTTTTGCCTCATGGCACACACATCTAGTGACAAATTTATTGACAAAGCATCACACCGCTGGTGTCAACTCAAATAGTTCCCAATGCAAGAAAATGATGCTGGTACCAGTTGCTGGCAGAGATGGAAAACTGAGACCCAAGGAGTCAGTGAAGGTGGGGGGAAAACGTGGCTCCATTGCTCACAAGATAATGGTGTCACAGAACAGTACCCTGGCATGGCACAGAGGGCAGACCTCCACACTTAATCACAGTCATTAAGATGGGGGAAACCACTAATGATCATCAAGTCCAACCATCAACACCATACCTCTCAGTGCAACACCTGTCCTTTTCGTAACACCTCCAGGGACGGTGACTCCAACACCTGTTTGGGCAGTTCCAATGGCTGACCACTCTTGGAGAGAAGACTTCTTTTTCCCCCAATATCCTCAGTTACTACTGTGGGTGTTTTGGCTGGTAGCAAGTGAGCCTCCAGACCTTCAGATGAGATGTAGAGTCAGGTTCTGAGCACCAACACAACTCACTGAAAAAACATCCATTACAACATTTCCAAGTTCTCTATCCCTACAGCATGGTATGGGATTCAGTAAAAAAGGAGAGCTTATGTGAAATGCATTTACCTTCCATAGATAGAAATGTTACCATTCTTCAGGCACAAATATATTTCATTTCTAAAAAGGATTCTACCTTTCCTTTTATATCTTTTCCCACCTTTCCACTCATTACCAGAATAACACCTACAAAATATCTGATGCGAAGAATGAGAAGTATTCTGCAGAGCCCTCAGCAGGAGGCACATTTGGAAACCTCAATCTATAATTACTCAACTACTTGCATAGCTCTGCAGTTTATATCAGTGATTCCTCCCTCAGTAGCAAGGTTTCTTGCATTCTCAGCAAATGAGTAAAAAGCAGAGCCCTGGCTTAACACCTCCTAACAAAATATTTTTTTCTCTTTAAGAGAGGACAGCATCAAAGATATTTATCCTCAGGAGAACAAGTTGTTGGTGTATAGGGTGCATTCTGCTGTCTGGTGGTATATTGCAGTAAATTAGGGTGTTTCTGAACCAACCAGCAGAATAAATGCTACAACCTTAATGCATGCCTTCTCAATATCAAGGCTACTCAGGATTTAAGTGCAGAGGGTTTTTTACATTGTGGAATTAAGACAGATAGGGAAAAATAAAAAGGTCTTGCATATATTGCTGTAAGCTTCCTACGTATCCACTTGATACAAGCCAAATTTTGTAGCCAAACAGTGAAAAATGAAAATAAATAAATAAATAAAATAAGAGAACAGGATGTTGCTCCAGGGTTCACTACAAAAGGTGAGCCCATCAGCAGTATTTCTAAGGAAGTCAATGTTTTCACTAGTTTTATTTTCTGAGAGACAGCGCTTTGCACTCTTGGTGAATTAGGAAGCAAGGTAGCAAAATCCACTTTAAATAGTAAAGAGGAAAGTGTGGAACCAGAGTTCTTTCTTTGCACAGAAGGAAAGCAAGAACTTGAGATGATCCCTGCTGCACCCTTGGGTTTGCTCCTTACAGAGAGTGTGCAATTTTATCTCAGAATACTTCTCCTTTAACTTCTAGCATGTTCTCTGAACCAGTTTTCCTCCAACAGCATGTGTGCAAGACTCAGAAAACGTGATAGGGACTGCAATATATCTGTCTAGTTTCTTTCCTTCCCATGAAGATAAAGAAATTGATTAGTTCCTCTCTGAAACAGAAAAATATATATGTGTGTATCTTTTTAAATGAGGTATTTGTTAGGATGCCAAAACAGCCTGCTCAAAGTTAGCAGTACCAAGAAGTAGATCCCCGTAAAAATAAAACCTGAAAAATCAAATTCACAGCATTTCAGTTTTTTTTTTTCATTAGCCTTGTAAAAAGTGAAGCTGTTTTCTCAGAAACCAGAAAAAAAAAAAAAAAAACAGGTGATATTTTCTATTGGAATGCAGGAAAAAAAGATAAGGTATACTACCTGATTCCTGAGAGCTGGTTCTCAACAAAGCCTAGAGAGCCTATCTAACACCAACCTTGGAGCAACACCAATTAAGACAGCCACAACCCCCCACCCCCCTTTAACACAGCTATCAGCAAGGAGCAATTATTTGCAAATCTGCCCTACCTGCTCTATCAGTAACACATACTGATGCCAAGCTCTGGCTCTTACGGGAAATAAATCAGTATCTGTGGTTTGTGTGGGTGTGCCATGGGAGCAGCTGTGTGGTCCTACAGGTGGGGCATGCTGGGGGTGATGGACAGTCCTCCCCTTTCCTTCTTCTCACCTAATGCATTGCCAGGAGCGAGCGGGCCCTCGCATAAATAAAAGGTTATGTCCGTGCATCTGGTTGGAAATAAAACTGTTGTGCATTCTTGTCTTCCAATGGCAGCCAACGGGGTTGAAAAAAAAAAGGAGAAAATATGAATAAACCTGTGAAACCATAGTTAAATGAGAAGGACTAACGAGCAGATCCAGCACTTCAATTCTTTAGCGTCTGGTATGAGCAGCAAGATATTAGGAGTAGATTTCACTAAGCTGAGACCTTGCTATTGTTGGATTCCTGCTCATAGCATGTGAACTTCAAATTTTATGATCACTTCTGAAGTGCAGAATAGAGTAGTTCACTTGAAAGGAAAAACCAAGTCCCCCTGCCAATTAAAATTTCAGATAAGTTTAGGCATATGATGGATCTTACAAGGTAGGTGAATAGCTGATGTAATTCATTCCATATTTTGATAAAACCTCTCCGACAGCAGATGTATTTGCAAGCTCAGGAGTCTGGAACATAACACCTTTACTTTTATCCTTCTGTAAAAGCTGAACTGTGGCCCACTTTGTTCTCTGTTACAAAGCATTCTGGTTTTGCTGGTTTCTCACTGCCATACGATCCATGTCTATTATCTGCAAAGCTAAGAAGAAGAGCGGAAGAGTTCTGTCCTCTTCTCAGGTTTTGGATTCTTCCTCTGCTTTGTGCCATTACAACACCTCTGGATAGTTTGAGCAACTGTGTTGTTTCAGATCAAGTCATAAAACACATAAAACACATCAGATGAAAAAGGCTAAGGAGTGATTTATACGAGCACCATTTAGAAGCATTGGGGCGTGCCAAGAGAACATGATATGCCAAAAAAAGTTATAAATGTTCAGTACAAAAACAAAATCTATGATGATGCTGTTGAAAGTCAGGTTAAATATAGAAACAAGGAAGAGAAATATTCGACCAGAAAAATGAATGCAATCAGTTGTCTGGTTCATATGGAGACACAGGTGCTACAAGGAAAACTGGCATGCTACATCAAAGCAGAAGCCAGTTTATAGGGGTTAACAAGGCCTCAAAGATTGAAACCACCATTTATTGCAATACTGTTGTGTTTTGCAAAAAAAAAAAAAAACAAAACTGGGGGAAAAAAAGCAAAAACTGCTGCGTTTTGGTTCACTACAGTGGCAATGTGCCTGAAGTACTACAACTGCTAATGGAAAACCTTTTAAAAGAATTTTAAGTTCTCAGTTTTGAATTGATACTAATTTCCAGCTGCTTTGTTATCTCAACTTCTGCAAAATAACTCTCTCTTTTTTTTTTTTTTTTTTTTTTTTTGGTGGAAATTGTAGCAAATTAATTGCCTCCTATAAAAATCAACCAAAAGAAAAGCCTCTTCCTTCACTACTTCTGGATGAATCTCAACTGATAAATCAGTGCTCCTTGAGCTCTTGGTTTTACCCTTTCCATATTTCAGCCCTATTGTTTTGATAGCGAACAAGCTTCTTGCATGGGATTCCTTGGTTTCTCATGTTTAAGTTTCCCTTTCCAGTGTTTTCAGCTGCTGCTGGTTTTCCTAGTGGATATAATAGATGCTAAATTTACCATGAGCATGATATTTCCAGTTTGAGCCGCCTTTGATTAACTGGCACTCTGGTAATTCAAGACGCTCGTGGCTGTTGCACCTAGCAGATCTTTGGCAGCTCATGTTGGCTGCCCATTTTTCTTGGGAGCGTTCATGGGGAAAGGAATTTTATGTTCTCTAAGGCTCCTGATGGTGAAAAATAAAACACAGCATGACACAACCCCCCTAGAAGGGTCAGGAGGGCAGTGAAAAAGCCCCGATGCTATCGTCCTTTGGAAAGATCTCTGTGCATGTGGTAAACAAGCATTCTGTTTCTCCGTATCTCAGACTGAACCTCACAATTCACAGACTGCTCGGAAATTGGGTAAGTGTTTTTTTTACCCAAACTTGAGTAACCGCTTTTAAATGTATGGTTGGAAAATCTGGCTTGCGCAGCAGACCTCACAGTCATTCTCCCAGTGAAATTCAATCCTCTTGGTTTATTTTGTTTTACCTAGGACACCATTGAAGGAAAAATTGGTTTTGGAGGAGATAAATCTCTTTCCATCCATGTCTATGGCTTTCTTACAGAAAATCTTGTTCTTTCTTTCTCTCTCTCTCTCTTTATTTCGGCCTTTGGCTTTAATGTTGGGTAGTCTGTTTTCTGCCCTCTGCTTCCCGTAGAATAAAGGCAAAGGAGAAGACCATCGGACGTGCGATTTCCTATGGCTGTGGCTGGGTGTCTTTGCTCTCTGCATTCGATAAGTGGTCCAGACAGCGAGAAATGATTTACTGTGAGTCTGCCTTTGCCCTTGCGCTAGGGTTACAATCTGGGAGGTTTTTCAACAGGCATTCTCAGCCCCCATTTTTAATCAGTCTTTCACCCAGATAGGCCAAGAAAAAGTTGTAAAGTCAGAAGAAATGCTGGCATCTGTTCTGTGGCTCAGAACAGAGCAGAGGTTGTCTCCCTTCCATTTTCTGCAAGCTCCAATTTTTTTGTTGACCACACACAAATGGTTCTAATCAGCTTCCAAAAGGCTCTTGCTGGCATTTTAAGATGTTTGCTCTTTGCATTCTTCTCAACATCCCCTTTTCCTTTCTCATCCGAAAGCAAAGAGGATGTTGAAAAAGGGGGCAATTTTTTCCCTTTTTTTCTTTCCTTCCCTCCCACCCCCCCCTTTTTTTTCTGTGCTGAGCGATTTTGGGTTTCCATTAGCTGAACACTTCTATTGAAGGGTGTTGTGCAATGAAAGTGCAACGGATATGGAAACCTCTTTATTATGCTTGGAATGTTTATTCGGACATTTGTTTTAGTTGGACCATATAAAACATGGTCATGGCAAGAACAAGCCAGCAGTTCGCTTCTTTAATGACCCTAACTCCGCTAATGGGCTTAGGCTGTCAAGCAGTAATGAATGTTCCTCAATCACAGGTGAATTCAGGTGCTTGTCCATCTGGGGCCAGCTGGGGGATGACAACACCGATGTCAATCGTCTCCCCAAGAAGTGTGATTGGCAATGCTGCTTCGAATGGAGAGTCCTTCAATCATGCCACTGCAGCAGAGGAAGCAGTTAAAGGCCTTTTTCACCTCTGATGGCAATGAGATGCTGAAGACAGTGAGAAAAGTTGAAAGCACCTTGGGAAGGAGAAAAAGAAAGGCAGTTGTTGATGTGAGAGCTGTTGTGGCTTCCTGTAGAGAGAGAGCATAGAGGTTGCTGAGAAATAGAAAGCTAGAAAAAGAAGAGGATATAAACCCCAGCAACTGAAAGCATTTGTCTCTTCCAAAAGATTTTCTCTTCTGCTATAATATTGACTGTAAAACATATTCCTTTATACAAACAAAAATAACCCCCAAAAAATGAGCCCTTGGCAAAGGCCAGTAAAATCACACATTCTGAACAGAGCCAGGCCAAGATGGAAAAATAATCAGCCTATTTTTCCTAAAAATCTACCATAATTCTTCACTCCTTACTTTTTTTTCCTTATTCTTTTTTTTTTCCCTGCCATGTATATGCGTGCAAGTTGCCCCAGTTTTGCAGGTAAGTTTCAGCTGCTCACAGATTCCATGTCTTCTGGTGAAGCCCAGCACCCTGACTTCTGTGGAGTTGTGTCCAATAGTTCCTGTTTTGGCTTGAGGAACACCAGACATTAAGCGACAAACACCTCCAGAGAAAGGATCCACCACCCCTTGGAGAACCCCATGGGCAGTATGATGTTTGATCCTTGGTTATAGCAGCACTTGATCAGACCTTACATGTGAACTTCTATCAAAGAATTTCAGCCAGTGATTCACAGAATCAATCAGAAGCCCACAGACTGGAGGAACTCTGATTTTGGTCTATGAAAACATGGAACAGAATGGTGTGACAAAACAGGTAGAGGAGCTGGTGGAGCTAATGGCTTGAATCAGTATAACTCACAGCCTTGAATAAGCAGAGCAAGGTTTAAAAGAAAAATAATATTTTATCTGTGTCAAAGGGTTTCTTGCACTTTTGAGATTCAGTAAGGGACTGAAACAATATATAATGTTAACTAACAACTTCATGACCAGGGAAATAAGTGAGAAGGCAGAATTCTATTAGCTAATACACGCCAAACCCTTGGGGATTCAATATCTGATTTGCAACAAGTGTAAATTATTCACAGAAAAGCAGCCATCAAAATGAACAGGAGTTGTTCTCATACCTTAAAGAGCATTCCTAATTGGTGACACCACCAACACCAGCTGCAAACTATGATTTTGCAGCCTCAGCCTGGTTCAGAGTGTTAAAGTATATAGACAGTGTACTGGATGGGTGCAGGGTGAACACTGGAGCCTGTGATGTTGCAATCACTCCCAAAGCCATGGATTTCAAATTTTCCTCTGTCAACACCCTCTACAGAGACAAGTGGAAAGTTTACTTTCACAAAGAGAGAACTAGTTCACAATTGCTCTCGTGTCTTCCTGTGGGCTGGATAAATTTGGTTTATTCTGTGTGAGTCATCCCTGCATCGTTTTCTTCTTGGGGCACAGAGGATGGTTTATGAAGGTAACCACATCAACCAGGCAGAAGATGTCTACTATTAATCAAAATTAACAAACTTGACCTTCAGATATTTCCTTTTTGCACAGTTTTTCCGTCTTAAATGGGGTTTTGGTGAGTCAAAAATGAGTTGACAGAATGGTGGTGGGGCCAACTGGAGACATCTCCAATTGGCACTCACCAGCCAGACCCCCACCCAGCCTGTAGGAGGGACCAGCATCTTCATTTCTACTGTGCTTCTTCTTGCTTTATCCTTTAAACACCCAAGGGAATTTAGCTTGGTCTGTGAGCCGATGGACAAACAACGAATGCAAGTGGTGACATAATTAAGACTGACAAAAAATGGCTAATTTTTATTCTAATGAGACAAGCTAGGTATCTGAAACCACTGAAGTACATGGCATAATGGAAAGCCAAAGCTTTGCCCAAAAAGGTCATTAATATGTACATTCCATTGCCAGTGTCCAACAGCTTCCTTTTTATTTTTTTCTATCTTCCTCAATGCCAACTTTTCAGCAACAGCAAGGTAGATAGCGTGAAAATGAAATGTTCTGTTTTCATTATTTTGAACTAATTTTCTTTTGCTATTTTTAACTACTGTAAACGCTATTGCCACAGGGAATAGTTAGAATTATTTTGCCATTTTAGCCGTCTGGAAAGAAATTGAATGAATTTTAGCGTATAGTAGGATGTTACTCTTGCCAACACTTAAGTAAAATAAGTTTGCTTGTGTTATTATAGGACCATAATAATGTAATTACATAGTACTTGCAGGATGTTTTACATCTCTGCAGTAGCGTGACATTAATCTGTGCAATAGCTAAATATTATCTCCATTTCCCAGATTAGGAAAGTAAGGAAGAGAGCAAATCTCTGGGACTGTAAAGAATCTTGAAAGAATTATATTAGCACTACGATACAGCCTCCAGGAGGAGGCACAGAGTACTCTCTTGAGTACAAAACACATGGGACAACAAGGCCATGGCATCCATAGAGAGACTTCTCTGAAAAGCCCCAGTTCTTCTCCAATACACATTCCATCTTTGGGATCACTCTCTTCATTCCCCAGAGACAGCAGTCTTTCTCCAAAAACCTTTTGTGTTAATCCTAATCAGACTCATGGACTTCAGATAAACTCCCTAATGAGCCTTTCCATGGCCAAACTGCATCTTCCCCTTCTTTCCTGGACATTGGCCAGTGGGAGATTTTGCCAAATTAACTGACAGCAGCACTGATCTGTCAGTCCTGGTAGAAGGGCACAGGTAGGAATTTCTTTCAGCTTCACTCAGGGTGAAACTGATTCTGTAGATCTGCAACCATCTGTCATTTCCTCATTCCTGGAGGCTTGTCTTTCTCCACCATCCACATATGGGGCCACTTCTATTAATAGCTCCCAGGCTTTGCATTTCCTGTGTCCATAGTACTGATGAAAACTCCTTCCTGGTACTTCTCCAGAGGAAAGGCAGTTTCCTCCATTTCCCTGTCCCTATCTGTACATCTGCTCATCTGACCTGTTGGACAATTATGTCCTATGGCAGATTTACACTGAACATCTGCCACTTCTTGGTGAGGTATTCTGCAGTGAAAAGCCACAGTCTGCCTGAGGACAGAAACTTTCTCCCTCCCCAGATGACTCTTCCCATTTTCCAGAAGGGAAATAGCAATCAGACCTTTTGCCCTGGTTGACTTATCATAGTGCTGCTTCTGCCCGAGTCAGGCTTCCTCTAGGTTCTGTTAAGCTAAATCCTTCATCCTGAGTAATTATAGCTTCATCCTGATGCTGAGGGCTGCTTTAACAGGTCGAAGAATAGCAGCTGAGGATTTTGGTCTCTGCAGCTGGGATCAGTTGGCAAGGACAGACATTTGAGATATGTCCTTCAGAGAGTGGCAGAGCAGTTCTCCATGATGGCTTTGATCTATTTCTTTGCCAGAGACGTTTTCTTAATGTAGAAGACTGGTACTGATCAAACCCTTCTTCATGCAGTGCACACCACTTCTACAAACAGCTTGGGCCAGAAAGTGCAGACTTCTGATCGTGCTGTTACACCCATCCCCCTCAATGGCTGAACCACCAGCTCTGCTCAAGCAAAACAATAAAACTCCGCATACAAACGATATACACAGATCTACTGCTAACCCCAGAAGAGCCTTCTAGAGCTGGTTCAGGTGGCGCAAGAGTTAACTTCCCATCCTCTCTGCCCCCTGCCCTCTCCCCATCTGGAGCCTCTCAGTGCTATCAGACTTCCTGGAGCGATTGTCATCT
Organism: Lagopus leucura; assembly: GCF_019238085.1. Lineage (NCBI taxonomy): Eukaryota > Metazoa > Chordata > Aves > Galliformes > Phasianidae > Lagopus > Lagopus leucura. The sequence goes on along the minus strand of NW_024962271.1, from coordinate 563,411 downwards.
CTCTGGGAACCATGCGGTGGGAATCACACGACTCAGAGCGAATCCTCGGTGCTCCTCAGCAGGGATGCTGAGCTGCTGTTTGCGTGCTTGGCAAGCTAAGGGCTGTCTGGGACAGAGACGCTTTCCGCATTTGTAATAGGTGCCCCAAACTGGGCATGAGGCTGTGCTGAGGGAAGACAATCAAAGCCTGGAGAAGGGGCAATTTGGAAATAATTTTGGGTTTTCACTCATTTAGGAACTGTGGAGGGAAGGGGAGGGAATGTGTTTTGGGAGTCTGATGAAGCCTGGCACTTTTGAGGTAAACAGAGTTGCCATTTTGGGGGGCACACTTCCTAATTTTTGCTAGGTTTGTATTTTCTGCAGTGAATATGATACCCAAAATGCTGTTGCATTTGGTTTCCATTCCCCCACTAAAGAGACATTTTTTTCCATACTAATAAATCTGAATCTGAATTTGCAAGTTGGTAAAAAACCAATGACCTGCTTATGCCTCTCATGTTTCAGCTTTCCTGTTTGAGGAACAAACTTTCTGCTAGAAGTGACAGATTTTGAATCATTTTGGGGTTCCAAATCAACATCCACTGAAGTAGATTAAAAAAGGCACATGGAACGAACCGTTTCAAATATAGATGGAAGTATTTTTATGAAGGATCTGTCACCAAGGGTTGTTTAGATGGCTTCACCTCAGCAAAGTGTTGGCTGTTGAATATTTTCCCCTGAAAAGAAATATCTTGACAGCAGCTAGTTAAATATTGTGATTTCATATGGCGCCTTTATTTACAATGTGGCGTTATCTTTAACAGCATCTATTTATAATGATCTCTATGAGATAATAAACAGTGCTATCCTATTAACAGGAACCTCAGGGTTCAGCCAACAGCAAGGGGAGCCTGCCAAAAGAGCTAGGTGGCCTTCTATGCAGCACACTGCAGCACAGCGGATGGTATTTTTTATGTCCCTACGTTGCTGTGCTCCTATTCAAATAAATACGCATTGAAGGTGTGAGGAGAAGTTTATTAAAGTGTTTGAAAACCCATGATAATCTGGAGTGCTCTATAAGGAGAATGGTGCAATTGAACCTTTTCCACCAAGCAGCTCCGTAAGAGGTAAACCAGGAACAAAAGTTGGATGTTTAATCAGAAAAAGTCACATTATTTCCCTGAGAAAGCTCTCTCATCTCTACACTAAATCTCTTTCAAATTATAAATCAGAAAAGAACCCAACAACTATTCTCTACTAAGCCCATGTGAGAGGTGGAAGATTCTCAATGCGCTGACCAGAAGCAGGACCTCTGAGAGGTGACTACTTTTTGTGTGATTTCCATCCTTTTGATACTGGAGATGCTCCATCCATTCCCTGTCCAAGCTGCTTCCATTGCCTCCCACTGGGCCTTGGGTCCACCTCAGCAGAAGGGGAATTTCACAGTCATATTGGGGAGTGGCTATGACAGATGGAAGCATGGGTTGGAAAACTGTCTGTGGCAGAGAGCAATGCCTGTTTCAGCCCAAGAGGTCTCCTGCAGCATCCCACAGAAACAATTTCCCTTTCATGCTAATGCCTGCCTGGAAAGCCTAGTGCCCCCCACCAGGGAAAAGCCCATCTTGTTCCAGCACCCGGCAGATGGCACATCCCATCAGAAGGCTTTCCACTCCTTTCATCACATTATTTATTGCTTTGTTCCATTTGTGGAGGAAGAGACGGTTTTACCCAACATCTTCAATTTTCAAAGCCAAACAAACTGCTGTATAAAGGCTTCCTGTCACCGTTAGGGTTTATGCGTGTTACATGTTTGACATCATGAGCCATGGCTAAACACGGCTGGGGCTATAAGCTCTAATTATGGAAATGTATGGCATAGGAGGTTTTATAGTTTTAATTACAGCCCTAATCCTTCTTTGGACAAGCACCTTGGATCTGCTGCTATCTAAAAAGTCCAAAAGTTTCTATCACACTGCAATTTTCATATATATAGCACCACCCTTAAATTCTGAGGTTATCTGGGATGCAGGACACAAATGTCCTACTGAAAGGCAGCTCCTGCTGTAATGGCTAGGAATTTCTATCCATTTACATACAGACAGATGGTTTATCCTGAAGCATGTCTGGCAACAGTATGGATAGCCATGGGACAAAACAGCCCGGGGAGGATATTGTGGATATAGGGCACAGGAAGGGTTATATTCTGCCTTTCTTCTCCAAGATAAAATAGTAATATTATCTGCACTGTAAAATAAATGATACCTTGGAGAAATACGGACGAGCTCCTGTGTGGGCTCCCAGGAATGCCTGCTGGGATTTATGGCTGCGTGTTTCTGTGCTGGCCAGTAAGTCCCCTGCTCTGCTGGCTCTCAACTGCCATTGACAAGCTCCAAATGGCCTCTTCTCTGAAAAATCCCAGCCATCAGAAATCTCCACTTAAGCAGCCTGGGAACCCTCACCATGGGGAGTGTGATGGGGTGCGTGAAGCTTGAGAGCCTCTGAAATCTGCCTGCTGAGATGCAGCCTTTGAGAAAGTTGTGTATATGAGTATTAACAGATTACGCATTAATGTCTTCTTCTAAGCTGCTTTTCAAGATGAATTCTACCCTTTTCAGCTTTATAGTAGAAACGTGAAAAATAAAAAAAAAAATAGAGCACTAAAAACCTCACTTCTCTGTTGCAAAACATTGATGAAAGCAAGCTGGGAAAGGTGGCCACCTCAAGCATGTTGTCTGCAAGGTGAAACGTGCTCCTCATCCAGGGGGTTTGGGCTGTGCCTTGGAAACCCATGAAGCATGAGATGTTAAGACAAGGACTTATAAGATGGGCTTGAAGGGGATTTATGACCCTGGAGACTCCACTGAGGCTTTCCATAGGTTTCCCCGCAGCTCTCATAACAACGGAGTCCTAATTCACAGCCCAGCACTAAAAACTTGGACTTCCCTCAAAGAAAATGGAGGAGAGAAAAAAGATATCAAAGAGATCAAAACTGTGTTTGCTGTAACATCAGAAATCAGATGGTGGCAAGGTCCTCTGAAGAAAAAAGGCTTCGGTCTTCTTCCTACCAGTGGTCAACCTGTAGAAATTAATGTGTCAACATCTCCAGGAATAAATTATCTCAGTGACCTTTCCATTCCTTCCCTCATGATGTTGCTCATAAATAAAAATGATTTCTCTGTGTTATTTCGCATGATTACAATTAATACAGTGTTAATAGTTTTCCTGTGAAAAATTACCTGTAAAACATTTTTATTCAGGGGTTAAAAGACCTAAATTCTCCCTCCAAACGCTCTCCTGTGCCACACACAGCCCTGAAATCCTGCTGCTATGGACATACTAATTCTTTTTAGGGTGGGGAGGCACTTTTCATCTCCCAGCCAGTGGTATCTATTTATTTATTTTATTTTTTTTTAACTGAGAATCCAGCTGAAGCCTAACACTGGGCTTTAACAACTGCTGAGGAGAACTGATTAGCGGGGTGATGTATCGTCTCTCTTTTCTTCACAGATGGGCTCTCCCTATTTCAAAAGAAAACGAGGTCTCAAATATCCCATTCTTATAAAAAAATAAGAAAAATAATAAAAAAAATTGACTTCAGAACAATGGCATGTGCCCTTAGGGCTGCTTTCCAGACCAGGCTGGGGGAGTTGGAAGAGGGAGGCAGAAGATCTGCCCTGAAATCCATGAGTGAGCTTAGGAGCTCCTGTTCACAGCCCTTCTGCAAATTCCACCATGCAGGTTTGGCAGAGCGCTGGAAAACAGCTCACAAAACACCAAAGCTGGGATATTTTTTTGCCTTGTATGCTTTATTCTTGAGCATCTGATATCATCTAGTGTCGATACCTGACACCTATATTCCCTGTCCCTATATTCCCTGCTGCTCTTCGCACATTGCAAGTGTTGGTGGTGAGCAAATGAGAAACTCAGCATTTCTGCAATGGTACAATAACACTTTCTATTAGTGCTGCACTTTCAAATAATTAATAAAGGCTACATTTATTTATCTGTACCAAATAACCATCTTAACAAATGGCAAATCATTTTTATAGAGAACAGAATCTTGCCAATAACCCAGGTTTAAAACTAGCTATAAAACCTCGGGTTGATGTGTTTAAACTGATGTTTGACACATTCTAGTTATGCTTGCAATTTTCTTACAGAAATCTCTTAAATATTTATTTGACATTTACAAAGGGAAGGATTACTATAAAATATGGCTACTGCACGCAGATGTCAGATACCTGAATGATTCAATTGTTTGCTCTCTGATCTCACTCCTAAAGGGAGTGGCAGTACTTTTGTTTTTTCTCTTTATTTGGTTTCTTTCTGGGAGACAGAGTCTCCAATGTAAAAGGATTAGTGAACACTTAAGGGCTAAACTACGCATGGTTTTGCATCAGTAGTGTTAGTATGGATGTGCCAATTTTTAGCAATACTGCTATAAAATTAGTCCACGTGCTGTGACCTGTTTATGGAGCAAAATGAATGACTTCAATCACGTTTATTGGCACCAGTGGAGTGGCTTAGGTGCCCAGTTCATACCCCTTTGTCCCCTCTTCCCATTCTCTATAAGCCCAGAGCTGCACTTAAGGCTCGCTGCATCCACGCTATTTCACATGTACCTGACACTAAAACAGCTTACTCCTGTCCATTTCCATGGACAATCTGCACAGACATAGCTGCCTATATGAAATATGCCGCTTATTCTATTTTAACTGCATCAATATATATATATCTGAAGGCAGCCTTTTCCATCTGGCAGCTGGTATTTTGAATACAGCCAGTAGGATGCTTCCATCTGGCACTCAAAAAATTTTCCACCATCATATAGCATTTTAAGATATCTAATATCCAGCCCCAGAGAAATCTGTTATAACAGGCTCCCCAAGCACTGGCTTTTTACTTCTTTCTCCTTTCCCTGGCTGCTGAGTTGGATCACAGAGGGAGAATCCCCCTTTGTGTCCCAACGACATGGAAGGGAAAAAGATAGGTTCTGGAACAGCTGCCGAGAGAGGCTGTGGATGCTCCATCCCTGGAGGCATTCAAGGCCAGGTTGGATGGAGCCCTGGGCAGCTTGGTCTGGTATTCAATGTGGAGATTGGTGGCCCAGCATGTGGCGGGGGGGTTGGAGATTCATGGTCTCTGAGGTCCCTTCCAACCTGGGCCATTCTGTGATGAAACCACTTCTTCCTTATATCCACTCTAAATCTTCCCTCTTTTATTTTGAAGCCATTTCCCCCGTCCTATCACAACAAAACCTGTGACAGAGTCTGTCCCCTTCTTTCTTACAGGTGCTAGTAAGGATATTAGATCTACTAATAGTAGATGTGAGTAATGATTTTCTTGTGTTATTTCCCTCCTGGGAATAGCACAAGAAATCCTCTTGTTCCCATTCTATACCATTGCAGGCAGTTAAATTTGCCTCTCTCCAAATAAACACGATCCACATTTCAATTTTTCAACAAAATTTGATGCATTCTGGCTGGCTGGTAGACTTCTCTGTTTTCAATGATCCTAACGATGAGAGTGGAAGAAATAACAAGTTCACATTCTGATAACAGCACAATTTTCTTTTTATTTATGTCACATTGTGTATCTCAAATCCACGTAGGTTGAGTTTGTTGCTGGGATGCCAGGCATTCGGATGGGCAAAGATATAACAGCGTCTGGAGGCTGGAATGTTGTCAGGAGGATGGAAACGCACTGTAAGATCCCCTATCTGGGATATGTGGAGAGCTCCAAAAAGCACAGAGCTTGCACACAGCACAGTGAACCAAAACTCAACCTCAGCATGCACAGCAGGACATTTCTAAGGAGGTTTTCAAAGGTTGCTGCAGAGCTATTGGAACCACTTCTCATATAACCCTGCCAAGAGAGCCAACACCCCCAATAACCTTTGATTTAATACTGCCCCGATTGAAGTCAGTGGTAAATTTTTTGTTGCTTACAGTGGAGTTCATGACTCCATAATTATACAGGGCCCAGAATTACAGAAAGAGTAATTTCAATAAAAATGTCTAAAATGTATTTTCTAGATGAGTCAAGAGTATAATCTTAAGATCGTGGAATATGAAAACTGAAGAACTTACCCAGGGCCCCACGTTACCCCTTTTGAGCCCCCAGTAGGTACAGGATAGGGTGCCATGTGTGAAATGATTATAGCCATTTTACCATATACAGCTTCTGCAGATTGTCTTTGCAAATTATTTATGCAAAGTACTATGAAAAGCTCTTTGTGAGCTACAAAGTCCAAGCGAGAAGTACGTTCTTCCTGAATTAGTTAGCCTAGAATTATTAATTACAATAACAATAAAAATAAACCTAAAAACATGAAAATGGCTGCTGAGCTCTGTAATCAATGCTTCCCTCATTGTAAATCTTGTGTGGTCTCATTTCTGGTCAATGTAGAAACAGGAAATGTTTTCAAAGGAATCGTTACAAGGGACCTCTTTGTTATTTGGCCGTGCAAGGCTTCACACAATGAAGCCTTAATCTTGGATTAAGTAGGTGCTACTGTAACACAGTAACTAATTACATCATGTGTGGGAGCATTATTATTGATAAGCACAACAATAGTAAAAGCAACAATATTAGTAAGGGGCTATTAAGTGGAACACCTCCACCTTGGGAGGGTTTTCTCAGGAAATCAGTCCGTGCAGCTTCTGAGCAGTTACAGGCACCAAAAACGTGTCCGGTGAAATGTCATCAACCCAGTGGCTGCCATATATGCTTTTCTCTTGAAATATTAATTAAAGGTTTTGCATATCCTACATCACGTTCCGGGGAAGACAAATCCGCAGTGGCTGCTTGCCTGGATGTCTGCAAGGTTTCTATTGGAAAGAATTTGGGAGGTGTCCAGTCTGGATAGCATGGGAGAGCTCAGGAACCAAGCTTGCCTCCTTGGTTCTCTCCTAAATCTGGGAAAGGAGCATACAGGACTTCTCCCAGTGGAACTTTAAATCTCTTTCCCTAATAAACTGCTTTCTCAATAAAGTACTACCACGTGTAAATGCTAACTGCTCTCTAACTCCCAATACCCACCCGGAGCTGCTCACTGGGGTGCTGCTTCCCTTGTACACCCACCCTTGTAAAAAGCAGCAGACTGTGCCCCTTTAATAAATTACACCATAAATTTTACAGACTTTACTCCAGCGACTTTTTAAGCCTTGCTTTGGTTTTGCAATATCATCTTGCAATAGGAAACATCCTTCAAATGTTTAGGTTAGAGGAACAGAATTTAATCCACTCAAGTTATTTTAAAGTGTAATAAATAAATAAAATGTACCCTCTCTTCAGAATGAAATATGACACACAAAAGGGAGACAAGCAATTCTGATATCTGATAAAAAGGGTCCGTATTTCATTTTATTTTATTTAGCATCTGTTTTCTGTCCTAAAAATCTAGTATCTATGACACTGACAAATTAACTAAAAATGTGAAACACTGGAGAGCTTGTTTTGGTCTGAAATCTTCTAGTCTAAGAATTAAGAAGAAAAATAGATCAAGTTATAGTCAATAGTGACACAGTGCTCCCACCCAGAATAAGATTCAGTAAGTGTCAGTGTCCAGGACCTGAAAATGGGAGAAAGAAATATTTGACTACAAGGCCAATAACTGCTATAGATATGCACTTCTTTACTCCCACTGTAGGTGAGTCTATGGACAAAAAACTGAACTGCTTCTTCTAACGATATGGGGATAAATCCTGGGGTGATGAGATGAGCCCATTCTGCCTTCTGTGAATGCCATCACCAGTGTTCATAAGTAGGACCAAGTGAATATGGCAACCCTTTTAGAAGTTTCCACTGTTTCAAAGATTGTTGCCATTGCGTTTTCTTTTAATTTAATACAATTTTCTTCTTCCCAAGTAGAAATGAAGATTGAGAGGCTTACTTCTGGAAGAAGCAACACCCATGAGGAAGCAGAAGATGCATTAAGGTTGGTCATTATTGTTTCCATAGTCAAATCTACGAACCACAAACAAATTACAATTTGTGAGGAATTAAAAAAAAATTGAGAAGCATTTGGGGGACTAACAGCAATGTGATTCTACAGCAGAAAATAAGATATATATTGCATTGCGTGCAGTCTTAATCTCATGCTTCCAGACATCATGCTGAAGGAAAATCAAGAAATGATTCTTAAGACCGTATAATGAACATAAGAAGAGCTGGGATGGAAAAATAATTCTCAGAGTCTCCATAGATGACAGAATACTGCCCAGCCCTGCTCAAATACCACAGCAGCGAGCAGTGATTAGCTTCACGACTGATCTAAGCTGTGTCCCTCTCCTGAAAAAGCACACCAGGACTGGGGCTCTAAATCTGGTCTTTGACACAGCAGAGTTAATCCTTACTTGGGAGGGGAGTCAGACTCATTAATTTCATACACCTTTGTTTACTCTGAGAATGAGCTCAGAACTCCCTTTGAGTCTTGCACTGTGCTTTTGACTGTCCTTCTTTCTGCATGCTGTACACAGTAGTTGGACATGGTCTGTAGACCTCTGCAGTTGTTATTTTTCATCAGGAAGATGGCTTTTAGCTGCAGGGGTAAACCTCACTCCATGCTGGGCAAATGTTGGGTGGAAAAATATTTCACAATACGAAACAAGTTGGAATAAGTTAGAAAAGAGGAAGTCGACCAATCCACGGTGGTGTTTGGTCTTGGTGTAATATTTCAAAGTTCCCTGTTTTGAAATTATTAGACCACCAAAAAAGTGAAAGGCTGCCAAAAGTTACTGTAAAAGGTAATAATTGTTAATAACTTGGCATCTGCTTGCTCATTTGAGCTGCATGGTTTTGGCATTCATTAAAGACAACATTGTAAGCAAATAAAAGAGCAACTGCCTGGCACATAAAATTGTTAACCACATCATAACTAAATATTAAATGTGAGTTTTAAACTCAGTTTATAGCTTAAAGAAGGATCTTTGCAGTGACCTTAAGAATAAGAGAAGAAAAGAAGAATCAACCATAAACAGTCATATTAAGATTTTAAAGAAGTAATTGCGATGTCCTTGACCTTGAAATGATCCATTTTCTGAATTAGCACAGGAATTTAATTAAAGCTTCAGAAAAGCTTTCATTTTAGGTTTGAGTTACCAAATATTTAGAGATCTAGTGCCCAAGCAAGCCAATGGAAACATTCCTGCTCACTTCAGTGAGCTTTGGATCAGGCCCCGCATGGCTTCAGATATCTCATTTCAAAGGATGGACTCAAGGTCACTGTAGGAGAAAATGTCCTCCTCTGGCCAATGTTATCTGAGGTCATGCATCCTAGGGATCCTGAAGGTGGTTGCAGAGCAAGGACAAGTTGTGGAAGAGCAAAATCTCAACTGCTTTCGTTCGTGTTATCTTGCTATTACTATGCAGCAGTTTCAGACTATGACAAGGTCTCTTTTTCTGCCCTTCCCAGCAGCTGAGGCCAGTTTGACCTGCTGGCAAGGTCAGTAAATCTCTACACCCAGTCAATGCCAGGGAAGCAACATATTCCTGCCAATAAGCCTCTATCTTCCTTCTATTTCCAACAAAGAGTTGTAAGTATTACAGCTACAGAATGTTAGAGACTCATCCAGAGGTCACTGAAGTCAGGAGACACCTTTTCTATTGCCTTTAGTGGGCTTTGGACTGGGTTCTTAGTCACCATTAGCAAGTCAGCATTTACCAGAAGTGATATCTGAGGCCCCCAGCTATTTCCTGTTCTCAGCATAGGGAAAAACAGAGATAGCTTGAGTGTCATCCAGTGGTTATGTTTGGCGTTGCTGACTTGTAAGTGAGCAGCTCCATCCCAATCCCACGTATCCAGGGCTCTGCTCCGTGACCCAGTGTGCAAGTGGAAGGGAGCAGACTTCAAGAAGTGCACCTTCTCTTACTCATCCTCTTCTCATCACAATCCCAAGCAGAAGGTAATTTCAGGGGGCTATAAATCCCAAACAAGCACTGACTTTCTAGGTTGCTGATCAAACTCCTGTCTAATTCCTCCTCGGGTCAGATCCACAATGAAGCAGATGACAATTTTTTTGGAATGTGGATAAAAAAAGACAAGCAGGGAAAGAAGGCATTTCCCTGAATTCTCAATCCCAGCACACACTGTACAATCTCATCTCTCAAAAGGCATTTCTGCACACTCACAAAGACCAATGCCTTCTTATTTTGGTTCAACAGAGGCCTGGTTTATTACACAGCTTTTGTTTTCATTAGTGAAATTCACTAAACTGTTTTCTCAAGACTTGCCAAACAGCTTAAAATGTAATACCATTAAATTTGAGGTCCTACTGGGAAAAGTAACGCAAACTTAATTAAAGTTAACCAGAGTTTTCTCTTTCTGCAGTGCTGTGCTTTGCAGGGTTGGAGTTAGCTCATAAAGCACTTGCTCACTCCTTGCTCAGGCTGGGAAGGGTGATGGAATTTGCTAAGAGATGGAAGGCAGCAGGAGGGAGATGGCGAGGAGAGAAAGAGCAACAGAAATAGCTGGGGGAGAATGGAGAAAGGCTGTTCACTTTCTTTGTCTTCAAGGCCAGGCTGGATAGGGCCCTGGGCAGCTTAACCTAGTAAGTAGAAATCCTCTCCACTGTAGGGGAGTTGAAACTAGATGATCTTTAAGGTCCCCTCCAACACAAGCTATTCTTTGAATTGCTTTCTCTGGTGTAGAACATCCCAAGTTTTCGTGTTAATCTTCACAGCATCCCCACAACTATCACTGGAATGGGGTGATGTTGATAAGAGTCAAATACTTCACAACATTACTCTTCATAATACCTCCTTTTTAACTTTGGTTTCTTCTACCTTTTAATCCTCATGTTACCCACATCACCACAGTGGGATCCTTCCTCTACACATGGCAAAGACCTCTCTCCACTCCAGGAGAGGGGCAGCAGGCAGAGGTTGATATGGCCAAGAGAAGGAATGAGCTTTGCCTTCAAGAGCTACAACTTTGTGCCCTTGTATAATCAGTGAATACACAGATGTTATGATTAAGAAACATCCAGGAAAGTTAGGCTACATAAGACTATTGCAACAGGAAGGTAATAAATGGAAAATGCTTACCAATGTTGTAGGCTCACAATATTCTCCACAAGGAGTGATCCCCAGAAAAAGACCCTTCCTCAGTGGCAGTCAGCACTTAAATAGGATCTAGAAGGGTAGAGCTCCACCCCTGCTGGTAGCATAGGTGAAATACCTTCACCTGTGCTCCTGTAGCTGACTTATTGCTTGCCTCAGGTGGTTAATCAGAGGTTTAGCAGTTCCCATACAGTCCTCAATAAGCAAACATGGTGCTTGGAGGTGATGAAATGGTTGCATCTCTCATAGTCAAATCAGAAGTAAAGTTCATATCTCAGCACCTCACAAAGTATTAAATATCCCATGGTATTTAGGATGAAGGTGAAAACACAGCACCTAATATTTGACCAGATAGAACTTGGGTAATTGGGTGTCTTAAACATCAAATATTTGCCTATAGGTACATACACTATTCGGATTAAATTCCTCTGAGGGAAAGCAAAATAGAGAGAACACAGAGAGATATTTTGGGATTTTAACTCTTCTTGATCTTCTTCTCATCTATTGTTAGTCTTCTGAGCAAAGCTCAGTTCTGTCTCAACTGTTGAATGAGCTTATTGCATATAGTGTTAATAAAACATTGACCAAAAATTGGTAGAAGCGACTGATTCCCATTCTAAGTACATTTTGTAAGGAAAACTCTCTTAGAAATTGTTCAAATGGCTGCTGCTCATCACCAGACTTAGGGGTGTTTTCAAGCTACATATGTTGCAAAGTATGTTACAAAGATAGTGATGAGACTAGGAAGTTTAGCGTACAAAATACTGAATCAGAATTCTACTTCTCAGATCAGAAAAATAAAGCTTCCTTGTGTTCTATTCATCCACTTAAAACTCCCCCAACATTGATTTTTATTTATTTATTTATTTGTAAATCTCAGTAGGAGGAATTCATTCCTTACCTTAGGTAAAAAGCATGCAGAAAATAAACAAACAGAAACAGAGGTGGCATTCGGTAATGGAATAGTTAATTATTAGTTTTCTGAAGTCCTTCCCTTTCTTTCTGTAAGTCTTTTTTCTTATTGTTACTGATCTGCAGAAGATATCTGCCATGGATCTGATCAGAAATTTCCTAAACATCAGAATTTCTGAGCTAAAATTTGTATCTCCAGAAGTATATGCAGTATCTTCATATTTAAATTGAGTCTGAAATATTCTACCATAGAGAAATTCCACTATGGCTGAGGCTGAGATTTTTTTTAATCTTTTTTTTTTTTTTAATTTTATCAGTAGGACTTAAAACAAAATGACATGGCCTTGGACAACTCATTAATTTGCTCTTTCTCTCCCTAATTATCTCCACTTTGTTCCCCAAAGGTGAAGAAAGAGTTTGGCTTCATCTCTGCTAGTGACGCAGCCGGATGCTATTGAAATAATGTTATAAACAAGGGTGAAATATTTATGCTATGTAGGCAGCAAATATTCTGGGACACATTTCTTGTGGAGGAGAAAAGCAGTTTCATGAGGCTGTTATTTTTTTTCCTTGCTGCCACCTCATGGAAACCTGGGGCAGCAGCAGTGGCAACTTGTTTTTTTTCTCCCCACAGCACTTAGACATCAGCCGTGCTGGGAGCACTGCATGCTATCTGCGTGTTGATAAGAGGGACAAGAATAGACTTCTGGTCCTCAGAGAATTAATTTATTTTCTAAAAACTGCACCAGTTGCAAAGCTATCACTTTCCCTTTTGTTCCAACATGGGTAACAACACACGTGAGCAATGCAAAGCCACATGGCTCTATCTGCAGGGCACTTCCTGACCAGAAACAAGAACTGGGACGTCTCTTTCTTTCCACTACCCCTAGAGAACAACTATTTTTTGGGAGCAAAACTACGCCTACATGGAAAGTTCCCATTTCCTCCTCAAAGCAACAACAACAAAAAAAAAAATTAAAAAAAAAAATTAAAAAAAAAAAGGCTCTTGTCTCCTCTGTTCCATGGCTGGGGCAGGTTCCCGTTGCACTATACCATGGCCCTCACCTTGGCTGGGTGCCCAAAACTCCCGTCTGTTTTCCAGACAGGAAACATGAATCAAAATAACATGACATAAAAACAGTAATTAGCTTTTGTGTGTGAGGCTGCTAAGGCCTTAATGAGGAACAGGCTTGTAATAAAACTCTTGGCTACTCTCTGCAAACCTTACTCTCTCACTCGCGCTCTTTTCAGTTCATCATTTATTTTCTCATAGGGAGAAGTGAGGAGAGAAGGAGACGCTATCTGTGAATTGATCTTCCCCATCCTTGCTTAATTATCAGGGAGTCTGTAAATGTTTTGACACTTTTTTTTCCATTTTTCTCTCCCACTCACAATGCTCATCTCTCCCCACGATTCTACTCTGCTGTTAAAGGCAGCCTAAGATCTCTGCCTTGAGCAACATCTGAGCATTTAATGGAAGTCCAGGACCCTATGGGTCACTTGGGGTTACCACACTCATCCAAGAATAGTTTTTAGATAGTTGCTCCATCAAGTGACCCCGGGCAGTCATGGTGAATCCAAACATCACCATGTGTTTGAACAGAGTGAATGATGTTGGATCCTGGGCAGCCTAATCTAGTGGTTTGGCAACACTGCCCACAGCAGGGGGGTTGGAACTAGTTGAACTTTAAGGTCCCTCCAACCTAAGCCATTCTATGATTCTACATTGCAGAGCAGCAGGTTCACCAGGAGGCCAAGAGAGCTGTGCCAGCACCAAAGAATCGCCTCTCCAAGCACCCTTAGCATGAAAACTTGGATCTCAAAAGGGAAATATCGACTCCAGTTTCTTTGTGCATGGATGAATTTAATTTCCATCAGAAGCAGCTTCAAGTTGTAACAGTAAACTCTCATCCAACTCTCATCCTAAACCTGGCATCAAACAGGCTCAGATTAGCCCTCAAAACTAGACCTGCCTGGATAGCACAGCTGCAGCTGTGTAGGAGTTACAAGACTCCATATGTCCAAAGCATAAGCCCTACTTTGATTCCACCTTTCTGATATAACCCTATTTCCGTGCATTTCTCTGTCTGGATGACTGAAAGCTCCCCCACAGTTTTAATGATTTGCAGCTCAGGGGTGAAGTTCCCTTGTGGTCAGCCTGTTCAGAGCTGCATTGCACAGATACAAGACAGTTGCACTCTTTCTAGGACTCTGAATATTTACTAGGCTCAGCCATCATCCACTCATATATTGCCTAATCCAATGGACTTCACCAGGTGGGAAGAAAGAGCAAAATTGTGTACCACTTGTCTCCAGAGGTTTTGCTCCCATTTCTCACATCTTCAGAGTCATTAAGAGTCACAACCACTAAGATCATCCAACCTTTATGGGGAGTACACTTTCTTATGGAATACAGAATGAGAGAATATATCAGGAAACACAAGTTGCATGTTAGACATGTCTGGAGAGAGCATCCACAGATAATCCACTTCTATGGAGCAAACCACAGACGCTCTTGGAGAGCATCCTTCCATGTTGGGACCAACCTGATGTTGGTGCTCTGTGAAGTGATGCTGACCAATGAATTAGCCATCTGAAAGAGCACCTTGGCTGCTGACAAACAGTTTGCATTGCTTAGAGCTCCGCCTCACAGCTGGCAAAGCCCAGCATAGCTGCTGGAGTCAGAGAAAATATCTTCTGGGAGACTTCAAAATGGGTTGTAATTTTTAACTCCGAGTGCTGCTGTACTTGATAACATCAGATTAAAGCTAGCAGGAACAAAACTTTTCCCTGGCAGCTTTTCAGTGGAAAATGCCATCCAGTTGAAATCAAGACTTCCGATCAGAAAATGTTGTTGTCAATGAAGTTTTGTTTCGCTTCTTTTTTTAAATAAGCTGTTTTGACTGGGCTGAAATATTATGTTTGGACCTTGCTGGAGTGAAATGCCTTGATTTTTATTATTTTTTTTTATACTGTCTTTTCATAACAAAATTGATTTAATTTTACACGGAATAATGTGTGTTTAAAATAAAGGTATGTTGTTCTGATTTGTCTTTATCAGAACAGATTATTTTAATTCATCCTGAATAATTTTGTGTGTGTATTTGAAGAGACAATACGTTTTTCAAAAGGGTAGGTGCTTTTTTTTTTTTTTTCGTATTTGGCACTACACCAAATTTGGAAATGTCAGAATTTCTACTGGACTTCCAGTGAGGTTCAGCCCATTCCATGGTGTAAAGCAAGAAGAAAACCCACATAAAACAATCAAATTGATGTAGACATTTATTACTTGTGAGAGTTGTAAAAGCATCACATGGCTTTCTCATAAAAAGTCATAAACCCTATTTACAGTCCCTGCATTATTATTCTAGTAACTAAAACCAGTGACTCTATGAAGTGCATGAGTGTTCAGCTAACTCTCTCACAACTAGTCTGGAACTGCAGAAAATACTTAGTGCTTTCAGAGCAGGGGGGGGGGTTGCATTTATTTATTTACTTATTTATTGTGTTTACCTCTTACATTTATGGCTTGGCCCCTACCCAAAAGGTCAAGGTTGTAATTATTTGTACTCCATGATAAGGTTGCAATTATTTGTACTCCATGATAACAACTGCAGAAATTAAATTGGTTAAATGCAATCACGCTTTTGTGAAAACTAATGGTGTTCATTTACATTTGGTTACATGGTTACATTTTGGTACTCAGTAAGATTACAGGCTTCAGTAAAAGAGCTTGTCCCTATATACAGTGGTGCATCCAACACCTGCAGCCTCAGGCAGTGTGTGTGGTTACAGGTGAAATTTATTTCAGGTGATCACAAAGTCCAATGAGGCATGTGAAAATAATTTGACGATGCTTTGGATCAAGTCCAGGCTTTTCCTATTAGGAAATATTGTTTTCTGTTGTTGTTGTCCCGAAGAAAAAGAAAAAGAAAAAATCATTAAGCATCATTCAGGAAGATTCGTTTGTTGTTCCGTGTTCTTAGCTCGGTGAAATCAATGCAAAAAAGGTCAGCTCCAGAGAGAGAGAGTTTTGTCATCACATTAACCAGCAGTGTTGCCATTGCAAACACATTGTATTTGAGTGTTGTCATCTCTGGAATAAAGCACCGAAGCTTTTCGTCCGAAGCCAAAATTTCCCTCAGACTCTCTAATGTGAAGAGCTTTTTGCACTGCCTGTAGAAATGACACCCCCTCCTTCTTCAGGGAAAGTTCAAAGCAGCTCCGGAGAAGAATCAACTGGAGATGTTTGCAGAGTTTTGCTTTATTAGGGGTCTGAGTAAAGGGAAGTCCTGTTCCTCATGTTGGCTTTGAACCTACAAAACTTGGGCTTATGGAACATGATCCTCTTGACAGTAACATAAATGCTCATGTTTTCTTACTTTTAATGTCTCTCATTTATCACCCTTCACAGACCCAAGGAGTTCATTTCAGAGGGCAAGTGAGCTTTGCTGTTTGCTGGTGGAAGATCTCTGTGGCAAACTCTGATCTCTCATGGATTTTCATTTCATTGGCATCACTATCATCGTGCCCAACTGTAGCAAATTTTTTAACCTTGTCACAGTTATTTTCAGCATTTTGCTTCTATACAGGGCCAGTACATGAGCCCAGGCCTAAAAATACTTGATTCCAGCCAGTTTTTCCCTACAGGTTTGGGAACTTGCATGTGTTGACTGAGCTCACCCAATACCAATTTCTAGAGACTGAACATCAGCTCAGACCAATGTCTCAGAAAAATGAAATATTAGAGAGCTGCCATGGGCAATTTATAGGTCTATCTCTGCTCTCCCATGGCTGCAACTACCCAACACCCGCCCGCTTTTCTTGAGAATAACCCCAAAAATCAGCATGTGATGAGCTGATAAAATTGTTTTGCTGGCCATCAGAAAGGGTTAAAACATCTGAGAAAAGGAAAAGCAAACGTTTATGTTTTCAGAAACAATTAAACCCTTTCGAAGTATCTTCCTTAAAGGTAGCAGAGCTGCCTTCTCAGAGAAGAGATGTCCCTTAGGGAGCTTAGAAGTGAAAGCACTGCTTTCCTGTCTGCCTGGGGAAAAGCAGAGATAACTGTGCCATGTCCTCCTGTACTTTCACGCATGCTCACAGTATTCCCCGGCTCGTGTACATGCTTAAAGGACACGTGGTATTAGTCTTTATGATTCAATTATCCTGCGGTAGAGCTTGGATGTGTGCAATATATCGAAAGCCTTTGGGAGGCTATCAAAATTTAATAGGGAAAATATGGCATTTTTAAATTTTTACTTCCAACTCTTGCTGTCAAATGATTTGTTTGCTATTTTTATAAACACACTATGGTACCACTAGGGAGGTATGGGGACAAGAATAAACTGAGCTGGCTAATCTAGTCACAAAGCCTAAGGACTGATTAACCCCTTGAGTGCCATTAATTGGGATTTCCAGATGCTCAAGACTTACAACCAGGTCTGACTGTCATTTTGCAGTGGAAAACCATCTTTCCCTAGGCAGCAGGGCAGGGTGAAGTAAAATGAATGGGTACATTGTTTTGTATCTCAGTTGCTCTAGCTGTTCTGCCTGTGGTTAATTGTACAGATAATATTTTGTAGGCGGTTATTCTGCAGGCTTGGCTCTGCTCTCATTCTGAGTTTCTCCAAAACACCACTGTGCGAGGATACAATTCCTTGTGCCTTTCCTACTGCTGGTGCTTCCTTTCCTCCGTTCTCCCAGCTTACTCTTTTGCTTGTTTCTCTTGGAATTGCTCATCCAGCTGTTCAGTTTCTTCTGATTCTCATTGTTTTTTTCAGATCTCAGCATCCTCTATCACCAACTTTACTACGGTCTTGGAGCCTGGGCCTTTCTCATCATCCATACACTTTATATCTATCAAGTCCTGCCCAGCCACACAATCACTTCTGCTGGTTTGATGTCCCCATCTGCTCATCTTTCCCTTTTATTCTTCCCATTTACCTGTTGCTCATCAAGTCCGTCTTGCTCTTTTCAAACAGACACTTCTGAGGTCTTGATCATCTGCCACACAATAAAACTCACTTCTCTCTAACTCCTCTTTCTCAGGAATACATTTCTACCTCCATCTATGTAAAATTTCTGTCGGCACCTGCAACTTTAAAGCCAACTTTTAAGCACCTCTTTGATTTCACACTTCTTGCTCTACCTGCTAAGAATGTCTGCACTAACATCTGGCACAGGCAATGTGCAAGCCAGAAATTTATTTTACACTAAAACATCCAGAAGTCCATTGACTTACAAGCTTTTCCTTTGAAATGCAGAGGTGCAAGCTCACTTTTCCTTTTCCATGTTGACTTCTCTTTTATGCTCAGGACAAATGGTATTCCTCTACCAAACACTCAGCACTTCCTCTTCTTCCCTCTTATTCCATTCAACTTGCAAGGAATTTGCTACACACTTCCTATTGGAGATCCAAAAGCTACACAACTCTAAAGTAGCGTTGGACTCGTCATAGGTTGGCAGCAATGAAATGCCTCTTAGTATTCAGTATATTTAACTGGCTGTTTCAACACCACCTGTTCTCCAATCCGGTCTACTTATATACCACAATTTATTTTTGTACTAATGGGAAAATACACTGAAAAATAAATTGTGTGCTTTTCATGTGCAGTTATTTCCTCAAAAAGATGGCCTTGGAAGAGAACCTTGAGTGTGCCTTTCCTTATGAATCACTGTATGCAAAGTGTCTGTAGCTTGAACTGCAAATCCCTCCGCATAAAGAGGAGATCATATGGAATGCATGCGTTTTGTAGGCAGGGAAGCATTGATGTTTGCATGTGCCTTTGATTCAAGGAAAGGTCAAAAAGAAGCAATATCATTTTACAAAGAAAGGAGACAGTTCCAAACCATGGTACCGTTTGTACAATAATGGCTTTGTAAAATGACTCACTCAGGCTCATCAAATTAGCCACTACACTCACATAGTTACAGGGACTGTTTGAGTCAGCACTGAAAATTAAAAAACAATGCACACGTAATGCAAGCAATTTAAACTGGATTTCTCTTTGCCTTTCATTCTTAATACTTAAAATGTAGTTGCTTCCTATTAGAGAATGAAAGGATCAGGTATACCAACTGGGTATCTTGTACAATGGAAAAGGAAAGGAGCAGTGAGTGACTGAAGCTTTTAGGAATGACAGCATTAATGCTTGGTGATTGTATCACACATAATCTTTTGCCTGAGGATATCAGGACAGAATTCTCTCTCCCTTTCTCCTGCTTGATAATACTTTCATCCATGACTTAACTCCAAAAAAACAACTTGCAGAGTAAGGCAGCAGGTGGAGGCTGCCAGACTGTTAAATTTGTAATTTAATTTAATTTAATTTAATTTTGCTCCATTTCAGACCATTTTATGATATGTCATTCATTTATATGTCTTTTTATATAACACTGAACAAGGTTTGACTGGTTTATGGTAGGAAATCACAAAAAAAGATGGACTCTGTAGGAGAAACAAGTCTGTTTTGGTGGAGAAATGGAGAGAGATGACCAAGTGGTCCAGGAAGAGACTCACACTGCTGTTGCTGGCCACGCACCTGGGACAGTGAAGGATCTGATGCACGGCACTATGGAGTACAAGTACTATGAAATATTGCTGTCAGCAGATATACCTTTAAGCAAAAAAAGATTTCCCTTCCCTTCCCTTCCCTTCCCTTCCCTTCCCTTCCCTTCCCTTCCCTTCCCTTCCCTTCCCTTCCCTTCCCGTCCCTTCCCTTCCCTTCCCTTCCCTTCCCTCTTCTTTAGAAAAACAAGTAGTCCCTGGTCCATGCTCACATCTTTGTTTTCATATTGCCACTGACACATCGAATCCTGACAAGCCAAGTTGTATCAATTTCCTTGATTGGCACCAAAAGTAAATTTACATCTCGTGTTTCATTTCCAGTTTGCTGTTCTGAATTTCAGGTGTAGATACAATGAGAACTCAGTGGACTGTGTTTCCTTAAAGACTACTGGTCTGCTTGACTTTTTTGGTACCCATTCTCTCATTTGGTCATACTTTTCCTCCAAAGAATGGGATTAAAAATCTCCTGGTCTGGGGGAAAAAGAAAAAAAGAATTCATTTTCAGAGCAAAGCTTTTCTGTATTTCAAAGAAAACAGACATTGCAGTAACTGTGGGTTTCCTCAGCCCCTGAAGACTGTGGTGACCTTTGAGAGAGATTGTGGGCCACCAGAAGCTAAATATGCTTACTTTGGTTAGCTTGACATAAGTTATGACTCTGGAATGCTGAGGTCCATGTTCTTGATCTATTTAGGTATAACGAAGGGTTATAACATAAAATGAGATCAACAGATTGCCATCTGGCAAAACGAAGACTGAGAAAGGATACAAGCCACAATGTAATGAAGTTACAGTCAGAACCTGGGATCTTACTTGCCCTTAACAACAATATCTGCAATTTTTTGAAACTCCTTTTCTCATCTACATCCATCTCATTATATTGACATGAAGAAGGAAAAAAGAAGAAAAATCTTCATTAATCACCTTGGAATATAAGCTGGGACTCTGGAAATTCAGCTGGGTGCTTCAGTGTTTAGACTCTTAAGTAAATATTTAGTCTTTTCAATGATGATTGTGAATATGACCAAAAAAAAAAAAAAAAAGATGAAGTTTTAATTTGATGTATTAGTACTTAAGTGTACATGAGTCCATTTTGAATCTATCACTGAAGTGACCCTTGTCTCCATTTGGGCTGTAAATGCATCCATCTTACACTACCCAAGGACAAGTACCATCATCCCAAGTTACATCAAGAACCAAATCTAAATCATGGGAGCTATTTCATTTTACAACTACAGGAAGCAGAGATAGGCCTCAGTCTAAATCTGAGGGTGATTATGGTTTCAAAATCAGTTTCATGCTCACGTCCAACATCTGCTTGGGCTGAGCCTTAGCAGGAATGCATTGTTTTCCTTGGATTTTGACGAGTGCTAAAGTTTTTCTGTGCAGTTGTTACTGCAGTACCTTTCCAAGCAGCACCAATTCCGACCTTACATCTTGTAAATTAATGTTCTTCAAATCACTGCAGATCAGAAATACACACGTGGCTGATTTAGTGCTTCATGTGCAGCACGTCAGCCTGTTTTCATTATGCTAGAAGCCTCAGACATGACTCTGAACATCATTACATCAAGTGGGACACGAAAGCAAACTAAAAGAAAGGTCTTTTTTTTATATATTTTGTAATTCAACCATATTTCTTATTGTGTTGCCACTAACATCATCCCATACTATTCCCTACAGGTGGGACAGTGGCCGCTATCTTCTCTGAAGGCCTTCAAGACCAGGTGGAACGTGGCCCTGGGCAACTCTATCCATGGCAGGGGGTGGATGGACAGTCTTTGAGGTCCCTTCCAACACAAGCCATTCTATTGTTCTGTGAACGTCTTCCCATACCAGCAGAAATCCTCCAAGGAAAAAGTTGTGAAGATATATCCTTTGTTGAGTGAAATTTTCATTCAGAAGTGAATAAAGGAAGCACTGTATGTGACGTATTGACGTCTTCTTCTTAATGCATTCATTTTTCAGCAAGAAGAAAGGAAAAAAGACAACTAGCTTGTGTTTACCTTTGTTTCTGGGGTGCACAAATGGATCTCTGAATGCAGCAGAACGTCTTCACTGGCAGCATTTTCCAGAACAAAACCAGATTTTTGCTTTTTAACAGGAGAACGACAGGAATCAGGGCAGAATTTCTTGTCACAGGCAGAACTATGCAGTTCTATTTGCTCTGGCACGCTGCCCTTTTATTTATATGAACTTACAGCCATTTTTCACTGTGCAGGGCCATCCCCTAGAGAGTCTGTTTCAGAAGGAAATCTGTCTAAACTTTGATGAAAACTGTCATGTTTCCTCCCTTTCCTAATTTGCCTTGGGTCTACGGGCCCCCCACAAAATGGTGGAAAGAAATTCATCTACTGATAACAAAGCTGCCCAGTGATTTATTTATTTATTTATTTACTTACTTATCTGGTATTTATTCATTTATTTACCTTCACCATTTTCTGGGTTAGCCCCTATACAAGCCAGGCAGCAGTAAAGGTATTTGCCAGCAAACAAGACTGGGGCCACCTAATCAACTATTCCTATGGCAACTTGGGCTCTGGTTTGGATGGAAAATAAGTTTTCAGCAGCAAGTTAACTAAGCAGAACTACCACACAGCAGCTGTAAATACATGCTTGCTGCTGTGGCCATCTGCTGCTGAAGGCCACTGAACAATAGCTATTTTCAGGAAAATGTTCAGTTTCTTTTTGGTAATTCCTCTAATAAAGGCCAAGCCAATAGGGAGATCATATGTTGGTTGGTGGGTGGCCTTAATGATTTTACCATAAAAGTAATTCCAAAAATACACATATCAGGCTCTCCAGCTAATTCTGTAGCTAGATTTGTCATGTATGAACCAATATAGTAACCAGGCAGATATTAGTGGTAGAGCAACAGCATTAATGCTACTAAAATTGTCTTGGTACAAAAGCCAGTGTGGTATTCTTATTTAAAATCACACGGGAAGCCTGTCTTTTATGCCATTTCTAAAATTACCTATTCTCTTAGAGAAAAAGCCAAGGAGACAACACATGCTGTATGCTCATAGGACATTATCCCATGACTGCCATGATATATGGTCACTGTCCTCATCTCAGGGATAACACTGTGACATAAAGTTTTTTCTACAGCTGTCTTGAACCTGGGGAGATTTAGGGAAATCTCTGGGGTTCACAGACTCTAAGGGCAGAAAGGACCTCGAAGGTCCATCCTGGTAACAACTGATGTGGAATGTTCCCATGAGGACACTGACAACATGAGGGGTGAGCATGACTTGGAGGACTGCATCTATTCCTGCTTCCAGATGGCTCTCCCTTGCCTATTTTCTCCTCCTCTTTGATCTTTTAGTATTTCCAAATTTCTCTTATTGTGTTATCACGCACTGCTCCTGGCCTGTTCCACAACGTATTAGGGAAAATTAAGAAGCCTATCAATCAAAGACGATAACTGAGTACCTCCCTGCATTTCATTTCTTTTCTCTCTCTCACTAGTTGGAGGTAAGGCTGATTTAGTATCCCCACTTCACAACAATGTTGAAGTGACACATCCAGTGTCACTTGCCAAGTTAATGATAGAGGAGGGACATTGTGCCAGGACCTCAGCCATGCTTCTTTTTCCTGCTTCTATGGAAAACTTTCCAAACAGACCATCTGAGAACACTAAAAAGTAGCAGAGAAAAGAGCAAGAAGAACGCCGTGACTTAGACGCAATTCAAGGTTACATCTCTCCACCATATACTTCTATAGGTGGTCCAAATGATGGCCCACCACTAGATGACATGCAGTTACCCTTAGGGCAGCATGGGGACCCTATGGGTTCCTGCTGACCTTGGGGCATGCAGTGACATCAGCAGATAGCAGGGCTTAAGCACAAATCCAGAAAGTGCTGTTTTGTTCACACTGCGTGCTTCTCATCACCACCGGATATTGGAGTGCAGAAATGCCTTGGAAAGGAGATTAGGGAAATACCCCTGGGATGTATCCATCAGTGATCATTAGTAGCAGTGACATACATGCAGCCTCCAGATGAGGAAATCCCTGTGCTGGTACTAGCCATAAACTGGGAGAATATTTCAGAGGAAGGGCTACTCTTATTTCCTTTTTCTTGTGTTTCCCTTGGTGTCTGTTACTAGTCATGTCAGAGGAAGATAACACGATTCTGTGTGGCCATTCTCACATCCTTGCACATGCACATGGACAAACGCTTTGAACCTTAAATTTACTGTCACGTCTAGTGGGATAAAGGCTTGGAGCTATAGCTTTGGGGAACATCTGTTGAAGCAGTGTGTGCAGAGAATCCCCCGCTGTACCTGGGTCACCTGGGCAAAGACAATGAGTGTTCTTCCAAGAAACTTGCTTTCCTTCACCTTGAGGGGTTCAAAACTGTTTTGCCATCGCCTATCATGCAAGTAAGCAAAAGGATCCCCGTTAATTTTAAAACAAATGAAGGGTGAAAGGGGCAATGCAGTGCACCCCAGGTAACTCACCCCCAGGTTTACACTTGATTCACGAGGTTACCTCAGTACTGCAGTTTTCCTCGCATTTCCTGACATTTGGCTGTTGTTACAGCCTAGGGGATATTACAAATACTGACCTAATGTTTCATCAGGCAGTTGGCTGGCTTAAAGGGATATATGTATGTGCATACATAAATATTGCATTGAACGTATGTCATTCTGTTTCTAATAGGCACAGTGCTTTGGGCACATACGTGTGCACAGAGACAATGCTCTTATTTTCCCTCTGAGATACATTTTACTGTGATTTGTGTAACCTTTCTTTTCAGTTTGTTAATCAATTATACTGCGGGTTTCATCAGAGGGGTCTAAACTATAACAGCAGCTGCTATTGTTACAAGGCAAAGAACAAATTGATTGATGGTAGGTAATCAAAGTAATATAGAGACTTGGCGTGGGTAATATTTACTTTACATCTGTCACTTAAGACATTTTACTGCCAATCAGTGCCTTCAGAAGGCTGGCTGGAACAATAGAGGTCTTTCTACTTAATTCCTCCTATTGACAAGGGCTTACACTGACAAAGTTCACTTGCTATGTAATCCTCAAGGCATGCACTCAATGCCGCAGCCAAGTTTTTAGATATATATCCCCCTGTGTCAATGAATTGGAAAAAAAGCAGCTCTTCGGAGCCAAAGCATTGAAGGTGGTCCATGAAACACAGCCCGTGACGGCGTACAATTGGCAGTGTCCGCTTCAGAGGTGTCAAAGTGATAGGAGCTCATACAGGAACCTCCCTGCAGCTGCTGGGGATGTGAAAGGCCTTTGATGGTTCACTGCTGACCACTGTTTGCAGGTCAAGTCTGGCCGGGAAGATCCTATGCAATAACAAATGTGAGGGGTGTTGGTGGGAAGCAGGAGGAGGAGGGGTTCTTTTTTCTCCTTTTCTCTCTTATTTTTGATTTTCTTCTTGACGATCCCGCTTGCTGCAGGGACTGCTATTTACAAGATGGCTCAGAAAAGCCACAGAGCCTGGAGTGAGAAAAAACATGAAAACCTCCATGTGTGTGTTTCCTCCAGTGGTCTCCCATCCCCGTTTGTGTGCAATGTTGGTGTTATATGCCCAGTGTCAGGAGAAGAGGGATGCCTGCCAAAGCAGTGTCATCATAGGCATCCTTTGAGGAAGCTGCTTTCACCCGTCCTGGATAGCATAGGGAGTATGGAGAGAACAGGAAATGATGAAGATGTCCCTTTAAGCTGGAAGTCACTTGTACTTACATTGCATACATCTTACCCAGCCTGAAGATGAGGATGCCTGGGCTAGTGAGATTTGGGATGTAGGGCTGCAAGACAGGACTCTTCCGTGGTTACAGAGCAGCCACATGCCTGATTGAAGCCCATTAAAAAAAAAGACTTTTTTTTAGGGAATAATAAAATTCCTCAAGAAATCATCTTGAAAAGCACCTACAGATAAACTAATATACTTTTGGTGGATTTACAACCCTAACACAGATACAAGTCTCTTCTTCCCCATTTAAAAAAAACAACTTTTTCAATGTTTTTTACTGTTTACAGCCTCACTGGACATTCATCCACAAATATTTAGTACACATCTCAACTGAAGCTGGTTATGACACAGCTTCCCAGTGCTCTTGGCATTTCATTCCTGCAGCAATTCAGCTTCTGGGTTAAAAACCAGCTTCCAAGATTTGTGTCACAGGCTTTGCAGCCCCTTCTCTTGCACAGAAAAACCAGATCTTTGCCTTCCCTAAGATACTCTAGTGTTCTTTTCTGATTCAAAATTTTCTGTCTCATAAACATGTTTTCTGCATGCAGCATCTTGATAGACCCCAGATATACCCCAGAGATGGAAGCGAAGCACCAATGGGACTTCCTGGGTTTCAGGACTGCTCCAAAGAGATATGTTGGGGTTTTTGCTTTTTTTTTTTAATCAGGGTGGTGGGGAAGGAAGAAAAAAATCTTGGGTTTCAGCCAAAATAACTAGCTAACTTCCAAGACGTGTCTGTCAGTAAGCTCGCTCTGGAATTTCCTCTGAATGTACTGCAGGGTTCAGTTTTTCCATGAAGCCCAATGCTCAGTATTATGTAAGGGGCACTGACAAATGTTTCCAGTTGGACCCTGGGATTGCAAATGCACTTGTGGAGGACTGCCTTGGGATAACAGCCCAGATTCCCAGATTACTGCAGTCATCCAAAGGCACAGAGAAAGCTAGCAGCTCTTCTACTTCTCAAGGGATCAAAAAGATCAGAACTTCAGATTCCAGTTTGGATTATAATAGAGATAAATAAGGGTCAATTGGATTTAAGTGCTGCTAGTATGCAAATGGCTATGTAGTGACCACTCATTTCTCCCAACTCTTGTCCAGCACCTGGGGCCTAGAAGCTGGCAAAACAAATGCTCTGAAATGTTATATCCCCGAATATTGCAGATCTGTGCACAGCGGGGATTTCAATGTCAGCACATTTTTCAGCTTTCACTGAGGGCTTGGAATGGCAGAGGGTGTTTCAAGGTCAAGGCAGAGAGACATTGGCAGAGTTATGCGTGGGAAAGCTTGACATTGCGATATGTCTGGCTGTAACAATTGCAGTCAGTCTGACCTCCCCAGGAACCAAATCCATCTTGTAATTAAAAAGGGGAACGTCAAAGCAAACTGGCATCTAAGTTTTTAGCTAAGAAAGGGTCCACCATATAATCATGCACGTGTATATATACAGACACACATGCCACCTCTTCTGGAAAAACCACCCATACATGGGATGTGAAAATAGAAGTGATATATGTAGATGAGAAATATCAAGATGTCTGTCCTTAGCTTCTTCGCCCTCTCACACTTTACTTGAAGTACTATAATATTAGCTGAAAGACTTAAAGATCTGAGTTGGTGACTGTTAAAGATATGGATAGAAACACTGATAACTGCATTACTTTCTACCAGCTTTCATGCCTTCAGCTTAGTGCAAGGGCAGTTGCAGTGATGCACCAGCACCCAGGTGTATCTTTAATGTGTCTCTGCTCTTTACAAAGCATATTTGTCATTTGCCTCCTGCATGGCCCACTTATGTCTGGGTGCTTTGCTGGAAGTCCTTTGATATATAGTTGCATAGTTATAGATGCATAGTTCCATTGCATCTCCATGAGAAGCTCTGGTGAGATTCTCTCATGGGGGATGTGTGGGGAGCAACACGCTGTCTTTAGCTAGGAAAAAGGTGGTTTGGGATGCAGGGTGAAAAGAAAAGAAATAAAAAAGTGCTTGAAAAAGTGCAAGATAGCTCAGGAAAGAGGGTGCTGCCCCAAGCCTGCTTCATTCTCTTACTGCTACCCAAGTCTAATCCTTGAGAATTGCAAACACTCTTTGAGAATGTTGCCACCATGCATCATGCAAAATGGGCTTTAATCTGAAGATCCATCTGAGGTCTTGAGACACCCTTCTATATTCCACTGTCATCGCAGAGCGAGTTGCACAGCAAGACAATGATGTAGGTAGACATCTGCTTTGCCATGGTGCTACACTGGAAACCTTCCCATGATACAGCACAGATAGAGTCTCCACCAGTCCCTTCCAGATAATTCAAGGGAAGGAAAGGGTGAAGGAGCTGCAGTGCTGATAGGTAAAAGGTAAAAGTTCACAAGTCCATGCGCACACATGTCGAATACTTCATGAACTTAGAAGGATATGGTTTCAGATCGCATCGCTGGAATGCAGCCCCGGCTGCAAGGGCTGGGAGTGGGAGGGATGTGGGGGTGCTGGGAGCAAGGGGACAGAGCTGGGGATTCACAAGAGGATAGGACACCCACAGGGGATGCAAAAAATGGATAGAAAGAGGTCTGCTGGAAGGTCAGCTCAGGAAAGCATGGATGGCTTCAGCTCTAGCTCTAACTCTGTTCTGGAAGGTTTGCTGATCCCAATGGGAGCAGGCTACAGCCTTTCCTGTCTGATCCTACCTGTGAGTCCTGCTCAAATGCCTGGTTCTTGCAGGCTGCTTAGCCAGCTGATTCTAGTTAAAAATGCAATAGCCATTTCTTCCCTCTGAATAAGTAATAGTAATTCACATGGTCATAAACAATTTTCTTATTCTCCCAAGAAAGCTCTCCTTGATATTCAAGCACTGGTTGTCAAACAGACGCTTGTTTCCTTTCATGTTAATAAGTACAGCCTTTTTTCCTTTCTTTCTATTTTTTTTTTTTTTTTTTCTTAAATCCAGACTTCTCAAAGCATTACATCACCATGCACAAAGTTATGTCAAGCCTGAATGGAGATAATTCACATCCTGTCAGGTTTGACCTAAGAGAGTGGGCTACCTTCCAGCAGGGTAAAATATGAAAAGGAAAGTAAAATGGGTCCATTCTAGTGTAAACAAGGGCTAACAAATACTGGACACAAGGTCTGGGGAGGTAACTTCTACTCACTTTCTTCTCCTCTTCCACTCCACTCTTTATTCCTTCAAAGCTTAATGTCAGGACCATTTGCCATCTGAACTCCTATAATCAGTTATAACTTGGTTTATTACTCACTGATCAATGGGTATATTAAGATAGTTTTGCCACTTCATTGCAAAAAGGGAAGGTAAAACTGATCTAAAATGACCCAAGCCAAAGGCTGTGATCTAGACATGGCAAATAGAAAAGCAACATTTAGTGTCTCCTCTAAGTTCTGCATTCATCATTATTAGTTTTCAATGTCAGCCTTCAATATTGTAACCTAACTCTAATTCTTCTTGCCCCACTGGCCCATGAATACAAAGAGGATACCTCTTTATCTTCTCCACAGCTGTTTCTGAAACACGGCTGCTAAGGGAAACAGCCTGATTATATTCCCATTTCAATTAGCAGACACCTAGTACTGACTTCCTTAGATTGAAAGTGAAATTTGCTTTTACTTCACAGTTACCAAGAAAAAACATTCAGAAACAGTAATTTCAGATCATGCCGGCCATGTTTGCCCCCTCAGGGCTCAGTTTGCTCTGCTCTGAGATTAAAATAAGAAAGAACCTCAAACTCCCACTTTATGAAAGTGGCTATAACTCTGCATTAGGACAGTTTTAAGTATATGTTGTGATTATTATGTGAAATAAAACTCCCTTTTGGAGATACGGCCTTGTTTTTCAGTTAGTAGGATTTCAGTTCTGAGCTTCCCTGGGTTTTCTCATGTATCAGTGCAAAATCAGTGAAAACTTAAGTAGTTGGTCAGATTTATTCTGGGTTTGCTCTAAGTGGGGGAGAAGGAATATTGCATATGTATCTCAGTTGTAGCTGGAAAGCTCAAAATAAATTAAGTAAGTTCTTTAGTACTTGAAATTGTAACCCTGAATTACAACATTGTGACGATGTTTCATTTGTATGCAAAAAAGGAACCGTTTTCAAGTGAAGAACACTGCAACCAACAATGTATGTTGGTTCTATTTCTTGTTTGTGCTGCAAACTCGTCACATCCATTTGGTTTCTGATTTTTAATGAAGCCATCAGAAACCCACAGTGTGTTTAATCCAAGGAATTCCAGTGAAGCCTGTAGAAAAAAAAAACAACTTCCCTACATGTTCTATCTGAAATGACAACTCCGTTAGTACAATCAAATACAGGCTGATTAATATAGGGGGGAAAAAATGGGTTTCTATTCATGACAGCTGATTTTTTACTTTTTATTTATTTATGTATTTATTTTTAGGACTAATGATTATTTACCTGTCTGTATCAAATAATCTATTTATGAATCTGAAGAGCTTACTCTGCAACTGAGAATGGTTATCCTCCAATTTTAACATGAAAACAGTTAAAGATCCATGCATTTAAGAGTGAAAGCAAGACAGTGTCATTATTGCTTTTGGAGAAATGCACAGAACTGAGTAAAGGCGACAGAAATGTGCTTTAGTGCATGCAGTACATATGGGGGTTCACCGTGGAGCTTTTCACAACCTCGTTTCAGGCACTTTATTGCTCCTCCAATTTCATTTTCTGTGTAATTCGACAAAACTACAAGAAAAAATCTTCTCTTCGAAACTGTAAATGCTTATTTTCAACCTCCAGCTTCTCAATGCACCTTTGAAACAAACTGAAGCCATATTTCCAGATCTAAGTTGTTATGCTAGAAATAAATGAATGAATCCAGTGGAGCAGTATGTATCTGTTCTGGTGGTTTGGTGTTTGGTGGTTGGACTAGATGATCTTGCAGGTCATTTCCAACCTTGTGATTCTGTGATTCTGTGGTACTCCACATCTTATGATTTCACTGTTTGCCACCACATTCCACTCTGTGCTATGCACTGCTATACATTAATGTGTCTTAAGAATGAGATAATCTTTTTTGTTATGACCAAGTTTTCACAACCACAGTGCTAAAATGCATCCTGATAAAGAAATTTTCACCAGTTGTGCAGAAAATGCCCATCTCTGCTACTCTGTCTATTCAGTCCTTCTGTTCTTCACTTCCTTCCCCTTTGCAACTAGATACTTAACTGTGAGCCATCAAAACTTTCAAATAAATGGTATTTACAAAAATAAAATAAAATAAAATAAAAAGGTAGCTCTGGTCATTAAAGACAACATACTGGAAATATTAATGAGTGGGAAAGAATCTTTCCAAGCAATGCTCATGTTTAGGGAAAGATTCATCCTTGCACTGATGATAGGAAATATTTGCTTCAAACCTACTAGCAGAGATAAGTACCACTCTTCTGCTTTAACGAAGGAGCCATGAGCCACTGCAGCAAAGCTACAGCAGTCGTTGGAGGGTGCTTTTCATGCTGTGGTGCAGGGGAGGAAGGTGAACACAGTAAGAAATTTGGCAACGTGTGCTGATATAAATAAGATAAACCCAGTGTGGGGCTATTGGTGGTGGATATGTCATTTGTAACCACAATTATCATTGCTGACGCTGTCACCATTGTTAGAACTGTGTCTGTGTTTTAAACACAATGACTCCTTATTATTCACTCAAGAAGGAAGGGGGGAAAAAAACAACAACACATTACAGAGCTGGATAAGGTGGTCTTAATTAGGCTGTGGGTAAAACACAGTCCTTGCTGGTGCTCTCTGCCTGGGAACATGTTCAGGTCTGCTTCCGTTTCCTAGGCTTCATGGCTGACCTCTGGATGCTGACGGGGTGGTCTCCCACCTGGCACAGTGCTCCAAGACCTCCTCCTGACACTTTCTTCCTTATTTCAGCACCTCTCAGTTGGGTCTCGATGGATGGGATGCAGTGAAAAGCGAGGCCTTGGAGTTCATGGAGGAATTTTCCCCTTGTCCCCAGATGCTTCTTCCAAGTAAATGGTCTGTGGCCACTGGAAGTACTTTACATGCCACTAAATTACGCTGGGTGAGGGTAATTAAAAAAAACTGAAGCGTGAAGTGTAAATCTGGAACGGAGAAAATGCAAAAAGGAAAACTCTATAGCACCTGCTTTGGAAATTATTATTTAAGTCAAGGGCTATGTGCCATAAAAAGTCTGCTGCTGTTATTGGCTAATCCACCAGTACCCTACCAGTGGGATTTAGCACAATCCATCAGCATGTAAAAAATAGGGTGATCCCAACTGGCATTTAGATCCCCCGTGGGAAGTGGAAGTCTGCTGTAATTACAGGAGACAGTGAAAAGAAAGATTTCATTTCTTTTAGCAAAAGATCAACATAAGATCATTGGCCTGGGGGAGTTATTTATTTGTTTTTAGACATACATTAAAAAAAAAAGAGAGAGAATTAGTGGTAGGAGCACTTATTCATATCCTTCTTCCTTCCCAAATAACTGTAAAAGCTTCAAACCTGTTTTTTACGCCCTCAGAAATGAATCTGCAGCAGGTTCACAGGTCAGTCTGTAAGACTGGAGGTGATTTTTTGAACTTTGAACAAGTTACAAATACTTCCTAGAAAAGCAAAAGCAATAAATATCTCAGCAGAAGAAATTTCTTCGACTTCTTTTCCTGGATGAAATCCAGAGAAGAAAGTGGGGCCAGAACCATTACATGGTGAAGAGGAATTTAAAAAGCCAGTTTTGAGGACCTCAACAGAAATCCAATTTCAGTCTTCGTGTGAGTTTTTGATGAACATTTACAGGAGTTTTTGATGAACATTTATGGTGTTTCCAACCATTTTACTCATCTCTACTAAATTTCAGTAGTGTCTGTTATGTTCGTCAGCAAGGAGTCACTGTAAATGTGAAAACCAGAAAAGCCTCCATAGAAGGTTCAAAATCATTTCTCCTTATTTATCATTTTAGGTGAAACTGAAAGCTTGTTTTCCATCTGTCTGCAAGTGTAACATACAAGATCTTCTAAATCCTCTCTCCTTAGCACTTCAAGTTTTTGTTCAATTGGAAATTTATCTTGAAACTTATTAGGGTGGGCTTGGGTTGGAGGCAATAACCAGCTAGCTTGTTTCCCATGACAGATAGCTCTTTTAGAGAAAGATTTATATCCTATATTTATGAATAATGAAAGTGAGAATAATGATGGAGGGGGAATGACATGTTTTCCTTGAGATTCTTTGTCTCACAGAGCTGTTCGAGCTCAGAGCAGACAAATTTGTTTAGGCCTGTGAAGTGAGTGATGTGCCCTTTTCTCTGAGGTAAAGAGGTATTTGTAGTGGCATGAAGTGAGCTGGGAACATTTCTTGTAAGGTTGCCCAAAGGAAATAGCACCATGCACAACTGGCTTTTTGTGTAGAAGGCCTTGTTAAAGGGAAAAAAAATAAGAAAGAGAGGCAAGGCAAGGCAAGGCAAGGCAAGGCAAGGCAAGGCAAGGCAAGGCAAGAAAAGAAAAGAAAAGAAAAGAAAAGAAAAGAAAAGAAAAGAAAA